>NC_064816.1:82542300-82869471 GCF_023721935.1 Panthera uncia
ATTCTCCCAAGCAAAGAAGTGGTATAATTCTTTTCACATTTTGGTTTCTGCCACAGGACCATGTTAATGGGAGATACATTTCTACATTAAGAATTTCTTGCTTTGACCATAGTGCACTATTTCTTAGGTGCTATGAAATGTTTCACAGAATAATAATCATCTGATTTCCTATATACATATGAGTATTTCTTAGAAAAAATAGTAGTTAATGATGCTGAAAATCCAGTAAATAAAACTGTTGGTTAAAAGGAAATGTGCACATATACTATATATATGTGTGTGCACACACGCGCGTGTGTGTGTATATACACACATGTATGTTTGTCATATCTATGTCAAATAAATTCAGTTAACTAACAATACAGAATTAAAATTGGCCTCATGCATGTGTTCATTATAAATGTCTAGGTGTGAGAGAAGAGCATAAAGCTAAATTTTAGAAGTGTAAGGCAAACATTAAATTAAGATATGCATTTTACTATTTATCAAATAAAAGAGGACCCCTTGTCAATGCCCCAGTTTCTTTTCTCAATACCATGCAATATGAAGGCAAGTATTGAAGAAAGAGGTCTCTGTGGGATTATTGTTTGTGTTTAATTCTACAGATCCTCAGTTGTCCTATTGAAATGTGTTAATGTGTGACTCTCACAAAAGTAGCCTAACTCTTGCTTGCTGATAAGTTTTTCCATCACCACCTTTCATCTAAAGATCAAAAAGCCTTCAGAAAAGCAAACAAATCTACGATTTTCCTTTACTAGATAATAGACAGGTGTGAAAAACTTGTCTGGGGCTACAGAGCTTATCAAAGGCAATGGGAGCCAGGTATCAGGATTCCCTTTCACTATTTATTTCTCATGATTTAGAAGCTTTCCCTTATAATTTAGTCATTTCTACTAGGTCAGTAATAAATTACTATAAAATGTGAAGTTGAAGCTAGCTGTGTATCATGTAATCCAGGCATCTATAAAACTAATTTCTTCTTCAATAAAAGAAAAATTCAAAACAGAAGTCGTTCAAAAACAGAATGTGAAAATAAAACTCCTTTGCTGAAAATAGTTTCAACTTTTTCTTCCATATGTATTAGCAACTGATGCTTGTTTTACTGAAAACAGTTAAAAGACCAGCTTAATTTGGGAAGAAACTCAAAGAAAATATCTTTGGATCAGATTTTTCTCTACTATTTTTTCTGTATAACTATTAGTTGGAGTTTATAAACAAAATATTGAAATGAAATCAAAGGGTGAGAGATCACTGCAATTTTGTCATGCTTTCTTGTACTTTAAATTGCAACTCCTTTCTCCTCTTCTCCTAGTATAGGAAAACATTCTGGAAGCTATATTTCTTGAAGAACCTAAAATCCCTATTTTAGAATTGAAATCATTAGGATCTTAGTGAAAACCTACAAACAGAAAGTAGGGTCAAATGTATCAAGGTGCTTGAAGAAAGACACATTTCTCCCTCTGGTCCGTGGCCTCACACTCATTTCTCTCAGTACCTCATATATTTTCTTCTCTGTATGGTCTAACCATTGACTTCAAAGGAAAATCATGCAAGGAAAGGATTTGCAGGGTGTGGAAAGAAGCAGGAATCTGGCTCCACATATTCTGAGAAACCTACCCACATGATTAGTGATTAACAGCTTGAAGTGGCAAGATGTTAAGATGAAAGTACACAAATAATTAATGGAGGGAACGGTAGTGACTGGAGACTTTAAACTTCCCAAAGACAAGAATCATAAATACTAGTCCACATTTTCATTTTCATTGCTGTTATCTAAGGACTTGGATTTCACAGTTGGTATTTGAGAAGCAGCAAAATAGTCTCTTGCAAAGAAAATGGAGCAATAGTCAAGGTGAGATTCAGGGCCTCCCTTCTTCACCTTCGTTCGGCTTCCTTGGTCATTGTCATTGTCATAGAAGCCTCCGTCTGGTCTCCTCCCTATTTCTCCCAACAACTGTTTCTCCACGCAGCAACCAAAACAACCACACTGAAGTACAATTTAAGTCAGGTATCTTGTCAACTCCAAAATTTCCAACTGCTACCCATGATGTTCAGAATACTTTGGCACACCATTCATGTCTGTGCATACGACCTTACTTTAGTTTCTAATCACAGGCCATGGTACTCCCTCTTGGTACTCAGGTACACCAATCCCACATGCTTACCTGTGCTCATACTTTCTCACCTCTATGCCTTTGGTCATTCTGTGTTCCTCTGACCTAGGTACCGATCATACTACCATCCATCTTTTCATACTCAGCCTGGATACCACATTTTCCCCCAACTTCTTACGCTAGAAATGAACTCTCAGTCATAGTATAATAGTGTTCCTAACACAGAGTTTTTCTTACATTACTTAGCAAAATGGATTTTTAAAAGGCAATTTCAGTTAATTTCACGGCTTCTGGCTTCAGTATAAATAAAAGAAAAAAAAACAGCACATACTTCATTCTCATAGATTTGAGTCAGAATCTCAGCTCTATCCCTTTACTATGAAAAGAGAATTAAAGTCTTTAAAATCAGGTGCCCCATGTAAGATGAGCAGAATAATGCCAATCTTATCAGAATTAAATAAGTTCTTTTAGAGCTTGGCCCATAACAGTTGCTCAACAAATGTGGGTTTCTTTCACATCTGTTCATCTTTATATCTCTCACAGGTTCCTGGACATCAAGAACTTATTTAGTGCTTCTTTTGTTACAGGGTACTGGATATTAGTTTCCAGTGTAGGTAGAAGCATATAGAGGGTAATTCTATGTAGACCAACTCCTATAAAGATGGCCAGGGTCACTATATTGCATATTTCTTCAGAAACTTTTCTATAAAGTATCTCCTTAACACATCCTGCTCATGATTGATAGTCACCTCATTAAAGTATCCACTTTCATTCTCCCATTGTATTATTTTACAATATGTGCAAATATAGACTCATGGGATAAATCTAAGAGCATAACAAAAGCAATTAACAATAAAAGCCCTAAATGTTCAATGTGAGATGATATAAAAAAGGACCAACTTTCTTGGTATGTTCTAAGAGGACTGTCCATATTCTCCAGTTTGGAGAATGTCATAAAAAAAAAAAAAACCTATCAAAATAAACTTACCACCCAAACCAAGCCAGACCCTCTTTTGATGACAATTTTACCATTATCCACTTCAGGAATTATTCACAGCATATCTGTAATCCCCAATTGTCCTCTCCTTGCCTGCCAGCACACTCTGGGGCTGCATTCTCCCTATACTCAGGAAACGCAGTCATTTCAACATTAGCCAAAGTGAAACATCATTACGAATGTATATCTCCTGCCAAAACTCCGTAATGCATGCCAAAAACAAATAGACATTGTCTATGGTTGATCTACTGTTTGGGTTTTCCACATTGTGTTTCCCTCACATTAGCACAGATGATTTCAGGTAACCATATTGTACTTCAGGCCATCAACGTTTGAATCTTTAAAAATGAAAGCCCTCAAGATATTAGCCATGCTCTCAATTTATGCCCTAAACCTCCTGAAATCAGCAGTGTCTTCTGAGAGTTCATTTTAGCATGACATACCTCAAGCATGACAACGTGCTTGATTGAGCTCACTTCTTTTTCACCTCTTCAGAAACCTTACCTAAATGTTTTCAAATCGGCCCTTCCCACACAGTGTTGTTCTCAAAAGGACCACTTCACAAGATTGAAGAAGAAAGCCAGGTGGGCTGAATGTCTTTCCTTGTCAGTTAGCAAATTCTTGATGTTTTCAACCCTTGCATTACATCAGAGACTAGATCAGAGTTCCAATAAATTTCATATTTAACTTATCTCAAAAGATATGGCCGGTTCTCTGGTTTGTGTTATGAAAAGGCCATGTCTACCATGTGGGCATTTGTTCCATTCTTTTATTCCCCTGTGCCCACCCGTGGTGCTCACTACCTTCTCCCTCTGGCATCTCAGCCACTACCATGATAATACGACCAAATACAGATGTTTCCTCTTGCCCTGATAACAACAGAAAACTTCCCAAAGCGGCAGATGAAATCTCTACACTTCCAGGAAGGTAGTATGAACTCACCAGCAATTCCTTCCCAACCTATAAATTCAGGGGAGAAAATGGGAGGCTGAAAGGACCCCTTCTGCAGCTTTAATCAGAGTCACACAATTTTTGCCTCCCTTGCACTGCAGTTTCAAAGGGCAGACATCCATACCCAGACAGAATGAGATCTTAGAAGACAGGCTTTCTCTTTCATTTTTATAACATGCATATACTCAGGGCTTAATCTGCCTTCTCCAAATGAGAACCTGTATAAAGTCTTCATGTAGCCCTGAATGTTGACTGAGTGACGTGGGGTGGTGGAACGTCATGGAAAAATATCCTCTGGAAAGAAGTGAGTCCCTGCTGTACTGACAGTCCCTCTCCCCTCTTCAGACCAGACCTTCTGTTCAGCCTTCAACTTGTCCAAACCAGCAAAATTCAAGCCAGTGTTAGCACTTCATTCCTGTCCCACAGTCCACAGCTAAGAGGCTAAGAGAGCCCTGGGATTGGGTTGGGGGGTGGGGGGGGGAGCGCACTGAGGGGATGTTAATTATCATTGTAAATGCCTTGCAAACAGGAACAGAATATCAAAAGGAAGCATAAGGAGAGGTTTAAAGGACCCAAGCCACACACAGAGCTGAGGAAGGATGCTGGGGATGGGGTGGAGAGAGTTAGGAAAAGGCAAGGTTAGCAGGAGAGAGTTAAAATCGTAATGATGAAGAAGAAAAAGAGAAGACTAACCTGCATAGGGGATGGGAAGCAGAAGGAGGTGGAGGAGGACGTGCTGCAGCAGCAGGACTGGAAGAAGTTTGGTCACCCACATGGTGCTGCTGGACGGGCTGGCGGATCCCACTGGAGGAGATGCCTGGCTGAGAGAAGCCTGTTCCGACTCAGTGCCTAAAAGAACCAGTCGGCTCTGAGCTGCTTTTTATTGCGATGAGCTAAGTTTGTTGTGTGATTAACTGGAAAGATCTAGGTCTGAACTCCCTCTTACGGTAAGAAACTGTTTAACAACAGCCCTTTACTCTCTTCCACCCCCTTCCTTTCCTCACTAACCACCCCCCCAACAACACCAAAGAGATCCCAGCTCCCCGCGCCCCCCCTCAACTCTGCTTAGGAAAGAAACTTACAAAGAAAAGGTCACCTGGCCTGAGGCCAGCTCAATTTGGAAGCTCGAGCTCCAGATCCCTGTGGCTCCTATCCGAGTAGGGAAGGGAGGAGCAAGGCTCAGCCCAATAGCTAAATCAAGGGACAGGCAGAGGACCAATTCGCTAAATTTAAACAGGAAAATACATGTGTTTACATGTCTCTTTGGGAAAAGAGGAAGGGGAAGCAGCATAAGAAGAAAGCAAAGAGCTGCCTTTCAGTCAAATGTGCTTCAGCTCCTAATCTGTCTACTTTCACTGCTAGAGCAAACTAGGGATTCAAAACACTAGCACAGGTTCCTTGGGGTGTTAGAGACGGAGCAGAGAGGAGGGAGGCAGGCGAGGAGGCAGAACCAGGCGGGTCCAGCCCAGGTAAAAAGCATTAGGTAAGAAAAGGGTGTGGTATTGGGGGGTAAAAATAAACAAGCAAAATGAAAGCACCCACGGTGTCAGGTAAGAAAATTGCCCCTGCCCAATATCCGCAGGGCAGGCTGCTTTTTTCAGAAGCTGTACTACCTCTGCGATCACCACAAATGTGCCTGAAGTGCATAAAAGAAACTTGTCTGATTGAGGGTTGGCGATAAAATGTGTTCATGCTCTCCCTTAAAATGTCTAAGAGATTAGGATTATCTACTGCCTGTCCCCAACAGATAAATGTAGCATGGACTATGTGTCCTTATACCACACACACACACACACACACACGCACGCACACGCGCACACAGGCGTGCGCCACTCTCATGCATCTGTGTCTATATGGTGCACATATCTTCTAAGACTAACTTTCACTGGAAATTTCTCAATCTGTTTTAATTCGTAAATAACTAATATGCCTCTCTTCTCCAGTTCCATCCCTCTGAATGCACCCACCAGCCTCCCTAAATCTACACTGAGAGATAAGGAGTTTGTGTGGATTGGCAGGAGTGGGGGGGACCCATGTCTGCAGAATCTGTGAGATCATTGCTCAGAACGCTCATTTTATTGAAAGGATTTGTCTTTGCATCTCCAGGTGATGCTCAGATTACTTTAGGCAAGATGGATTTATTTTGCTTTATTTTGGATGGATTCAGGGGAAGAGTTGCCCCCATGCATCTCTGAGATGCATCAACTAGGAACCAGTGTCTCTGCGGGCAGAGGAAGAGATAGCGGGTGTGATGTGAAAATGACCCTGGGGCCACGTACAGCTTGGACGGAAGTGTATGTGAGCAAAATTAAAACCATTCACACTACAGCCTTCCCTTACTGCATGACTCTCATCCCTCCTCCTCCAGCTCTGCCCACTCCCACCTCCAGAAAACAAGCTTGGTTTAGGATTGCAAGAGAAGCTTGAGATTAAGATAATTACTTTTGAGCAATCTATACATTATATTACCATTTCCTTCTCTTTAATGATTTTCTCCTTATAAAAACAAAACCAAGCAAACTGAAAAGTCATTTGGTAGCCTCCCTCTAGTGTCCCAAGTATCCATTTTACTTTCCTTTTTACTTTGCGATACACCTTTTTGGAAAATCTCAATTTCAGTGTATTGCCTGACCATGATCTTGAAAGGCCCTACAGCAACTCTTGCGCTTTATTAACAAGCATTCAAACTCCTTTTAAAGAAGTTAGATTCTTCTATAAATAAATACGTGTAGGTAAAGAATAAAGGCGACCAATCTTTGTATTTACTTTCTCTCTCTCTCAGAGAAAGCAGAATCAGAGCCTTAAGTATGATTGCAATTATCATTATAGGTTTGGAGCAAACTCCATCCTGGGTAGGAGATTTAGGGCACCACAAGGAAGTTGAATAAAATTGTTTAATAGGGCACACATTTTCACAATTCTGAATACAATAAATGCTTAAACCTATCTATAATTATGTTTATATTTCTCTTTTAACAAGTTTGGTTTCTCTATGTTAAATGGTATCTAATATATAATGAGCTTTTAGTGTATGCTAAGCATTGTGACAAATACTCTTCAAAATTTGTCTTAATACTTACAATTTTTTTAAGTTTATTTATTTATTTTGAGAGAGAGAGAGGGAGAGAACCTGTGCACACACACACACAAGCAGGGGAGGGGCAGAGAGCAAGGGAGACAGAATCCCAAGCAGGCTCTGCACTAACAGTGCAGAGCCCAGTGTGGGACTCAATCTCACAAACCAAACAATGAGATCATGACCTGAGCTGAAATCAAGAGTCGGAGGCTTACCTGACTGAGCTACCCAGGCACCCCAATTTACAGTAAACTTACATTAAGAAAAGATTCTCATAATTCCCATTTTTATAGTTGAGGAAACTTAAGGACACTATTTCTATCCTGAAATAACTTCCACACGATTCCAAAGGAATAAGGATCCAAGTGTGAGGTTTGAACAGTTTGTCACATTCCGTAGGATGGAGAAATTTCTGTAAGCCCCATGAGAAGAACCACCTGTCTTTCATTTAAGATTATAATCACCACTGTTAGCCCAGGATGGAACACATAAACGATGCTCAATAATAAGCTACAAAATAAACCAATATATAAATACCTTAAACTCTCCCAAAACTATAAACAAATATGCAAATGAAATAAATTATTAATTGTGCTATTCTTTTACTTTGTCTTGATAACACATTCTCTTTGTTCTTTCTAAATTATAGTAATGATGATTTGCCCATCCCTTGCTATTACCTTTATACTCCTTAGGTGTTAAACTGTTCATACAAATAAATCCCCCAAAATGTATCTGAAAATGTTTTGATGAACCAGAGAATCTTGCAAGGAAAATATTTTAACTGCTACAGTCTGTGTAATTACTTAAATACAGGATGAATGCTCATTGCCAATATAATATCATTTTAAATCTAAGATCAAGGTCTCTCGTAAACCATGTACACTAGATGGATTGAATGGGAAAAGATACATTGATGTACTCTCTGTTTCAAAAGGCTGCATGTAGTTTAAAACATTGTGTCTTCACAAGCCCCATGTTTCTTAAGCACAAGTGATGTTTACATTTGTAAATGGAAGAAGCTGATATGACCTTGTGCTTTGCAGACCACCGATGAGTTGTGTGCTCTTGGACTCATCATTTAACTTGTTAAGTGACTGGCACATGTGTGGTGTCATTCTGTTTAGTGCTTCTACTCCCATGGACTCAGTTTAGTCATATACTTGGCTTCGGATCCCAGCTATCTCATAGAATGTGTCACTAATTGAGAAAATTAATTCAACTCATATCTCAGTTTCCCTACCATAGAAATGGGACACTATGTGCCAAATTTCAAATGTATTATCTCACTTAGCCACCCCCCCACACTTAAAAAAAAAGAGATATATATATCTAACAGGTATGGATTTTTATGGTCACTGATTTATAGGTAAAGAAAGTGAGATTTGGAGGTGATATGTAACTAGCATGAGG
This sequence comes from Panthera uncia, assembly GCF_023721935.1. Lineage (NCBI taxonomy): Eukaryota > Metazoa > Chordata > Mammalia > Carnivora > Felidae > Panthera > Panthera uncia. Next base: position 82,550,852 of record NC_064816.1, read on the forward strand.
TTAAACTGTTAATAAAATGTGACTCAAAGCCACAGCTGTCCAGGTATCAAGTCTCCACATTGACAGAAATCTAGCTTGAGAGATTTCCAACATCATTCCCAGCTTTAAAATGTGATTAGTCTACTTACCTGAAGTCTTTCGTGGTCATCATACAATTCTTACCTTCCACATCTGAGAAAGAAGCACCTGCATAATTTTTGGTATTGCTTATCGTTCCCATGCAACCTTATTTTCTCATTCTTTCCTTCCTTATTTGTTCCTCCCTCTAAATGGTATTTTGTCATCTATAGGCCTCACCACTGAATAATTCATGTTGACTACGTTTAATGTAGGAAATATTGCAAAATTCACTGTAATTTGTATTAATTTCCTTTACATAATATAGCTCATTTCAGGGTGTATGTATAAAATGTTGGCCAACACATTAATTTGCCTTGACTTAAGTCCAAGGTGCAATCATCTGAATGTCTGTGTTCCCCTAAAGTGCAGACACTGAAATCCTAATGCCCAGAGATGATAGTATTAGGAGGTAGGGGCTTTGGGTGGAGCCCTTGTGAATGGGATTAGTGTCTGTAAAAAGAGTCCCCAGAAAGAGGACTCCCCCCTTGCCTCTTCCACCATGTGAGGACACAGAAATGCACCATCTATGAACCAGAAAATGGGCCCTCACCAGACTGAATCCACTGGTGCCCTGATCTCGAACGTTGAGTATCCAGAACTGTAGGAAATAAATTTCTTTTGTTTGTATGCCACCCACTCTGTAGCATTTTGTTGTAGCAGCCCAAATGGACTCAGACACAGGTTTCTTTAATAGGAGCTCCTAATGAAGAAGAAATATATATTCCAAGGATAGAAAATTGTTATTGGGTAATTGATGTTCAGAAAACAGAATTTAAAAGTGTGTCTATGGGAATGCAAGCTGGTGCAGCCACTCTGGAAAACAGTATGGAGGTTCCTCAAAAAACTATAAAAATACAACTACCCTATGACCTAGCAATTGCACTACTAGGTATTTATCCAGAGGATACAGGTGTGCTGTTTCGAAGGGACACATGCACCCCCATGTTTATAGCAGCACTATCAACAATAGCCAAAGTATGGAAAGAGCCCAAATGTCCATCAATGGAGGAATGGATAAAGAAGATGTGGTGTGCATATATATATATATATATATATATATATATAGAATGGAGTATTACTCAGCAATCAAAAAGAATGAAATCTCACCATTTGCAACTATGTGGATGGAGCTGGAGGGTATTATGCTAAGTGAAATTAGTCAGAGAAAGACAAAAATCATATGACTTCACTCATACGAGGACTTTAACAGACAAAACAGATGAACATAAGGGAAGGGAAACAAAAATAATATAAAAACAGGGAGGGAGACAAAACCTAAGAGACTCAGAAATATGGAGAACAAACTGAGGGTTACAGGAGGGGTTATGGGAGGGAGGATGGGCTAAATGGGTAAGGGGCACTAAGGAATCTATTCCTGAAATCATTGTTGCACTATATGCTAACTAATTTGGATATAAACTTAAAAAAAAATAAAAAATAAAACAAGTTTAAATAAATAAATAAATAAATAAATAAATAAATAAAAGTGTATCTAATGTCTAGCACTGAATGGTGGTTCAACTAAAACTTTGGATCATATAAATAACAGTTTTTTTTAATTTTTTTGTTTATTTATTTTGAGAGAGAGAGAGAGAGGGAGGGTGGGAGAGGGAGAGAGAGAGAGAAAGAGAGAGAGAGAGAGAGAAACGAGCAGGGGGAGGGGCATAGTGAAGATGAGACAGAATCCCAAGCAGGCTCTGCAGGGCTGGGACTCACAACCTGTGAGATCATGACCTGAGCTGGCATCAAGAATCAGACGCTTAAGTGACTGAGACACCCAGGTGCCCTCAGGTAAATAGTGTTTTTAAATACATAAAGCAGAATCAAAAAAAAAAATGAAACAAACAGGTATGGTGGCTTATTCATTTGAAAAAATTGTTCAAGAGTGAGTGCAATGGTCCCACAAAGCCCACATCCATGCTGTCAGTATGATAGCCTCAAAGCACTTATGTAAATTCAAACTTAAATTAAGCAAAATAAAAACTACACTTTAAAGTTGCACTAGCTTTGTTCCAAGTACTTAATAGAGAAATGTGTGTGGCTAGTGGATCTCTTAGCGGACAATGCAAATATAGAATATTTCCATCATTGCCAAAAGTTCTATTAGATAATGTTGATCTAGTCTAAGATGATTAATATAAATGCCATCTAAATGTGATTATAGGCTCAACAAGAGGAACACAACAAGACAATGTTAAAGATGTAATAAAAAGAGAACACTGAAGAGTAATCTGTATATTGGTGACATTTAGTTTGAAATTCCCCCTTCTTTCTATTCACATTTTACGTAGTTTGAACACGAATAACAGGATTTCAATTAATTTGTCTTTTGAACATAAAGTAACTATGACTGAAGACAGCTCATTGTTTGAAGAGTAAGTATAGACACAAGAACAGAAAAATTGGTCATGAGAAAAATCTTAGTAAAATAGGTATTTTTAACAAAACATCTGTCTTCCATGGAATTGGATACAATCTGTACTTTCCAACATCGGGTCCTGAGACTGTGGCAAGTCTTTGCCTATAAAATAAAAAAATGACCTAATTGAAAACAATAGACAGGACTTTAGGACACATTATAGGCATAATGTACAGTTTTTTCTTTATTTTTTTAAATTCAACAGACTCTAATGTTTACTCAATCAAATCATAGACTCAGCCACTCACTCATGCATGACTTTTGCCACACTCCCAGGAAATCTGTTGCAGAGTCTGTGGTGAGACCACAAAGCAACATCCAGGAAAGTGACAGTAATAGTTAAAGTGCCTCATCACAAGGTAGGACTTGTCAAGTGAGTAAAAAGCGGGGTTATCTGTTCTCTAGAAATATATCATATACACTTATGCAGAGATCAGCATTTTTTTCCTTGCAGTTCATCAGTGTCTCTATAAGGCAATAGTGTGGTACAGATTAAAATAAATTATCCAAAAATCAAAAGGATAGTCATAACTAAACCTGTGTCTTGACTTTTGGGAATAGAGAAGACAGGCCTTGAGAACACCAGGAAATCTGAGCTAAAGCTAAACTCTGTGATGCTGCCTTTTTAGTTTTCTTTTCTGAGCCATGAGGGGCCTTTCTCTGAATCCAGGGGGCCTAGTTAACTAACACTCATCACCTTGTGCTTAGAGGCCAGCTTTTATGTATTTCCAGGTGTTGGCTGCTTTGTTAAATCTGCAGTGCCCCCAAACTTATAAAGCTTAAGCATTCCACACCTGGCATGTTGGACACTGGCATATTAGTAAAATGTATGAACTTGGGGAATCGATTGCTTTTTTCTGAATTGAGAATCCAACAAGGATAAAATCATTAGTGTAAGAAAAAAGGAATATTCACAATAAGGTACTTTTCAAAGCAACTGTTTAATCCATTTATTTAGCATCTTAAAAGCCACACAATAAAATTGAGGTTTCCCTTTTATTATATGTACATGTTGCATGTTTATTGTGGTCTTGGGGATATCTGAGGGCAACTCCATTTACCAGATGGCACTCAACACCAGGAATTACATTTCAGACTTGAGAGAAAAAGGCTTCACCTGGTGGAGCACTGCTTTTGTGTGAATGTGTAAGCCTGTATATGTGTAGGGGGCGGGGGGGTCTTTATAACATACAACATTATATATCATCTGGTCTATTGGCCCTACTCATGAATTACTTAAAATGCTACTTACTGCCATGATAGCATGGCCCCATGTAACATAAGAACCTGGGGGATTTTTTTAAATGACTAAGTTTGTTTAAAACTAGTTTGTTTAAATGATCTAGTTTGTTTAAAAGGCAGTATGGTTTAGGGTTGTTTTTTTTTTTTTTAATCTTATACTTAAATTCTTAAACGAAAGCCTGGGACTCCTCATTCTGAGGAGGGTCTTTGGCTGTCTTCTTACCTCTCGAGTTTGGGAGTATTTGCACTCATTGGATTCCTGGAGACTTATAGAGCCAAGGGATTATCAAATCCATCAGAAACATCACTGTTCTCTAGCCATGTAGTATTGAATATGAAGACGCAAGTTCATGGTTCCTGAAACTGTCTGTATTCCTTAATTAATCTTGCTATATTTGTATGCTTTTATAATTCACAATAATGTTAGGGAAAAAATAGCAAAGTTATGGAAATTGCCAAGCTTAAAGGACAGATGAAGTATGTTGTTCAATGTTTCAATCTAATTCTGAATAAAGAGAGAAAAATGAACCCTAAAATGAACAAAATGTTCTCACCCTGCGACTCTAAAACAGAATTATGCCTCATATATTGACTAGGTGATGACATTTAGCAGAACACCCACAATGAAGAACACCAGATTATAACTATCTTAAACTTACTTTTTATTTGTCCGGATAAAAGAAAAAAATGTCATAGAGTTTTCTGAGTCTCTTGTGCATGGTTAGTGTATTTGTTTGTTTGTTTATATGAATAAGAGTGGTTACAGCCTTCTCTTAAAAGTAAATAAAATATTTTCTTTAGCTATCTCTGTCTACCCCCAAGATAATATATTCATTCTAGCATTTCTTATGTTTAAAGGCGTACTAATATTGTTTCCAGGTTTTCTTTACCTTTTCCTCGGAAATAAATTTCCAGCTCCCCAAAGTGCTATAAGCCTTGTGGTTTACTCAGCATCCTAAGAGTTACTTATCAGAAGAAAACATAGTGTCTTGCTTAATTTTTCATTCAGGATTTTTGTACAATACATAGCTTTAATGCCCTATGATATAACACATCTGGTTATGACTTTATTTAATTTTCCTAATGCATGCAAAGCGATAAAGTCAAAACCAACTGGTTCAAGCCCTAATTATACCACTTACTAACTGAGAAAACCTGGACAAGTAATTTGCTTTACTCATCTGCAAAATAATTATAACAAGGGTGTGACAGTGATCAATAATTATATTTATTTTATAATTATTAATTACAGTAATGATTGATTAATAGTTATACAAAGCACGTGGGAAATATTTAGGAACCCAATATAATTTTAGTTATTATTATCCTTATTGGTACTGAAATATTTAAGATACTCTTTTGGTCACTTAATATCTCAACAGAAAATACCTAAATTGAAAGGCAAAGTGAAGATACACTCTTGGCATAATGGTATTAGGAAACCCCTAGTGTTTAACAGTTATTTAATCTAATATTTTGTTATTATTTTACAATACATTTTCAGTGACACTAAATATGAATTTAAATTTTCCAGCTGCATCTGTGTATTAACTAATCTAGAGAAGCAGAAAAAAAAACACAGAATTCCATGTGATAAAATATTGCTATTGAAACATTACATATAAGTAAAAAATTCTGATATTTTAAAATATAAAATTTGGGGCATGATCAACTTTGCATTGGATTCTTGTGTGGACTCATGTCATTAAAATAATTTTCTTGAAGTTACTTAAGTGAAATATAACATACAGAAATTAATAGTGTTTATGTTTTGTTCCATTAAATCAGTTAAAAAGATTGAGTATCGGGGCACCTGGGTGGCTCAGTCAGTTAAGCGACTGACTGGCTCAGATCATGATCTCATGGTTCATGGGTTCAAGCCCCACATCAGGCTCTGTGCTGACAGTTCAGACCCTGGAGCCTGTTTTAGATTCTATGTCTCCCTTTCTCTGGCCCTCCCCCCCTCAAAAACAAGTAAAACATTAAAAAATATTTTTTTAAAAGATTGAGTATCGGGGCGCCTGGGTGGCTCAGTCGGTTAAGTGTCCGACTTCAGCTCAGGTCATGATCTCGCGGTCCATGAGTTCAAGCCCTGCGCGGGGCTCTGGGCTGATGGCTCAGAGCCTGGAGCCTGCTTCGGATTCTGTGTCTCCCTCTCTATCTGCCCCTCCCCCGTTCATGCTCTGTCTCTCTCAAAAATAAATAAACGTTAAAAAAAAATTAAAAAAAAAATATTGAGTATCAACACGCTTCATCCAAAAAATCCTTATGGACTCAATTTCTCAATGATAAAATATTAACTTTTTCCTATTTCCAAATCATTCAAGCTAGCCTCTCATTTGACATTCAAGTCTATAGAGTACACAATTAAAGAGATATTGCCCCCTTGCACTTTATAGCAAACAGTGTCTAGAACATCCTAGTAACAACTAAAAGCTATTTAGACTCTGGATAGGCTTTATTAATTTTCCCTTAATATACCCAAAGTGTGTGATGTTTCTCTTCAAGCAGCATGACAAGATAGTAGTAAATTTACCATTTAATTGTATGCACATATACATATACACACACATGAATGCATAAATGAAATCTCTTGGTCAAAAATACCAAAACTACTCTAAGGAATACCAGTTTCCCAACTAGTGGACTGCTAAGATTTGTAATTGACCCAAAGTCAGCCAACTTACAAAAGAAAAAATTGAAATTAAAAACAAAGATCTACTTTTCCAGAATTCTCAAAGATCCCCTAGTCAATGACACACATCTTTAGACGTTGATTTAAGACAAAACCCAAGATCCATGTCCACTGATGCTCTACTGAGATTGATTTCAGCTCTAAAAAATATCATCTTAATAGTATATAATTTGTAATAGCAAGGCTGAGGAGCTACTAACATGCATTAATGTTAGAATTGATCATTGATAATTATAACAATGCCTAATAATACATTTATAAGCATATACTTAAAAGAAATTCTAAAATGATATGTTTAAGTCTTTTGACTTGAAATCTTTTGACTTCAAACAATGAGATATTTCTATAAACATGTATAAATCTATATACAAGTGCTGTGTATTTCCTAAAACCTAAATACGCTTTCCTTATATCTTTAATAAATTGCTGTGTGTAACTTTCTATGAGCATTCTGCTAGGTGTACAGATATTACAGTGATTTTATATGTTGTGGTAGGCAGAAGAATGATCCCCAAAGTTGCCCTTGTCCCATTTGCTTGATATGATGAATGTTACCTTACACAGCAAAAGGGACTTGGTGTATGTGTTTAAGGTGAAAACTTTGAAATGGGAGATTATCCTGGGTTGGTAAGGTGGGCCTTACCTCATCATATGAGTCCTTTACATCAGAGAACCTTTCCAAACCTTTCCAAGCTGTGTTCAGAGAGACTTTGCTATGAGGACTGAAGAAAGGTCAGAGAAATGCAAATTGCGAACTTTGAAGATGAGGAGAGGGGGCCACAAGCTAAGGACTGGGGCAGCTTCTTGAAGATGAAAAAGGCAAGGGAACAGATTTTCCCTGGGAACCCCCAGAAGGAACACCCATAGGCCATCATCTTTATTTTTTCCTAGTGAGACCCATGACAGACATGTGACCTGCACTAACAAAAGATAATAAATTTGCATTGTTTTAAGTCACCAAGTCTGTAGTAGTGATTACAACAGCAATAACAATCCATGCACACATGTTGTCTTAGCTCCCTGAGTAGTCTATAAGCTCCTTAAAGGTAGAAGTTAAGCCTCACATTCCCCTGTGTCTTTCAAATTACTATTTCTATGCTTTCCATTTAGCAAGTATTCAAGAAATTTTGACTGAATGATATAATAAGGAAGTTTTAAAAAATTATTTTTACTGATTAGGTTGTGATGGCAATCTTAATCTCATAGTGGTTTCTGTCTTGCCCTGTGTAATGATGCATTAACTGCTGTCCCAGAGAAATATTTTGCAATGTGCTGTTTATTCAAGTAATCAGAAGAAAGCACCAAAATTACACTTGACATTGCAGGAAGATTAGCAAACAATAGTGCTGTTTTGAAAGACAGAGATCTGTATCTTTGAAAGGGGAAGTTGCAAAACTGTCTTTTCCTTTATCTGTTCAGATTCCTAAGGAAGGAGGATTTTACAACTAGTATTATCCTTGTTGGGAGGCTCTTTTATATGCCTGGCACTCCTCCAGTTCAAGTTTATCTGATACCCTAAGTCTTCCCAAGGCCTCCTCTGGGATGCAAATCCAAATTCTTGTGCAAAATGTAACTGAAAAATTGATGTAGCAGTACAAAAAAAAATTGCCAAATAATTTATTTAAAAGGAGCAGAAAAATAGTTAGAGGAATTACACAAAGTCTGTCAACCACAGATGGATTTTGCTAAAAATCCTGGCCTACATCCTGTAGGACCTATGAGTGTAAAGTGGGTAATTGAAAGTATTTTTGTCTGCCCCCCCCCACCTCATTGGCCCATTTACTATTTCTTGGATGACTGTTGTATTTACACATCTTATTACAAACATAAATCATATGTTAAAACCTACTCCAAATCTTGCACCTGCTGGGAAATGACATTAATAATCTTTGAGTGCCCAATGTACTAATAGATATGAGATCATACAAAGAAATAGGAGACATGATCTCCATCCAAAGGAGAAATTATCTTCTACCAATAAGCCTAACAATGATAACCTGAGAGAGCCACTAGAGATATATAAATTTATGTCATGTATTTTTTACATTTAATTTTATATTTACATTCTTCTATTATTTTTCCCATGATTTTTAAACTGTTAAATAAGCAGAACTGGGTTTTAACCTCTTTCTTTCTTCCTCAGGTATCCTATTTTTTGGTCACTGTGATGGATAATCAGTGATATTCATCTGCTTACAGTTTCTTCAACTGCTTACAGTTTCTTCTTTTCATTTTATATATATATTTTTTTCATTATATACATATATGTATTTTTTAATTTGAAAATACATAGGGGCACCTGGGTGGCTCAGTTGATTAAGAGTCTGACTCTTGATTTCGGCTCCAGCCATGATCTCATGGTTCATGAGATTGAGTCCTATGGAATTGAATCCATGGGATTCTCTCTCTCCCTCTCTCTCCCTTTCTCTCTCTCTCTCAAAATAAATAAATAAACATTTTTAAAAGTAACTATAAATACCATCTTCATTTAGAAGTGTGCATGGGAAATCACCAACTTATCTCCCTTATTGATTTTGCTGTAAATAATTTAAATGCATTAACTCAGAGCTTGAATAATAGCAGACATTTATCAGAGCACTAGTTTAAGCATATCCCATATTTTTGTGAATATTTTTGTAAATCCTCATGACAAACGTATAGGCAAGTACTATTATTACCTCCACTTTACAGATGAAGTACTGAGTTTTACTACATACATTTAGTACATGCAAATGTAGGACTGGAATCCAAACCTATGTCACCAACCTACAGCAAGAAAAAAGAAATAAAGAAGAAGAAGAAGAAGAAGAAGAAGAAGAAGAAGAGAAAAAGAAAAAGAGTAAAGTACTGCACAGCAGTCTACAACAGAGGATACAGGTTTTCCTCTAATTTGAATTTGATTAAATGAAGAAAATGGGGAGAAATCGGTTCCTTAATAATAAAACTGATTTCTCCATTTGGTAGGTGACAGTATGGATCAGTCACTTCTCTTAATCATTACTCGTCTGCCCCATGCCCTGTATACATCTGTATAACCTTCCATTTCTTCTGAACCCTATTAGTGGTTACAAGTTTCTTGGACACTGAAATAAAACATTGATTCTAAAATGCTAGTTATCCACTGCTGTGAGCGACACCTTCAGCAAGTAGACACTCGTCTTCTCTGACTTCTTCAAAGAAATCCATTATCGGGGCACCTGGGTGGTTCAGTCGGTTGAGCATCCAACTTCAACTCAGGTCATGATCTTGTGGTTCATGAGCGTGAGCCCCGCGTCAGGCTCTGTGCTGACAGCTCAAAGCCTGGAGCCTGCTTCAGATTCTGTGTCCCCTCCTCTCTCTCCGCCCCACCCCTGCTTGTGCTCTGTCTCTCTCTGTCTTTCAAAAATGAATAAACATAAGAAAATTTTTAAAAATGAAATCTGCTATCATTTTAGGTAGTCCTTTCTGCTGTCGAGCATTTGTACTGTTAGAAAGTTCTCCTTCATTCATACTGCTCTGAAATCTACCACCTTATAATTTTCATGGATTTGGTCCTGATTCTGCCTTTCAGGGTTGAAGAGAATAAGACTTCCCTTTTAAATACCTGAAGGTATATACCACTTCTTCAACTGAGGAACCTCATCCCAGTCCTTTCAGCTACTCATTTTCAGCTCTTACTTTTGTTCAAATGGCCTCTTAAATCACCAAGTTCAGAGCAGAATGGAACCCCATAAACATGTTCCAGTCCACACAGAATACAACTCAGCTTATCTCTGCTCATGAATTCAAAATTAAAGAGATGTCAATTGGATTCACTTCTTTTAATGCAGAATCTGCCATCTATTGACAGGCTATTATATGTCCAGAACTGGGAAAGAATTTTGTATAACATCATACCATTTAATTCTCATAACAACCCCCTCGGGTGGGTACTGTGGGGAGCAAAGCATACTATTTCTGTCCAGATGCAAATTTTCTTTCTTCACATTTTGGTCACTGTGGTCTCTCAGTGCCCACTCAGTATCACTTCTTCAAGCAGCCTTGTGAAACTTCTCTTACATAGTTTGTGGATTTTTAGGAACAGTAAAATATAAAATGTACATAAATATATTTTATAGCAGTATTAAAACAATGTAGTAAAACTATTCCCACATAATAAATCCTCATAAATGCAGTAATTTTAAAGTGTTATTTTCCCATGTAATCCATTCTTTAACTCATGCTTATAAGGTTATGTCAGCCCATATATTTACATATAATTTGATTATGTAATATTTACCGATAAATATTTGGTCATAGGATTTTTATCTTTTTTTTCACAATTGAAATCCACCATAACTAGAAAAAAAATACATATTATTAAGGAAAAGTCATTTGGAACATGAAAGTCAAAAGAACTATACAAAAGTATCCATAAATCACAAAGAAAAGCCTTTGAAATATTTACCCATATTTAAAACCAGAGGCTTTGTTTTTCAACTGGAATGAAATTTAATTATGATACCGTTAGGATCAAGGATAACTGTCCAATAATGTGTTTTAAATTAACTAAATGACACCTTACACTCTTTTCACATCTACTCCAGGAACCCCCGATCTTCATAGTTCACAAAAATATAAACAGACTTGTCAGACCTCACTAAATTTATTAAGGTTTGGCAGAATGCCTGTGGGGGGCGGGGGGGCGGAAATCATATTTCAGAATAAAATTTAAAATGAGCAAGAAAAAGAACCTCTTGAAAAGCTAAACAGCAGAGGAAAGCAGGTTGCAGCTAACTGGTAGAATAATGAGTTCCTTTAGTATTTATCTGTCATATATTTACCATTCTTTTTTTTTTTTTTTTTTTAATAAAGTTCTAAAACAGATTTACTGCAGACTGAGTTCTGCTCATTCTGGCAGATGTAATCAAAATCTTACTGAGGTAAAAATATGTGTCAAGAAAATGAGGGAGCAAGATGAAGATAAGCATATGAGCTAGATGATGCTGTCACCCATGCGGAAGCCTTACATTTGTTTTTACCTGCGTCTTGAATTTATATAGTACTTGGTAAATCACTCTTGGATCATGTTGGCTTAGCGGACTTTAGGGGTAGAAACTCAGACTGTGGCTACTTCAAAATAATGAAGCAGTGGATAAGAAGTCTTTCATAATCGTTATGGAAATAAAATGCATTTCACTTCCCATTCTTTAATTTCCTTATTAAGAAATTAAGAAAATATTAAGGAAAAATAAATGCACTTATGTGAATATATATTTACACAGCCAGAATGTGTGCAGAGAAATTACAAGTAGTAAATTCACAATTGGTCTATAAAGTAATTGGTGGTTTGTTGTCATTATTCTTAACAGGCCATCTCCCCAAAACTGTTTACTTTTACTTACAAAAATTTTGATACTATTCATTAAGGATTTCTGGTGGTGGAACATTTTTCAAAGACAAATCCATTTTAATATATAAATATATTGATATTTGATTTAAGAATGAAAAACTTTTTCAGTAGGGTATAAATTCCCCAAGGGTTTATTAATGCGGTACATTAATTGTTTTCATGATTAGCCTAATTCTCTGAGACTGTGATTAAAAGTCTATATAGCGTGTAGTCCTGTAAACAGAGGATATGGATTTTTCAGATGGATCTACAATTTAAACTGATTGTTTTTAATGACAGGAAGGAAAATAACTTCTGGAAAAAAATGAATCGTTTTATAAATTATTTTACTTTCATTCTTAAAATAAAAACAAAGAGAAGTCAACTTTTTACCTCCTATTAAATATATCATAACAACAAAGACATTCAAGATAAAATAGTCAAAACTCAAACAAATTTGGAGACTAAACTGTTCAGTATATAATTACCCCATGAGTTACAGATTGAGTATAGGTTTCACTAAAATAAAATTTAAATGGTAATAATTAAAATGTAATTTTAATTTTCTGCCAAGAGAAATATTGTTTTCATTTTTGCTAATCTTTTCCAGCTATCGAACTACCACTAATGTTACACTTAACTCCAAATAAGGCCACTGATTTCAGAGGACGATGGTAATGTATAACAGACCAAATACTGTGTTCTGATAGAGAGAAGGACAATTCCACTTAACTGTTCAGAAGTTGCACATAGTATTATACTCTTTTCTATTGTTACTATATATTCATCATGTTATACAAATATGATATAAAAAGCACATGCAAATTTGTATTAAAAATATCACCATAGAAACACGTTAGGAATGTTTGAAGTCAAAAGCAAAAATACTGTAAATTTTTAACTTATTACTCATCTTTGATTGGAACCAAAAGTACAGTTAACAAATTAGCATCTAAGTAGGTCCTGCATATTTTTTATGATGTCTGCAAGTAGCCAGAAAATTTTCTTATAGCACAAGCATTTTTCTCACTTAGGGGTCCATGATAATTTTACCATTGCTTCCATTTTTCTCTTCCATTGCACATCGTACCTTTGGCTGCTCTCTAGGGTTTAGTCCTTCATTCTGTTCTTATGCCTAAATACCTTCCCTCAGAAAATTGTTCAATTGTCAGGCCTTACCTCCTTAATGATGAGCAATATGCTCCATTAAATTATGAATCCTCAGTATGTAACTCAACATTTCAGTTGAATTATGTACATTCATTTCTTCTTTCTCTTACATTTTTTTTTTCTATAAACACTTATCAAGTGTCAGGGCACCTGGGCGGCTCAGTTAAGCAGGCAACTCTTGATATTAGCTGAGGTCATGATCTTGGGGTAGTGAGGTCGAGCCCTGCATTGGGTTCTGCACTGACAATGAAGAGTGCTTGGGATTCTCTCTCCCCCTCTCTCTGCCCTTTCTCCACTCGTGCTCTCTCTCCTTCTCTCTCTCTCTCTCTCTCAAAATGAAAAAAAATTAACATAAAAAAACTTCATCGAGCGCCTACTTTCTGCCAATAATAGTTCTAGGCTCTGAAGATACATTGGTGACAAGATAGACAAAGGTCTCTGGTGATCTGGAGATGACATTTTAGTGGGAGAGGACAGCAAACAAATAAATAATGACTAAGTTTATTTCAAATAAAAGGGCTATAAAGAACATCAAGCACAATGATACATTAGAATGGTGGGGTACGTAGGGATGGAAAATTTAGTTTGGGCTAGGGAAGACTAAGTGGGAGGGGTGACAAGACCAGAATATCCTAAGGAAATAGTTCTGCAAAATCTGAGACAGGGAATTTCAGGCAGAGGAAGCAGGAGGCATGATTTTAAAGCTATGTTTCCAGAATAAGCCCATCACCTGACCTACCCTCTCAATTATTTTCAGTCACCTTTTGGTCATCTCAATGAATATTTGGGTATCAATTCAGAGTCAGTTTAACAGATCACCATATTAACTTCTTCTTTAAACCTGCTGTCCCTTTTAACTTTACAATGTTTTCATTGACATTACCAGTTTCAGATCACCAGATTCAGAATCTTGAATTAGCTGAGACTTACGTCCTTTTCAGGAAGCGTTGGCCATTATTCTAAGACGCTCTCCTGTCTCTTTCTTCTTACCTTCCTGGGTATGTCAACCTACACCAGTTATATGATTTCCTTAAAACATAATTTCTCGCCTGTAAAACAGGTGAGAAACAGAGCAGAAATTATCTCTGGATAATTTTTATCTAATGGATATAGCATGGGTTTGAGGAGAAAAACAAATTTAAAATGTGGCCCACTACTTAATCACTAGAGTATCAGAAATATGACAGCCTATTTTAATATCCTCCACCATATAAAAGGAGAATCCATAAAATAAAAAGGTATTCGCTTCACAAGGTTTTTGTAAAGAATAAGGGGAAGATATCACATAAAAAGAAATTAACAAATAATTAATGAGTGTTAAGTAACCTTTCTGTGCCCTTTTGATTATGGAACTAAAGTAATTAATATAGGAGAGTACAGGTGATATAAAACATTTTGCCAATATTTTCCCCCTCATATTCCCCATGTCATCATCTGACACAAATTCTCATCTCTTCCCACTTGAATTTTGCACCAATCTTTGGATGCTAATTGGAAAACTCAGAATTCTTCTGCCTTTAGCTGTCTCACATCAAGCAAGTTACAATTGGGATATTGGAGCATAAAGCCTGGAGATTTAGTGTAGAGAAGGTTAGAGGAGACAGAAACTGTCATGAGAACAGAGTCTTGGCAGTTCAAGTACCATGTGATTCTTGCTCCACCACAGGGCTCCTTGGGAATGAGAGTCTAAGTTCAGGGTAAGGTAGAAGGAGGATTCAAAGCATATTATTAGAAGAATCTTCTCCATTAAACTGTGATCTTCTGGAGGTCAAAGCCAGATCTCATGCATTTCAGTCTCACCAGTGCATAGCACACTTCTTAGAATATGATAGGTGCTTAATAAATGCATGTATTTATTTTCACATGATGCTAGCGTAGTCGAGTGAATCTTCAAATGAGAGGAGGATATAATACTGAATGTGAAACCAAGACTTCATCACACTGCCAATGGTTGAGTTTCTAAGGGTGCAGAGGTTTACATGAAATCTTTGACTCCTGGCACTGTGTGATGTGAGTGACTGGTTATTCTGAAAGGACCACAGTCAACGAGCCAGTTGGGAAGGGAGTCCTCACCCCATCCTGTAAACCCCACCACCACCACCACCACCACCACCACCACCACCGTGAGCGGGACCTTCACAGTTTCCTTTGCAGACTTTGCCAACGTAGTGACTATAATATCATAGAGCAGGCCCTAGCCCTCAAAGATCAACAGAGAATCTCTTTTTGAAGCTGTCGTTCCCTACACTGGGAGGTCCAGCAAAGAGGGTCTTTTGTTGTGGTTGTTATATTTGTTTTCATTTTTGGTTTTGTTTTTCTTTTTTTTTTAAACCAAGTTCAAGGCCAGAGAATTGTATCGCCCATAAAGTCACCCCAGACGTCCATGCCAGAGGAATTTCTAACAAAATGAATGGTTTCGAATGCAACAGCCTGCTACCAAGTTCCCAGTTTGCAATCTCCCTGGAATCTGAAGTCTTGGATTAACCCGAAGCAAAAAGAGCCCCTCATTCTGATGCTTCTGCCATCCCTAATGTCTGCTCCAATCCTATGGACTCTCTAGGCTGGGCAAGCTAATTTGGACAACCGGATCTGTGCTCATACTTAAAAACCATTTTGTTTTATTTCTTCCAAATATACTTTTAGAAGAATCTAAGGAGAAAGTAGCAAAGCCTCTTTAAAAACCTAAATTCAAAACACAGCAGAAGGAACACAGGAAGTTTTACTGAGTAATTGAAGTGATTACATGCAAAGCACTTTCCCATAATCAAGGAGTTTCAAAGGAGGGTAGAGGGTGATTGACAGTGTTGGCCACCCTTGAAACTACATCTTGATTGGAGGAAATAATTACAAGCAGGGAGAAAGAGACCCAGTACTCTACATTTCCTTATTTTCAGATCTAATCTGGGAGAAGGAAGGCAATAGTAGAAAATAAAGTTTCGAAAGTTTGGAAATCTTGTTCCTGGGGAATAAGAAAGCAAGGTCCCTTTTATTTATTTACTGAACACCTACTATGCTCCGAGTTGGAAGATCAAAAGATATGATGTCATGAAAACTATTCCTGTGAATCATAAACCTATAAGAAAAGGTCATTACAGATGTAATTTTTTTTCAAATTTTTATTTAAATTATAGTTAGTTAACATATAACTCCTAAAACATTGGTTTCAGGAGTAGAATTTAGTGACTCATCACTTACATATAACACCCAGTATGGCTATTAACTTTTCAAGAAAAGTAATTAGAGGAAAGTGACTAGCTATGATGCCAGATTAAGCTTGCTCTCTATCTGCCGGGATGGACCTCTGTATACACATATGCACAGATAGACGCAAAGCAGTTTCAGTTGAAGCAGGCATGGGGGCACTTGACTCCAAGAATTTTAGAGGCCTAGGAAATCATTTGAAACCCACTGGGCTAGAAGAAAGTATTCATTCATTTCTGTCTGCTATTGATGCTTTGGCCCTTCAGAAAGATCCAGGCTATTTTCCTGGTGTCTTTGAAGTGCTTCAGCCTTCTTCTATCTTATTCTTTCACACAAATGTTCTTACCTTTAAATCTTGATCTTTTTTAATTCTAAAAGAAGCAAAATCTTGACCATCTTCTCTGAAGTTTCCCAGATTTGCATTTATCTTTTGATTCCCCAATTTGCCTGTAGCGACTACTAAAAATACAGTATTTAGTTGTACAGTATTACTCACTCAGTGTATGAGTTTATCTTAAACCCCCAAAAGTTCATGACATAACTATCTACATCTTTTGGAGTCAGCTTTCGAAGGAATGAATCTTGGCTCTACCAATTGCCATTACCTATAAGTAAACTACTTACCATTTCCATGCTTCAATTCTTCATCTATAAAATGATGATAATATTAGTATTTTTCTTTTATGGCTATTAAGTAAAATAATGAATGTACAGTGTTTATCATAGTGCCTGGCACATAGTAAGTACTCAATAGATTTCAGCCACTATTATTGCTATCAGTATTATGTTATTTTCTTAAATGCTTACTAAAATGGAATTCTGTTGAGTAAAAATTAGATTAGGTCTGTTTCACATTCTTTCTCAGGAGAAAAGTGGAAACGTTTCAGAATGCCACCCATTCACAAGAATGCATTGCCAAAGCCAAATGGGAGGCAACTAGCAAATCCTGAATGGAACTGGCTAAGCAGAAAGTATATTAGACTAAACAATGAGGTCGGTGATGTAGGGGAATAAGGCATTTATAAGAAAGCATTGGCTTTGAAATCCCTGGTAACCCATGGTCAAGTTGGATGAGCAGAACTGTGATGTGGCCCAGCTGTCTTTATGCTCCTTCCATGTCACAAGCATTTTTTTTATGATAGGCGTAATACCAATAGTATTTAATTCTAACTTTAGGTATTCTGTCCCATTTTATGATTAAATAATTCTCAAAGATCTTTAGTAGACTTTGTAAAATTAATTATAGCTGCCAGAATTTAATTGGTCTAGAAGCAAATGCAAAACTTCGATGTTTTGGGAGACACAGATAGCCAACTACTCTCAGCGTAAGGCTGGACCACCAGTTCCTCTGTGTGTCTTACCTAGTGATAGAGACAGGGAACCATGAAATGCTGAACAAAACTTTAGGTTCTATCAAATACAAAAAAATATGACATTTACAAAATGAAATATTTCATAAATAGGATATTATGCAGTGAAGCACCTTAAAAAGATTTCCTTTAGCTAAGTTCATGTAAACTTTTTTAATGTTTATTTATTTTGAGGGGTGCCTGGGTGGCTTTGGTTGGTTAATTGTCTGACTCTTGATTTCAACTCGGGTCATGATCTCATGGTCTGTGAGAGAGAGCCCCATGCCAGTCTCTGCACTGACAATGACATGACAGAGTCTGCTTGGGAGTTTCTCTCTCTCTCTCTCTCAAAAAATAAACATAAAATAAAATAAAACAAAATGAAACAAAATAAAATAAAATAAAATAAAATAAAATAAAATAAAATAGAATGTCTATTTATTTTGAAAGAGGGAGATAGAGAGTGCACGCACACATGAGCGTGTGTCAGGGAGGGGCAGAGAGAGGAGAGAGAGAATCCTGAGCAGGCTCCAAGCTCAGCTCAGAGCCCCATGCAGAGCTTGATTCTACAACCATGAGATCATTACCTGAGCCAAAATCAAGAGTCAGTCATTTAACCAACTGAGCCACCCAGGGGTGCCTCGTGTAAACTTTTAAGTTTTGTAAATGTTTCTAATTTGGTTAGCATTCTCTGAGCCATCTTGTTAACTAAATTATGGTGACCATTGGCCCAGCACCATCTTATGTGTAAAAGAAGCTACTTTATAAATAACTGAAATTTTAACTATTGTATCCTGTATGTGACACATAAAATAAAAGCAAAATACTGAATCTAATTTTTAAAAAATAAACTGTATAAATTGTATAATCCATAGGAGACGTTTATGATCACACACCCAGACCCAATCTATAGTGGTCATTTTGGGGAGAAGTGAAGAGATAGTAGTTTTAATTCTTTAATTATTCTTATTTTATTTTATTTAATTTATATATTTTTTAAAGTTTATTTACTTTTGAGAGAAAGCATGCATGAGAGTGGGGGAGAGGCAGACACAGGGGCAGCTCAACATGGGGCTTGAACTCATGAGCCACGAGCCATGAGATCATGACCTGAGCCAAGCTCAAGTGTCAGATGCTTAACCAACTGAGCCACCCAGGCACCCTGTTCTTATTTTAAAGCCAAAGAATCATAGGATAGAATTAAGCCATTCATTTAACATATATTTATTGAACTCCTTCTATGGCCCTGAACAGTTATAATTCCTAATATACAAAAAATTACATATCTTTTATTATAGCTGTATCTATATGTGTATATAGATATGTGTGTATATTGTATACACACACAACTATAGAGCTTTTTTCCTGTGCCATATATTGCTTAAGACATTTTACTCATTTAACAATTGAAATGACCCAGTGAAATGTATTATCTCCCATTTTGCTGATGAGTAAACTGAGACCCAGAGTTGAATTCCCTAAAGTCGCACAGCATTAAGTATCTACAAAACTAGCCAACCTGCAACCAACAGAAGATGGATGAAAAGAAGAATTATAACCATGAAAAGAACTTTTAATCATGAAAACAATAGAACATTGCATTTGCTTTTGTGAAGTCCTTAGCTATTTTATGGAAGAAAATAAATTTCCATTCTTCTGAGTTTGAACAACAGGAGTGTATGTTCAGGAGAAACATTTTAATCATTACTTATAAAGCTGATTTCTCTCCAGTTTTTTTTTTAATTTTTTTTAACGTTTATTTATTTTTGAGACAGGGAGAGACAGAGCATGAATGGGGGAGGGTCACAGTGAGAGGGAGACAGAATCTGAAACAGGCTCCAGGCTCTGAGCTGTCAGCACAGAGCCCGACGTGGGGCTCGAACTCACGGACCGCGAGATCATGACCTGAGCTGAAGTCGGACGCTTAACCAATTGAGCCACCCAGGCGCCCCTTTCTCCAGTTCTGAAATCACTCTTGCATTGATCGTGTATTTGGGAGAGGTCTTGATCACAACACTTGCCATTTGTATATGTTTTATTAAAGATTGCTGGTTTTTCCCCTGAAGTTTATTTATTTTGAGAGAGGGAGGGAGAAGGTAAGTGGGAGAGGGGAAGAGAGAGAGAGAGAGAGAGAGAGAGAGAGAGAATCCCAAGCAGCTCCGCATTGTCAGTGTACAGCCCGATGCGGGGCTCGAACTCACAAACCATGAGATCATGGCCTGAGCCTAAATCGGATGTTTAACTGACTGAGCCAGCCAGGTACCCTGAAGATTGCTGTTTATTAACAGTCATAACATTCCAAAAAAGAAACTTTTGAAAAAGATTCTTCAGCTCAGGTTTGAAATTTTTCTTACTTTTTATCATTGCACTAAATAACTTCCCAGGCAGCAAGGCTGATGTCGTTTTATCCGTTCATCGGATTGAAAACCATAGTTTAAAGAGGTCAGGAAACTTGCCAATCCCTTTACATCGGACCAAGATGAGACTAAAAGCCAAGTTTCTTCATTCCTACCCCAGAGTTTTCAGCCACTGCATACTATCTTCTCACATCAAATAGTGCCTCATATTCTAGAAAGAAATCATGATATAAGCACTGGGTTAGATGGTAGTGGATGATGTCGTCTCCTTTAGTGTTCTCCCTTCCCATCTTCCCATCCACTGTGATTTCATTTTCAGTATCCAGTTCCTCTGACTCTTCTTCTGAAGGTGACCGTGAGGGCTTGTGAATTTGTAGCCCTCTAAGCAGTCCTCAGAGTTCTCAGGCTTCCTTGCCTGAGAAAACAACCGTGAAGAAGCACAATTGCAACTTTAGAGGCCCCTTGGGGGGGGGGGGGGCTCCTGCCTAGCTCAATCGATAGAGAGTGTAACTTTTGATCTCGGGGTCGTGAGTTCGAGAGTTCGAGCCCCGCATCGGGTTCTGTGCTGACAGCTCAGAGCCTGGAGCCCGTTTCAGATTCTGTGTCTCCCTCTCTCTCTGCCCCTCCCCTGTTCATGCTCTGTCTCTCTCTGTCTCAAAAATAAATAAATGTTAAAAAAAAAATTTTTTTTTAAATAATGATGATAATAAATAAAACATCAGGCATCAGGCCAAAGCAGCCCTTTGTAGGATTTTGCCTGTGATCACTCTGTTGTTTGGCTTATTTACCCTCCCTGTCCTGCTTCCCCCTTCTCTTGCCACTTTCCCCCAGGGTGCTTCCTTAATAAATCACTCATACCTGTGTCCTTGTCTCAGAGTCTGCCTCTGAGGAACTTAATCTCAGACACGGCATTTGTTTATTATTATCAATGTTGTTATTATTGTCATTAATAACTGAGATTTTGCTTTTTGTACCATAGAGTTTGTAGTCCCATTGACTACTACACTCTTATGACACCTTCCTACCACTTCTGAAATCCAGATTTAGGCTGGCCACACTGAACACTATCTGTGTATATATTTTGAAAGTCCTCCGAATGTCCAAAAGAGACTGCAGATCTTCACGCATTCTTACTGCCTCTCCTACTTATCTCTACTAGTGGAAAGTTGCTAAGGAAGAAACATCAGTCATTTTAATTTTTTAAAAAATAGTCTTATGTTAAATCAGTGCCCAATACCTACCTGTTCATGCATTTTGTCAAATAATTTTTATTACTTTTTTTTCATTACTACTTAGTTTACATCCTCTTTAGTCTCGTCTTATACTACTCTAATATAGTCTACATTTCTTGGTTGTCTTCATTAGGTATCCTCCAGTCTATCCCACACAGAACAACCTTGAAATATGACCATGTTATTTGTTTGCCTGAGGAACTGATGACTTTCCAGAGTCTGGGATACAAGCCCCTTTCCCACCCAGCTCTAATCAAAATCTCCAGTCTCATTGCAGACAGATTCTTCTATTCAATGCAATGCCAAAAGGAGTCAAAACTCCTGACAAGCTTTGTAAGTGCACTTGCACCTTGCATGCTAGCGTCGTCGGGTGTCCCTTCTGCCTGGAACACTTTTCCCAGTTTCTCTGGCTTATGCTTATAAGTCCTTAATCATTCTGTTGTACAACCCAACGCCTCCACTGAATTATCTTCTCTGCCTTCACCAGACAAAAGTAGTTCTTCCCTCCTTGTTTGTACAATGAGCTGATTATGATATTTGTCACATGGTTTTATCTATAGTGTGTCTCTCTCTCTCACTTTGGACTCTTGGATTCTGTTTTGTTTTTTAACTTTATTTTTTATTTTTTAAAATTTACATCCAAATTAGTTAGCATATAGCATGGACTCTTGGAGTCTTAAGGGTTAGGACTGTATTAATCATCTGTGTATTTTCAGTTGGGGACACATAATAGTTGAACAAAACGTGAATGTTAAAAAAACAAATGATAGATTTTATGAATGAAGAGAAGTACACGTTTTTAAAGTTTTCTACTAATTCTGAGGTCTAAACTTCTAGAACTCTGCTGAATTACTTTGTTGAATTCAGAAGTTGTCCAGCCCACATCCCAATTCCAAGAAGGCCATTAGCAGTGTCCCTAATACATATGGTTCACCTACAATGTGCTTGGACACAATGTTCTGAGTTTCATTTCCTTGTCTGCAAGTGGGGATAATTATATCTACCTCACACATAATATGTAAAATCAACAACAACAACAAAACTCAAGATGTTAATCAGCTTTTACAAATGCAGATATTACCATTGGCACTAAGGAGTAACAGCAAGAAAAGCGATAACCTTTGAGAGAGTGCCCATTGAAAGGCCATTTCTGGGAGAAAAGATTTTTCTATTATATTTGAACAAACGCATTCTTTTTTGAGAAAGCTCTAAGTCCACATTTCAGTAAACACTGCTCATCCACTTAAAATGTTAATGAAAATGTCATATAGTAATCTTTCAAATGACCAAAAAAGAATACTTACATCTCCAGAATTTTCAGTAACTAATAATCACATCAGACTGAATCATTCAAAATATTCCATTAGGTGACCACCAGGTTGCTACAGATTTGGCTGTTTCTAGATTTATTGTAAATAAATTTTGGATTAAATATCTTATCTTATCTCATGAAAACAATATATTTTCATTAAGAAACAGCTTATACATTGGGGCACCTGGGTGACTCGGTTGGTTAAGTGTCTGACTCTTGGTTTCAGCTCTGGTCACGAACTCGTGGTTAGTGAGTTCGAGTCCCTGCTTCAGGCTATGCGCTAACAGTGTGGAGCCTGCTGGAATTCTCTCTCCCACTCTCTCTCTGCCCCTCCCCTGCTGGCTCTCTCTGTCTCTCTCTCAAAATAAGTAAATAAACTTAAAAAAAAAAAAAAAAACAGGTTCAGGGCGCCTTGGTGGCTCAGTCAGCTGAGCGTCTGACTTTGGCTCACGTCATGATCTCACAGTTTGTGAGTTCCAGTCCCACGTCGGGCTCGTGCTGACAGCTTAGACCCTGGAGCCTGCTTTGGATTCTGTCTCTCCCTCTCTCTCAAATATAAACATAAAAAAAAAAATCAAAACAGGTTCAATATTGTAGATGTTTATTTATGTCTAAGAGAAGATCATTTGCTTCTAAATTTCCTTTGGCTCCATGTAAGTCTTTGATCTCATATAAAATATAGATGTACAAATTGCTCTATAAATATTGATTGCAATATTTATAGACATGCTTTGCTAAATCAAAATACATGAGAAAGCTTAAAATTTCCATATTTAAATGATAACACTTCTGGCCATGCCTCTAAGATACTTTCTATAAGCCCTACTCCTGATTTTTAAAAGTTTAAAACATACATATCAATAGATAAATACTTTTAGTAAAATTTCTGATTGATCTTTATCTCCTTAAGTAATGCTTTAAAGAACTGCATTTCTTTGTTATATGAAAAAACGCAAAAAAAAAAAAAATTTCAGGTGAAGTGTATAATGTGCATTATTCAGTGAAGCTCATGAGATGGTACAAATAGTAAGAACTTGTATTTAAATTACCCCAATGGAAATGTCGACATAGGTTAGAAATAGTCAAGGTGCAATAAGAAATGTGTTTGCCTTAAAATGTAGTGTATGTATTTCTTTATGGGTGGGAAGAATAAGTGGAAGTTACTTACCTGCATTGTGCTATATAGCCCTGTATCAAAAAGGTTCAGAACAGACTTCCACTAATTAGACAGTGACTAAAAAGAACCCTCTTACAGAATTTTAAATCCCTTTAGCCAGTGTTGGTTAGAAAACCTCCACCAGCACCAAAACACGAAATCAAAATGTAAATAAAGATCAAAGGCCTTGCACAGCTGGCCATGGTGGCCATCAATTCACACCAGGCTTCGCTGAGCAGTTAGCAAAATCATGGTTAATGGCTGTGCTGAGTGTCAGTGTCACCCTGCAAGCAGTGTATGGCCGGAGATCAGGGAAGGAAAATGGACAAGGGATTATAAAGAAGAGAAGCTGAAAATATCAGCAAAATCCCCGAGGAAAACTTTGCCCCACAGAGAATAAAAATAAAAATAAAAATGACTTGGGCTTTAAAACTTATTTCGCGGATTCGTCTTGCAAACATTTGTTCTAAACTGCTTTTTGAATCTGTAAACATTTTATTTTCAAACAAAACCATAGGACATTATCAAGCAACCTTAAATAAGATTTGACACACGATGCATCATCGATGGCTCTGTTTAAATTAGGCATGCAAATTCCAAGTCACTTGCTAGGAATCAAGATTGAATTATATCTTGCTTATATGAGGTTGCTTTATGCACAGAGGCTTCATTCATGGAATAATTTCAAGGAACATGGTGATAAACATGAATTGAATTCTTCCAGAATGAGATTATTATACAGAGCAACAATGGGTGGATCCCTCAACTTGAGAAAGAGAACATTTTCCCCTTCCCTTTATAATGCCCTTTAAAGTCTGTCTATAATACATCTGGTGTTTGTTCTCCTAGACTGAAAATAACTAGTAGACCACCAGTAATTTAAATTGTACCCTGTTCCAAGGATATTTGACATGTGGTCCCTTTGGAAGAACTAATGCAAAAAACTGGCTCTAACCCTGGAAATAAGGTTACTATAGACTCACAGAAGGTTGCAATTAACTAATATCAAGAAGGTTAACCTGCAAATTTCTCTCTCAAATACATACTAATCTCATTTGTAAACCATTTTATGCAGTTACAGAGAATGAAATAATAAGGGTTATAATGTTTAATTTTAAATCTGATTTCTTTTTTTTCTAAAAAGCAAAATAAGAAGGAAATGTCACATTAACTTAATAGTTACCAGTTTGCCAAAGAACACACACAGTGAATTTATTTAATGTCTCAAGTTTATAGATAGATATGAGAGAAAGATTCCTTCTGAAGACCACTATATCTGTGTTTATTAAAACAATTTTAAAAGAGAGAAATAAAACTTTATATTTGAAGGTCTTCTTCCAACATTCTCCATCGTTTTGATTTCCTAGTGGGGTAGAGGGAAAGGATAGACTCATTAGAATATTGGAGCACAAAGCACTGGCAATTATGTAATTTAACCACTGTACTTCATAGATCAGAAAACTAAAACAGATCACTGGAGTGATTGCTGTGTGTGCACAGCCAGTAACTGGCAAACATGAGCTAGAAGTCTGTTTTCCTGATTCAAAGTCCAGAACACTTTTTTACAATACCATAGTGTCTCTCATAAAATATTCTGCATCTATCACTGTAATTGATAAAATGTGGCTAGACTTAACTAGAGGGTTAAAATGGAAGCATATAAAACTTGGTGACAAATTTAAATAAATTCTTGTATAAAAAAAACTTCTTTTTTAGAATATTCTTTAATGGAGGTGGCAAAGAGAGTGATTTTCTAATTAAAGGAAATCTCTATTTACTTTTTTCTTCTTCTTTTTTTTTAATGAAGAAATCTAACCTGAAACATTTAAGACTTACCAATAGTTTAAAGAATTACTTCAGGGGCACCTGGGTGGCTCAGTCGGTTAAGTGTCTGACTGCAGCTCAGGTCATTATCTCAAGGCTCATGGGTTCAAGCACCGTGTTGAGCTCTGTGCTGACAGCTCAGAGCCTGGAGCCTACCTCAGATTCTGCCTCACTCTCTCTTTCTCTCAAATATAAATAAACATTAAACTTAAAAAAATATTAAAGAATTACTTTAGTTACACGTTGACTATCTGGAACAAAGTGCTTCAACTAGATAGAATAGGGAGGTACATGTTTCTCCAGTACCCTATGAATTTCAGTGTTGTTCATCCCTGCATAATAGGATCAGTTGAAATCCGTGGAATATTTCCTTTTCTACCTCTGCTACTTAAGAGACCATGTAATAGAACCACATACCAAGCTAAAACAGCAAAATTAAGTTAAATTAAAAATGGAAACTGACAGAATTTTAATGTATATGACAATAAAATAGAAGATTTGTCTATAAAATAATAGAGAACAGTATATATAATTATCCAGAATAAGTAATTTATTGATCATTTTAGTCACTTACATTTGCCCTGTAGCCCTGTAGCACCCTTTCCCCAGTGACTGCCCTGCCTCCTGTGCCTTCCGGTGTTTTTTTCTTGGCTTATCCATCTGTGGAAAAGTAGATAACTCATTTATTTCCTCCATGTAAATGTTAAATACGGAAACATAACTCATAATGCCATTAAAGCCTAAAACTATAAGTATTGTTGCACTAAAATCATTCTTGATTTTTATAATATATTCAAAATAAACTTCAACAACAGATGTGACACTAAAAATGTGAACAATTTGGTTGAAATGCAGGTCTTTAACACGGGGAGGGAGATGAGCATTTATCTGAAGGACTTAAAACAATATCACTAATAAAGTTAATAATCCCTATACATAAACCCATCAGTATCTATGATGGATATTTTTACAAAAATATATATATATTCTTTTACAAAACTACAAAGTAAAAATATTAGAAAATGTTACTTTCTGGTCAGGAAATTTTGACATACTATTGACAAAATTTTACTCATGGAGATGTGATTCTGAAAAGTTTCAAAAATCCACAAAGATATCCAATGTGAGTAAAAACACTATTTGGCAACTCCTTCATATATGATCAAACTAATTTCTTTTTTTCTTTCAATGTTTATTTTTATTTTTGAGAGACAGAGCGTGAGTAGAGAAGGGGCAGAGAGAGAGGGAGACACAGAATTCAAAGCAGGCTCCAACGCGGGGCTCAAACCCACGAACCATAAGATCATGACCTGGGCTGAAGTCGGACGCCCAACTGACTGAGCCACCCAGGGGCCCCTGATCAAACTAATTTCTAAAATAAGTGTAGTTACTTTTATTTTGAGACAAAAGTCACCTTGAAAGGGAGAATATCAAATTTCACCTCTGGTTCCCCTTCAAGGTCTGAAGAGAAGGTCTTGGAAAAGGTGCAGTGATAAAGTAGCTATGAAATCGAGATTATCGATGTGACTCACTGCTCCAATTTCTTAAAGCACACTTTCCTCGTCTGAAAAATATGGAAACTAATAAATGCCTTGCAGAGTCGTGTTGAGTTTCACAAATAATATATGTAAAATGCCTGGTGCAGAAGAAGAATATAATAAATGAGACCTGGTGTTATTAATGTCATAGGAGCACACAGGCCCAGCAATGCATGCAAGAAACTCCAGACAGAGGAAAGGAATAGAAAACACTACAATTTTGCTGGGTTTGGCTCTATTAAACATCATCTTGGCAAGAACAAATCATTTGTACGATGCAGCATTTTTTTTATGCAGGTGCGAATGCATGATTTATGCACTTATAAATAAATCTGGCTTTACACAGACTTGACTATGTAAAATGGGACTTTCTTTTTTTCCTGGGGATTTGTGATCATGATGTATCTGTGTATAAAAGAAAGTGCAATTGTTGGGAATTCCTAACAATAGGAATTGTGGAAATGATGATGGTAGGGAATGCTGAGATGTTTGAAAATGCATTTTTTTAATGCTGTTATACCCAAGCCCATGGTTATGGTTTACTTAAAAAAATAATAATTCTGGTATCTAACACACTATAATTAGCATCAGTGTATAAGAAATAATATTCTTCAGGTAACTAGTTGAGAGAAAAAGAGTTTATAATTAAAATCATAGGCAGTTTGCTATCACAGAAAGATCTATATGGAGGGGAATCATTAAACCCAGGGTAAAAATTTGGTTGTTCACTTGCTAACTATGGGACCATAGATAAAACACTGGACTTTAGTTTTACTAACAAAATGGTTAGTGTGTCATTAGTTTTCCTTTCCTTTCCTTTCCTTTCCTTTCCTTTCCTTTTCTTTTTTTTTTTTTCTCTTCCTTTCTTTTCTCCCCTTCCCTTCCCTTCCCTTCCCTTCCCTTCCCTTCCCTTCCCTTCCCTTCCCTTCTCTTCCCTTCCTTTCCTTTCCTAATGTTTTTGTTTAGCCATGAATTTCTTCCTTCAGAAGAAAGTTTACTTATACGCCTGGTATTTAAGGCAGACAAAACTCCATGTTCTCTGACTGAAACAGAGATGGTACCCTAGCATTCTTCCAGCTTCCAGATTGGTCTGCATACCCTAACCATTTCAGTGTACCATGCAAGGAGCCCGGTTTGAAACAATCTTTTCAGGAGTCTTTTAACAGTAAAAATGTTTGGGCCAGTGTTTCACTTACAACAAGTGTTATAATTTCCTTAAGAATATATTTCCCTTTGTGATTATTCAAAGAAGAATAATTGCCCTTTCTCATTTATTTATAAAGATAACATTTTGGCGTGAGTTATACACAGTTATCCCGAAAAGATAGGATGGTATAAAGCAAGTAACAGTGGGTTTGGGGGAGGGGGTGGCACCTGGGTGGCTCAGCCAGCTAAGCGTCCAGCTTCAGCTCAGGTCGTCATTTCACGGTTCGTGGTTTTGAGCCCCACAACAGGCTCTCTGCTGTTAGTGCAGAGCTTGCTTGGGATCCTCTGTCTTCCTCGCTCTCTGCCTTTCCCATGCACATGCTCTCTCTGTCTCTCTCTCTTTCTCTCAAAAATAAATAAACATTAACAAAAAAATTTTTTAAAGTAACAGCAGGTTGGGAGCGACAAAATTTGGTTTGGTTCCATCTGTATCCATTTACAGTCTGGGTGACCTTGGTCAAATCTAACTTCCATGAGTCTCCGTATTCTCAAATATCTAATGTACACGATGATTTCTACTTACCCCAAAATATTGTTATGAGCTTCCAGTAAGATAAATATACAAAATTGCTTGTAATATCTATAACATTCACATTCTGTACTATAATCACAGATTTCCACAGATGCTGCTTATAAATTTTTGTTCAATATTCAAATTGATTGCTAGTTCACTTTTCTCTTTCAATCTTTGAAAATAACTACTTTTTGCATAAAAATACCAGTTTATAGTCATCAGTAATATCGCAGAATTTTACACTTGCAATAATAAATATATTTATACTTTAATTCCTAATAGAACTGCAACATATGAAACACAAAGGCATCTTTGCCTCCAGGGGAGATGCGTATTCAGATATGAAAAATCAGTGTCATGACGTGGCCTGTTTCTTGTATTGACATTGATATGGCGATTAGCTTTCACGGGAATCCAATCACTTTTCATATATGAACTCAGAAGTGCCAAAAATGACATGGAAGCAGATATTCACCTTTCTGGCTTCCCAGAGGTCAGCACCGAAGATAAAGCCAATTAGCACATTTGGACAAAGTTTAAGGACTGAAGGAGAGCTTTGATGGGTCTTTAAAGGTATTTAAGCTTCGCGAGTTCTTTCTTGTTTTCCTTATGTTCTTTTCTTTGTCTCATTCGTATGCTGTGGAAATGATTATCATTTCAAATCTCTCCAAGTGTAATTTGTAAAGATGTATTCAAACTTGCTTCCTTGTTCCAAGCACAGAAGGCCTGCTACACGGTGTGAGATCTGTGCAGCCTCACAGCCTCTGTGTTCAAAACATCTCTCTCTTGGTTTAATACTCGGCTGTGGTCATCTTGAAATCTTTAATAATTTTGAACAAGGGGACCTACATTTTTTTCACTGAGCCCCACAAATTATGTGACTGTTCTTGGTTCTAAGTTCATGCTTTCTTCTTGGGTCGGTTTTATTCTCCTCATCGTTCACCCTGTTCTCTTTGTTCGATGTCATTTCTTCTCTGCCTCTCTCTAGTCATCTTTGGTCATCTATTCATTTTTTTAAGGTGAGCCAATTAAAAATATTTTTGATATACGTGTGTATACAGGCAGGGTTTTGCCTACGGAGCTCTCCCCTCCCTGCAGGGACTTAAAGCTTGTTCTCGACATTCAACTCCACATTCCGTGGAGACAGGGAACAAATTTCTAATGAAATGCATTACTGATACAGTCACCTTTCAAGTTAGGATCGCTCCAACGTACAAAGGAAAACCGACCCCTCCTTATCTGCCCCATCCAGCAGAATACATCTGGATAAAATATTTTTTAGGATGATCTGCTTGTTATTTTATCATCAAACATCTGACAAATAATTTGTTTCAAGAATTAAGCAATATAAAGTAGTGGGATTGATTTAGTGGGAGATATGCGTTTTGGGTAGCTAAAAGAAAGCCACTTTTTAAGTAAGGTGGTTCAGGCATAGAAAATACTGAGGAAACTTCAGGATAAGATACTTTGGTGTTTTTGTGGACATGAGAAAATGTGAACTCCTCTATGTCCCCATGCACACACCTGCATCTTTTTAATAATAGAAAGTAGATGAATTGAGGAGAGTGGGTGATGTGCAGAGAAGCCTGGGGATGCTGAGAAAATTTAGTAAATTTAATTTAGTCTCATTTAATCTATCTTATTCTTACCCATTTCCTTACTCAAAGAGTTCATATTTTAAAACTGAAGAATACCTCAGAACTGTAATCTTTCTAGTAGTCAGTAATTCCTTTTTCAAATGGTGCTCACAATAATAGAAATTCACTATAATACCACAATTTATGCAACAGAGACACAATTTAAATTTGTAGCAAAAAACATATAATGTTGTATGTTATATTATTATACGTATATCATGGACATTATGGCATATGATGGCCATATTTCCTGGTTTAATCTCTCAGTACACATTCCCATAAGTAAATTCATGAATAAAAAAATACCAAATTAAAATGAGAGGTCTTACCACAAAACTATTGTCACTTGAATGGCTTTTTGGTTCAGTGAACTCCCCAAATTATTTATAGACTTGTGTGTGGGAGGTACATATGTATGTGCAGGTGTATTTATATACATATACTTTTTTTTCCCCTGAGAGGAGGAAAGCAAAAAAGAGTTACTATCAAATTCCCACATGGTTCTTAACTTCAACTAACTTTAAGGAAAAAAAAAAAAAACTAAAAATACAGAGAAGTGACAGAAATTGGGATATAGTAGAGGGATATATTTCTTCAATTTCTTATCCTTGCCATTCGTAAATAATTTCATGATCATTATCTTGGAGAAAAATATAAAAGGCATTTAGGATTTGGTGCTATGAAATTTCAATCAATTGATAGCTTTCTCTTTTATTTGGCTGTAATTGTTGGCTAGAAATATCCGATAGAAGCTGAACAGTCTGCTTGCTCTTTGTAAAGAAGGGCATTTTAAGAAATTACACCTTAAACTATTTTCATCTAGGGAATGGGACTGGCAGAGGACTTGGGCATCAGTGACAAGGAACTTTTCCTTCTAAATTGGTAATACCTGAAGTTTTATAAAATCATTAGCAACAAATTTTTTATTGTTTTTGTTTGTTAAATAAACAATAATAATAATAATAAAAATATCCTATCTAGACTAGAAAGACACATTTATCAAAATACACGGAGAAAGCAATTATAAACTATCTAAATAACAAACAACAACAAGAATCATCTTTATTTTTCCTAAAATGTTACTGATTTTCAACTGCAGCCTCATGTACTTAGGTTTGTTTTTGGTATGAACTTGATACTAGACGGTTTTGTAAATAATATGTTTACTATATATTTTCAGAATATATTTGATTGCATACACAGTGTATTCAAGGAGCTCTGATTTTGCTTCTATCTTCATGAGAAGCAGCTGTAGGAAGAGTTTCTACGTTTATTTTATAACAGCTAGTGAAGGTGTTTGTAAATTAGTCCAACTGATTTATTAAGATCCCCGTTGTAACTTAGTACTGGCTTCATAGGAAGACTGTGAGGACGGACAAATGTAAAGCACACAGAACAACGTCTAGCAGATAATAAGCACCCACTAATTGTCAGATAAGATATCGCTACTGTTGGCACTGCTGCCTCCCTTTGTATTGGACAGGGATCCATTTGGACTGATTGCCCAGCAATCCATTTCCCCTCATTTAAGACAACACTGATTTCCTTTTGCGAAATTGCCATTTTATGTAGCCTTGCAGGGAGTGTAACTTAAGATGCCTCCCTTTCCCACCAGGGAAGCCAGTGAGGTCCCTGGAGGTTCCCTATGTCCCTGCCATGCTCTCACTGCCCCACACAGCAGTGGTAGGGACTCGTGCAACACCCAAGCTTAACAGTCAGTCTCTCACTGGACTTCACATCCTGAACATTTACAGATATGGAGCTGTTTTTCAGAATGTCTGATACACCATTTGCTTTTTTAGGGGTGGCCCTTCCCAGCACTCCTCCCTGAAGGCTATAGGTTGACTCTCTCCTCCATACTCCTGCACTCTGGCCTGGGGTTAGAGGTGAGGAGGAGAGAAGGCTGAGATTCCCATTCAAAGTGTTTCATTTTCTCCTGAAAAATTCTTTCTCTAAGTGCAGTGATTTGTGGTCTTACCGGATTAATAGATTACACGATCATTTCAGTTCAATATTCTCTCCCCCCCTCAAAATATTTTGCTTGATCATACTAATTTTGAACTGCTAAGTTCTACTAGCTATTGACATAGTGGGAAGAGGTGGGGGTAGACGATATGGCAAGAGAAGGAAAGCAGTTCTACATCTCAAGTGACCGGAGTAAATACTTGTTAAAGAAACAGGGGCAATGGAAACATTGGACTGATCTATTAGAGTAGTGCCTGGGAGAAGCCGTCAAACTCACAAGTCACCTTGCGATAGTTATAGACACAGGGACAGCAAGGAAGTGGACTCATTGAAGTACTATTGCCTGGGAAAGGCTGTCACACTGTTCTAACTGCTAAGACTCTAAAAAGCCTGATTCCTCTTGGGTCCAAGCCTGGTTTTTCAACCTTCCCTTTGATTCTGAGAGCTCCCTTGTATCTTTTCAGTAAATTTCCTCAAGTTACCCAGAGGTGGTTTCTGCTGTTTGAAACTGAAGACTAACTGAATCAATGCTGTACAATGTCACTTATGAGATAAGCTCCTGAAAATTAGTGCAACGAGAAACTTTGTTCTCCTGGCATTCTATTGCTTCCCACGAGAGACTCTACTCTATTTCTCTTTCTGCTTAGATGCTACAGAGTGTAGAGCTAGAAATAGTTCATAACTGCCGCAGCTATTTTTAAGGTAGGATCATGGGAGAAAAAAATAATGCTCTCTTTTTCTCCTGTTAGTACTTATTTGCCTTATTTTAATTACATTTTACCTTATTTTCATTTTAACTACATTTGCTTTTTATCACCAGGTGTTTTCCTATGCTTAGATAGATGAATAAATTAAAAACTCAACTTAAAAGGAATTACCAACTCAAAGATAGAGATGGTACATTTTTATTTCAGATTATGAACCCATTGGCCCCTTTCCCTCTTGCTGTTCTCCTACACATACCCTAAAAGAATCAGCTGTGAAGACATAAATTTTTATTCAATGTA
The DNA here is from genome assembly GCF_023721935.1 of Panthera uncia. NCBI lineage: Eukaryota > Metazoa > Chordata > Mammalia > Carnivora > Felidae > Panthera > Panthera uncia. The sequence continues at coordinate 82,584,146 of NC_064816.1, forward strand.
ATAAATTAGTCTTTAGGTTTCTTTTATCAGATTTCTTTTAAGCCTGATATTTGCATATATGCATAGGCATGAACTTTAGTGTCAGTAAGTCAGATTATCATGAAAATTTGTGCAGTTTTTTTTTCCTCTGATATTTAATGTCATTGGACTCTTTTCGTTATATTTAAACTCTTCAGTGACACTCACTAATGATTAATGACCCACTGGCTCGTGCTGCCTTATAACATGAAAGTCACCGAAATGCCTTTTCCCTGGAGAGCAATTATTCTATGGAACAATATCCCCTACCTGGTGCCCCCCAAAGTCTGGCTGTTAAACTTGCAGTTGTAATTCGTGAAAAAGTCCAGAAAGCCAAGTTTTGAACTGCTGGGGATTTTATGCAGTTTCATTTTACTAGAAAAACTTGTTTCTCTTCTGCCTTTGCCTACAAAGATTTTGAATAAATCACAGAAATGGCAAAAACTTAAATTAGATATTTGGATACCTATCTGGGATCTATGTGTCTTTTAGCTTTTTTAGTTCATGAAATTATGCTGCTGACGTGAAAAAAATGCAGAAATTCAGGCATGTGTGTGTATTCAGAGGCTCATTATTTTTGATATGACAATTAGACAAGAGGATGCAGCTTAGGCAGCAGAGTTACATTTTAAAATAGGATAGAATTTCAATATATAATTCTGCATGTAAATCTCTAGCCCTTAAAGTAAAAAATGTTTCCTATTCTGATGCTTCCCCCATCAGAAGAATATTCAGAATATTTGTCTCAGGATAAATATATACATAAGCCTAAATTATTAGACTTGTAAAATCTAAAGAAGTTATTCATCTCCTTAAGATATTTGATACTGAGGGATGTCTTGTTCGCTTGCACTATCTGCATATAAAAAAATAATAATGCATGTTTAATGAGTCAGTTCCTAAAATATTACTTTTATGTGTCTTCAACTGTTTTGATGCTGTGAAAGGTGCAAGTGATATTAGTTCTACACAATAAGTATTATAGTCTTTCTGATGAGATAAATCCATCACACCCATTAGAAGACAATGAAGGCCCAAAGCATATAATACTGATGAAAATCATATGAATTCAGCCAGAAGAGAAATTATTATGAACTTTTGAATCATAGAAGATGGGGGACAATGATTTTGAGCTGAGTTTCCAAGTATGGTTATAGTTTGAATGAAAGGAGAGAGGGAAGAAGGAGGGAAGAGAAAATTATTCCGGACAAAGTTTGGAAGCAGAAATAAAGTGACTTGTGTAGGAAAGTGGATGGAAAATGGCCTCCCTCAAGCTGAGAGTAAATGTTAGACTATGGTAGAAAGTAGACAGATTAGAAAGACTTGGAATCCCAGAAGTGTTTGGACTAGCTAGTGGCTGAGAATATTAACGGGCCACTGATCTGAGGCCAGAGTGGTGGATGATGGAGTGTAGGCCAGGGAGCCTTTCAGTAATTTAAGTCTGAGGTGATGAAAGCCCTGAGTAGTGAGGTAGCTGTGGGAATCAAGCAGGGGAGGCAAAGATGAAGGGATGATAACTCTTGGGGACAGATCATAATTAGACGATGAAGGAGCAGAAGGAGTAAAAGATGACTCCAAAATTTCTAGTCTCTTTCAGATGACTAGAAGAATAACAGTGTCTGTGAGAGATAGGATGCAGTTAGGCCTTGATAAATTGAATGTAGTGGCAAGACAGTTCAGTGGCAACACCCTACAAGCAGTTGGAAATATGACTCAAGAGAACTGCTGAAAGATCCAGTATGTGTGTGTGTGTGTGTGTGTGTGTGTGTGTGTATATATATATATATATATCTTGAGATAGAAGTATTTCTATGACACTATGACACTTGGATGAGTGCCATAGACATTAATAAACAGGGCACTGGCAAACCTAAACTCATTTCAATTTTGATAGAAGTAAACATAAAATGCCATGGTAAGAAATCCATGTTTTCAAACATAGTATCTGGTGACCCCAGATAAGTATCTCAGCCACTTTAAAAACCAGTCTCTTTATCCATAAGCTGGAGTCAACAACCTTGGCCTTTCTCAGCTCGAAATAAAGTTTCTGAAGCTTTTCACTTGAGTTATGCTTTACACTTATAAAAAACAAAAACAAAAACAAAAACAAAAAACACAAAAAAACGCAAAAAAACGCCTTCTTAGTCAATTAGCCTATAAGTAAAAAGTCTTTTTGTGTGTTCGTATTTTGTATTATCTCTTAGTGATATAAAGATATATATATGTAAAAAAAGATATTTATGTAATGTATAAACTATATGTGGTGATTTCTGACTAACATGCACACATTTGTTACTTACTCTCAGCTACCTAACTAGCCAACTATGGGGCTTACCTGCCGGTTACTGTAGAGTGTATCACTTACCTACCCCAACTGATGGGTAACATGATCCAACCAATGTCTAATAAGTCTCCTGCAACTAACCACCATCTGCCTAGCACCATTTCCTCCTGCTTCCCCAAAAGAGGCCTCTGGGGAACAGGAACATGGCATCACAGACAGTGGTGTGAGGAGGGGCAGGTTCTGAGAAGAGCGCACACAGTTCCCAGATACCATCAGGCTGTGAGCGGCCATAACATCCCACAAGTCTCCTGTTTCGGTAGTGGAATGAAAAGAACAGGGGCGCCTGGGTGGCTCAGTCGGTTAAGCGTCCGACTTTGGCTCAGATCATGATCTCGTGGTTCATGAGTCCGAGCCTCACGTCGCGCTGTGTGCTGACAGCTCAGAGCCTGGAGCCTGCTTCGGGTTCTGTGTCTCCCTCTCTCTCTGTTCCTCTCCCTGCTCACACTCTTCTCTCTCTCTCTCTTTCTCTCTCTCTCTCTCAAAGATAAGTAAACATTTAAAAAAAGAAAAGAAAAGAAGAAAGAGACCAAGAGCAAAGTTGAGAGGGAGAATAAATCATGGGGAAAGAACAAGATGAAGTCCTTCTCAACCCCCAGCAAAGCATTCTAGAGCTCCTCTTTACCCCTATTCCACCTCTATTCCTTGTCCCCTCATTTCTGATACTTGCATTCTGTTGTGTCTCTTCCCTCCTCTATCTGGACTCCTTGCATTCCACAATCCTCAGGTCCAGGGCCCTGAAGACAGGATCATTAGTCTAGAGTTGGACATAGTCCTGTTTATCATCATTCATCAACATCTAGCAGGACACAGAGATGGAACAGTGAGAAAGAGAAGAGAGGGGCACTTTTCAGCCTTTGGAACTGTGGTACAATCACAACAGAGAACTTCCTCACCTTGAAGGTCACTGTTATAAAAGAAATTGGTGTCACTGAAAATGTGAAGATTTTATTGTCCTTTTCCTCTCCACTATATGTGATTCATCTTCAAAGATTTGTATTTACCATTTAAGCCTTGAGAATTTCATTTTATATTGCTCTGCTCGTAGAGTGTTTATTCCATTTTCTTAATCTCTAGGCTAAATCCAGTTATTAATATTTTCTAATTTCTTAACTTTTAGTTAAATATTTTAGACCTTCTCTCTGTAATTCTATATGAAAGAAAGCACAGAATCAGTTTTTGGGTTTTTTTAGGTTAGTTTTATCACAACTCTGCCTCAGTGGCCTTGGGCAAATCACACTGATGTTGTCTTTTTAAGCGTATGTCATCTCTGAAATTCAGTTCCCCCAGTGTAAACTTGTGATGAAAGTATTTGTCTTACTGGGCTCTTGTGACCTTAAATTAGGTAATGTACCTAGAGCATTTGGTGACTATTATTATTTAATAATAGCTTTAAAGCTCTATCTCCTATTACTTTTTAATGAGAGAATCACAAATGTGTTTTGCAATATGGGATGAATTCATTAGTAGAATGGATAATGAAATTAAGAAATCAAGCTGTATTCTGAATTAAACATTTTTAATTCAAACACTCTTGATTTTATAAAGATTTAAAAATCGTTTTCAAACAGAAAGGTTGTATTCTGAGACAAAAGAAAGTTGGATAAAAATGGAGTTAACGGATGTCTAGAGCCTCAAACAAGTAGATAAACACCTCTGTCTTCTTGGAAATAAGACCTGCTGGTCCTGATCTACCATCGGCTTGCCACAGGCAGAACTTTTGCTTTTCCCAGTTGTCACCTGCTCTGTATGTAAGTGGTATTTGAGCCCATGATCAAGGCAGTATCACAGAAACAGATAGGTAGGAAAACACCAGATGCCTGCTTTTGCAGATATAATAGAAAATAATTAGATAGTCTTAATATTGTTGTGAATGTACTTGTAAATATATTTTTAACTTTAGCTTTAATTTTTGTTTTGTTTTAATGTTTATTTATTTTTGAGAGGGAGAGACAAAGCATGAGCAGGGGAGGGGCACAGAGAGAGGGAGTCACAGAATCTGAAGCAGGCTCCAGGCTTTGAGCTGTCAGCACAGAGCCCAACATGGGTCTCAAACTCACGAGCCATGAGATCATGACCTGAGCTGAAGTCGGATGCTCAACCGACTGAGCCACCCAGGCGCCCCTTTAATTTTTGTTGATTATTAGAATCATGAAGATTAAAAATAGAACCACAAAATTGTAATTATATGAAAAATAATTCAATACTAGAAATAGTTTGAAAGATTTACAAAATGCTCTTTTCTTTCACTATATACCAGTGTATTTGAGTACCAAGTTCACTTTATGAATAGAGGAATTATAAACTGCATCTGTATTCAATTGACACTTAGATAAATATTTTAATAGTAGGGGCGCCTGGGTGGCGCAGTCGGTTAAGCGTCCGACTTCAGCCAGGTCACGATCTCGCGGTCCATGAGTTCGAGCCCCGCGTCAGGCTCTGGGCTGATGGCTCGGAGCCTGGAGCCTGTTTCCGATTCTGTGTCTCCCTCTCTCTCTGCCCCTCCCCCGTTCATGCTCTGTCTCTCTCTGTCCCAAAAATAAATAAAAAAAAAATATTTTAATAGTAGAGTAATAGATACCCCATTGTAAGAAATTTTTCTAAACCTATGACCTTCCTGCAGGCATTTCCATATTTAACCAATAAGATGTATAAATGTATGTTTATTCATCTGAAAATTAGTTATATCATTTTCCTCTATTCATTCACATTCTGAGGGAAACAATCGTGTTTTGGTTGTAATATCTATCATAAAGATATTGTGCAAACTGTTTGCAAACATCCTACTCTCAACAACCTTGAAGGGAAAAAATTAGATGTCCTCTATTCCATAGTTTGGCACATAGAATTCTCTTTGTAAAATATTTATTAATTTTAGAGGTCTGGTCTTTACCAAAGAGATAACATAGAAAGTAGATATACAACCGAGTAAGACAGTTAGTCACATGTCATCTCAGCTTCCAGGACAAGTCATTTCATTTCCCTCTGCTTAATCTGTGAGATAGGGCTAATAATGCCTTTCTTACTAGGTCGTTAGGAGCAATCAATGTAGCATATGAAGACAACACATGACCTAGGAAAACTGTTAAACACCCTTACCATGCTTGGCATTTACCTGGGAACAGGAGGTTAAGGGCATAAGCATATGTGCACAGAACACACACACACACACACACACACACAACTCTCCTCCTTAGGGCTGAAAGATGCCACACTACTGGTCTGAAAAGCCTTTCTTTCCTTCTCAAGAAACAACAGTTTATAAATGCAGACTCTGGGCACAGTCACATAAAATGCAACCTATTTAAATTAATTTTCTCTTCAGAACTCCTATACCTCACTCCACCAATCACAACAGAAACTGCAGGCCCTCAGACAGCAAAGCAGGGACAAAGTGTACTCTCTGCAGTGGGCAAGAGGCATCATCTCCCCTTCCTATCAGCTGGCTTACAACAACCTCCACTCGGGTCTCAGAAGAGTGCAGATCCAAGGGAAAGCCGTTCTGTTTGGGATCATTCCCAAAACATATTAAACTGAACATTAGAAGAAGTTTGGAAAGGAAAAGAAATTTTAGAAGCCCAGCTTGAATGCTGCTTTGCTGTGTTGCTCTGGGCTTGTTGGCAGCCTGCCGGTAGGCACCTTGCGTGCTCTGGAGAGAGGTCTTCTTAGACTTTTTCAAAATAGTTTCATCCGTAACTGAACTGAGACTTGACCCCTTCAGCAATAAGCATGGGGTGGGGGAAGTTTAACTTTATATGTTGTCAGAGCAGAAATTACCAAAGTTAATTTAGGGAACTTAGCAAGGCATTATGGCAAAAATATATTTCCAGTGGTATCATCTTTACATTTTGTTATCTTCTGGAGTTGGCTTTGCCATGCTAAAAAGAGCCTGGTTTTGATTAAACTTTTTGTAGGGGAAAAGAGAAGCAAGTGATCCCGTCCTCAGAATGAACTGAGTCTCTCAGGATTCGGGAGTGAAGGCACACTGTGAGACTTGCTTACAGTGGTCAGTGCAACATGCTGAACTTACCCCACCGGGCGATATGATCATGTGTCCACCAAAGCCTTGCGCTGACAACACATGGATTGCTTGCTGATGCGGCAGGATTATTTTTAAGTATTATTTAACGGTCTTGAGTCCCTTGTTGGAAAAAAAAAAAGCAAGTGAGAAAATAATTCCTCTTTTTCTTCTAAGTAAGGCAATGTATATCTGGAGGCTCTGACCACATCACTGAGACCTGATGCAGTAAAACAAAGTGCTATGTCTCAGCTGACCGCTCCGATACCACACAGGAACCACTTTAGGAACAAAGAGAAGGCAGAAAATCATGTAATATGCATCCAAGAGCATTCATTTCTGAAATTCCCTTACAATATTTGTGAAGGAAATTAGTCACTGAATGAAGATCAGTCCCGTAGACTATAACATGGGTGACTCTGAAAGTACGACGTGTGAACAGAAACACAGGACATAAAGTCACTATGGCCAGCGCTATTGATCCTTGAAAAGAAAGCACCTGGGTTCTGCCAGTTATATGACTTGTTACAAGTCTTCACAGTCTGACAGTTCCCTAAGGGAATTATCTGATCTTTGTAATTGAGAAGTGTAAAAACTTCATTTGATCAACACACCACACGTGGTCTGTAGCAAATATATTCATCTAGCTTACAGTAAACTCTGGACAAGCCAGAATAATTATCAGTTTACTACAAGAAATGCAGTTGCATTGGAAACTGAAAGCACTGCCCATCTGACCAGCTCATTCTCTTTCCGTGGTAGACTGGGCTGGGGATCCAAACCATAACTTGAAGTGATAAGCACAAAATCAGAACAGAGAAAATCACCCATATCATCTCAATGAGGATCATAAGCTATAAATATAGATTATCTAGCTCTACTCTGGAGATTCTGGGTGGAGCATGGGGACTGTTGTTTAAAAGGATCTCAGATAATTCTGCTGCACTTGGGAATGATTGAGGAATGATCCAATGGGTACTAGACTTGTTCTAGGACAATGAAATGTATTTACCTCCACATCAAACACATACCAGCCTCTTAACTAAACAGTTCATACCTTATCTCCTGTCCCCTGGACCTAGGTAAAAGAACACTTCAAGGGAAGTTCCTTCTCAAAATCTCTACAGTTGAGTAACTGTTCTTCCAACCAGTACTTTATTTATATACATCATTCACTTCATTTGATTTTGCTATAACCAGAAGTCTAACCTGTTCCTCACAGAAATCTCACATAATAATATTATTTATGGAGCACCTATTTATGCTGTAAGGACAGAGGCAATGTATTTTACATGTACTACATGTGAATAACGTGTAATTACAATGTATTTCCTGCATTCTCTCATTTAATCCTCACAATTCCCTGATGATTTATTTCTATTTTACTGATAAAGAAAATGACTTTCAACCAAGTTAACTGATTTTCCCAAAGTAAAACTTGTAAAAAAAACTGGTGAAACTGGAAATCAACTATATGTTGGATTAATTTAAATCCCAGTGCCATCACCACAAGGCATATTGCCTTGTACACTGGTTTCATACTTCAACTCGTGAAGGACACTATTAATTCCAAACACGTGTGTGTCCTTTTGCTGTTCCTCTTTCTCTTCATGGATTGCCTGCTTAGAGACTTGAGAGAGCCAGTTGTCTACCAGAGCATTTGACTGCTCCAGACAAATGATTCAGGAATTTTATTTATGTATTTATTTTGTCCATTTCCTCATTCTATGCATAGGCTCAATGAGAACATACTTGTTATACTAAGCACACATTAGTTTTAATAGAATATTGGGAAATGTTGAATATAGGACACTTTTATTTTATTTTTAAAAATTTTTTTAATGTCTGTTAATTTTTGAGAGAAAGAAAAAGAGAGTGAGAGCAGGGGAGGGGCAGAGAGAGGGAGACACAGAATCTGAAGGCGGCTCCAGGCTCTGAGCTGTGAGCACAGAGCCCCTCGTGGGTCTCGAACTCACGAGCCGTGAGATCATGACCTGAGCCAAAGCTGGATGCTTAACCAGCTGAGCCACTCAGGCGCCCCAAGGAAACAACATTAAAATAAGTTGTTTTTGAAACAGAGATTAAATAATAATTTAATTTTATTGGGAATACACACACATGTGATGGAAAAGGAAATGACTAATAATTGAAGAAAATTTGTTCTTAATTCATCACAGTATTCTCAGAAAAACATAAATTTCTTAATCTTGAAATGCAAGATGTCAGAATAGGCTCCTCCTTATTTTTGTTCCTTCCCTTCCTCGCCCATGATGGTAAGGTAAGTTTAGGACAGAATATCTTTGGAAATAGGAGAAAAATACAACCAAAGACAACATTGACTTAGTTTTTATGGACAATTGGAAGCATATTAATTATTTAAAATCTCTTCCAGCAATGAAAAGTAGGGCTTTGCCACCTGCTTGCAAGGAGCATGACCTAGAGTCTCCATTATTGCAAGGATATTTCTCCTAAGGACCACATCATGAGTTTGGGGACTTGACAGAGAATTGGAAAGAAGTTGAGGAGATGATGGGAAAAAAGAGATAAGACATTAAAAGGCTATGATCAAATGACTTCAGAACATTGGAAAAAAAATTCTAATGGAGCCAAAAATTAACTCTGTAGGAAAAGTAAATAAATGTTTGACAGCATTAAACGGCCTCTAGACTTTACTAGCATTTGGTGTCATCTAAAATGATTATTTTCTTTAAAGTAGAACACAAAGCTAAATTTCTTGCTAGATGTTGAAGACACAAGAGATTAACTTGTTATTCACATATTCTTCTAGAAACTTGTCCAGCAATTAAACTAGTATCACTGAACATTAAATTCTGTCAAGTCCTACCATCTAATTTTGCAGAAAGCATCAATATACTCGACAGATGCCCCAAAGGGAAAAATGTTTATTCTACTCCTCCCTAATTCCACACTCCATTCTTCTTCCCTATTTGATTTGGAGATTGTTCAACTTTTATTCACTCAACAAACTCTTATTGAACAACTACTGTGATCTAGACACAGTTGTATAGTGACACATCCACCTGTAGATTAATGATTACCACTCGATGAGTTCATAACAAGTAACTTCCCAAGGCAGTTAGAGTCTTTATACTTTTACTCAAGTTCTCCCTTCTTGCTGTCATGTCTTACTATTATGGTCCAAAAATTAAACATCTTGTTTATATTTTAAAATGTAGGCCAAAGTTTACCTACTCTCTTAAGCATCCCTTGACCATTCCCAACCCTGTAGAGTATTGATCACTTCCTTTGTGCTTTAATTAAGCTCACCTCTGTTTCTATGATGATTCCTATGATACCTATATATCCTTTTAAATATCCATAGTGAACATATTTTATCTTTCTAATCAACTTTTGAAAAATCATTTCTCCCCATTTCAGTCCCTGAGTTTCAGAGGGAACTGCCTCCACTTTCTTGTTTGCAGGGTAGACAAACACAACCCAGATCAAAGCCTATCAAACATAATACTAAATTTCTCTGTCTACACTGAGTAACTTAGGGAAAACAAATGACCTGAGTGGTAAAAACCATATTCCACTATGAAACTGATATGGATACTTGACAAGAAAGTATCTCTTTTCTAAGATCACAATTGCTAAACATCATGTAAATGTGTGAGTGAAGCCATTAAGGAGTAAGAACAACCAAGAAGTCAAGAGAAAGAGGACGGACTCTAAAACTATTATTTCAGCACCTAGATTTAGCTTTGGCTGAAGCCATTCATACCGCCAGATATTTCAACAATTCTTGGTAATGGACACTTTTGTTTGGGTTGTGTTCTCATCATTTGCAACTGGAAGAGTCTGCATTAATGCGCCCCATTTGTCTTTGTCACTATACTGTGATGTAGAAATCGCCTCACTTTATGACAGAACTTGAACAAAATGGGCACTCAGCTTATTCACTGATTAAAGAAATAAAGAATGAATGAAGGAAAACAAAAAAATAAACGAAGTATAGCCTAAGAATACAAGGAAAAAGACATCTCTTGCTAGAGTCCCAGTATATCAGTATTTTGATGCCTTCTACCAAAATAAAACAAAACGAAAGTCTCCCAAATAAAAACGTAACTATTGTCAAATTATTGTACTGCATATGCTGGGTCATAATAGTCATGATTGCTCAAAACAATCCGTAACATGGCTTACTCGGGTTGGATGGATTTAGTAAATATCTCAGGATAATCAACTCTTTATTTACTTCTTAACACCAAGTGATATCCTCTGGGTCCTAAAGTTATTTTAAATGGCACATGAAGTGGCGTCTCTGTCGGTTCCCTTGGGATTGGGTTTCATGGTCTAATCAGACTCACCATTAACAGTCTTCTCCTGGACAGGAGCAGAGCTAATCTGGTGTGATGAGAGAGTGTTGGCCTGTGGCTCAACCAGCTCCACAAGTCTGCACATGTGGATTCTATTTTCAAACCTATGATTGATTTACTTTCTGACTATGGCAAACCACTCCATTCTCCCATATGATGCTTATCAACAAATGGTATCTGCTTAACTCATTTATTGAGAAAAATACAACCGCATTTCAAAAATTGGGAATTATTTCCCATGAACAGTTTTTGCTTTTCTTACCACTGTGCTGTTCTGCAGGTGTGATTTACTACCTGATCAAAATAAAGCTACTTTGGGACAGTTATTTAAAAATTTGGAAATTTATTATTTCCTCCTAATAAAGATATTGACCTCTTTTAATAATTCAGTTATTTCTTTCATCTCAATTCCTATGTCATTTATAATCTCTAATGTAGAAATAACTTCTGAGGATGTATTGTTTTTAAAAGTTCTCCAGTTCCTAACCGATTGTAAACTACTCAGACAAGGAGGGATGAGTATTGAAGAAGCATTTGTTGATTTGACTTGCTGACTTTGGAACTTGATGCACTAGTTATCAGTTTCCCATATTCATATATAGTGGGGTGTGTGTGTAATTTCCAAATGCAAACTACTGGAGGGAAAAAGGACTTATTTGGGACTTTTTATATACTTTTTTGATATTATACAAATTTGAGCTTGGTTGGGTTGGAAAAAAATGTCATAGGCTGTGAAAAATAATTTGAGCTCCTGGATTACTCCTGTACCTTAAAGTCAAGAATTAGGAAAAATGAACTTAAGGGATACTTTAGAAATGGTTCTGTTATTTGAAAACTGATAGAGGATTACAGGAGAAATTATATAACATGCTGTCATACATCCCAAATTTTCTTTAATTTTTTTTTAATCTTACTTTTTGTGTTTGGATTTATGGTCAGAGTTATGCTGAGTTACTTTTTTGTCTTTATATTATGGAACACACTAAATAAGAACATCACTGACTGTTTCTTAAAGAATTGAAGAAAAAAAAGACTACTTGGGAAATTGTCTAAGCCTGACACTTTACAAAGAGTGTTGACTTATGATTCTGTGGCCACTGTTTCCATAGTCAGTGGTTTGTTCAGTATATTTCTATTCGAGGATCTTTTTTTTTTTTTTTTTTTGTTTTTTGGTTTTTTTTTTTGCGTTTACCTACTCTTTTGCAAAGTACACACTGAAAGCTGTTTAAATTTTCCCTGTCTATACCTTGTTACTTTTGTTTTTTTTGTAATTGTTTTATTTTATTTCATTTCTTTATTTTAAATTTATCTACGTGCTCTGTGGTGACAGCTGACAGCCTGGAACCTGCTTCAGATTCTGTGTCTCCTTCTCTCTCTGCCCCTCCCCCACTCACGGTCGGTCTGTCTGTCTGTCTCTCTCTCAAAAATAAATAAAACGTCAAAAAAAACTTAAAAAAAAAATAGAGGTGTCTGGGTAGCTCAGTCAGTTAAGTGTCTGACTGTGGCTTTCGTGGTCTGTGAGTTCGAGACCCGCAAGGGACTCTGTTCTGACAGCTCAGAGCATGGAGCCTGCTTCAGATTCTGTGTCACCCTCTCTCTGCCCCTCCCCCCACTCTCTCTCTCAAAAATAAGTAAAACTTCAAAAAAAAATTTTTAATGTATCTAAAAAGTGTCTTTCATTTTCTTTTTTCTTTTCTTTTTTTCATTAATTTATGACTGCTTTTAACTGTATTTATACCCTTCATTATTCTTTCCTTAGGTTTATTTTGTGGTTTGTGTCTTGTTCTATTAAATGCTTAATTTAATCTTGTATGTTTATTTTGTATCAAATTAAGCAGCATTAATGTATAAGACTGAATTTTTCATCTGAGCCCAAGTTTAGCTTTATCTCATATAGTATTTCACAAGTAATGGCTTCAGTTTTGATATTTTCTATCTTAAATATTAAATATATTTACATACATATACATATGCGCACACATATTTATGTAAATACGTGTGTGTGTGCGCTTGTGTGTGTTTGCGTATTTGTGCTGGATACTCTTTATTTCATTGGTGTTATTTATTTAACATCGTATTTTGGAATGTGCCTAGAATATACTATTTTTTAATGTTATTTTAGAACATTTTAGAAGAAGTTTTGTTCTAGCACCATGGTATTTATTCACACATATATTTGGTTCAACATTAATTACCATGTGCATCTATATCTTTTTGTTTGTCTACTTGATTTATCTTGAGATCTAGGATTTCTTGAGTCACCTTCTTAATTCTACTGAGTTTCTAGAGATTTATCCTTGAGAATCTGTCATTCTTGTTTTATATATTCAATTATTGGTGATTTGTTGCAGAATGATTTATTTTCTCGCTCAGAAAGTTTTCTGTAAGTTTAGTGTGAATTCTGTACCCAAAATAAACCATTATTTATCTAACCACCTTAAAAACATTGTCTTGTTATGACATGATTTTAGGTTTTAAATATGAATACTTTATTATTTCCTAATAGTTCCTTATTTGTTAATTCTGTGATGATATGCTTTTGATTCTCAATTTGTTTCCTTGGTTGCACAATCTCTAATTTTTAATTGACTCTGATGTTTCATTATCTCATACTTGATCTCCTGTGATATATTTTTTGTTTCACTGATTTCATGTTTCTTAACATTTGTTCTGGGTGTGAAAGTATTTTTAAGAAAATATTTTTCAGTATCTTGTGTAAATTCTATAAGGGGATTTAATCTTATATTGCATTTTATGTTCTTAAAATTGTGGTGGTGTTTCTTTTTATAGTGGTCAGAGGCTTTCTTTTCATCTTTCTCATATTTAATGCAAATAGTTTTATCTGAATATTTTCCCCCGTGTACAGTTGATATGCATCCCCCCATAATTCTTTTACTTTCATACCTAAAATTTCTTAGTGTTTGCCTCAGATTATCATGAAATTGCTGGTTTGTGTTCTGTCTGTATTTTGAGGCTCTTTTTTTTTTCATTTATTGAGAGAGAGAGAGAGACAGAGAGAGAGAGAGACAGAGAGAGAGAGAGAGAGAGACAAAATCCCAGCAGGCTCTGTGCTGTCAGCACAGAGCTCCACTTGGAGCTCAAACTCATGAACCGCAAAATCATGACCTGAGCCAAAATCAAGATTTAGAAGCTGCTTAACCAGCTAAACCCCCCAGGCGAGGGGCTCTTATTTAAAAAAAAAAAAAAATTAATGTTCATTTATTTCTGAGACAGAGAGAGACAGAGCATGAGCGGGGGAGTGGCAGAGAGAGAGGGAGACACAGAATCAGAAGCAGGTTCCAGGCTCTGAGCTGTCAGCACAGAGCCCGACTCAGGGCTAGAACTCGCAAACCGTGAGATCATGACCTGAGCCGAAGTCAGTCGCTCAACCAACTGAGCCACTCAGGTGCCCCATTGGGGGGGGGGGGCTCTTACTTTAAATGGGAACCATGGGTTCATCAGTATAGGCTGTGTATTGATGTATTTGTGGATTTGGTCTCTGATCTTTTTTTAAATCAAAGGTTTTATGTCAACTAGAGGTCTCTGCTAATCTAATAGAAGATACATTTGAATTTAATATCAAAGTCAAGTCATGAAGACTTCATCTTTCCTGGACTCATTTGGAGGGTTGAGTTCCTCACCTTTGCCATCCTTTCCCCAGCAGCACCCCATCTCCTGTCTTAGCCAGAGGGAAGAACAACAGACAAACTTTGTAGTGTCTAAATGGAACTTTCTTTGAGGCCCTTTCTTGGGTATTTTCACAGAGATGCTTTTGTAACTCAACTTTTGTGTTTCTGTCTGACAATCCCATCTTTATCGTGTTGGCCATTATCATTCTATGTTGCCTCTCCTGCCTCTCTGTAGAAACCTGGGAGAGGACAAAGTCATCCATCTTTAATGAATAATTCTCATGATGATGATGACATTTGCCTTCTCTTCCCCTTAGTTATCTGTCTGCAGATAAAATTAATTACTCTGGAAATGAGGTTTGCCAATTATTTAACCTGAAGTAATCCCATTTTCCACAGCTCAGTCAAAATTCTGGGAGGTAAAACATTTGAAAAAAAAAAATGTTCTTCACATCCACAATGACAAATCCACCAAAGTACTCATTTTCTTCTGAAAAATATCCCTTTTAGTTTTCTTAGCTCTATAATGATGATGAGGAATGCAAGTCTTATAAAAAATTTCAGATTTAAAAAATTTCAAACTTCTATAGGCTAGGGTTTCTTCAAGGCTAATGGGAAGGTTATTTCTTTAGGTTTGCCACACTAATTTGTCCTGGTCAAGCCAAAATATCATTTTAGTTCATGTGGTATTTAATTGTGAACAGCAATGGCTGGAGAATTTTAAGGGTCACTAGGTCCAGATGTTTGGTCATTAGTCACCACCATATAACCCACCTTCAATATAATAAATATGGATAAAATAAGGAAACACTTCAGCCGTCAACAAGATTAGTGTTCAAGACTAATAGGAGCCTGATTTCTGCTTTTTAACTTTGTTAACATTTAACCCTTTGAGGGCAGAGGATTTTACTTGAAGTAAATCTCTCCTCACACACTCTGCTCTTATTTTCTGAAGTTTATATACCTTCATTAATGGCACGTCCATTCACCAAAGAAGTGCAGGCATGCTTTTAAGTATTTTAATACTTAACATCACACTTCATATCTTTTTCTTAACAACATATTGGAATGTTTAAGAAGGTGGTTTTGTTGGACAGTCAGGTAATTGTCTGATAAAGTGACCTATGTCTGTGGCTATGGAGCAGCCTATTTAAAAGAATTTATTGGACATATTGGGCTGATCTCTACTCCCCCATACAATAAAAAATCTTTTAAGAACCTCTCAGTGTGTTTACCTTTTTTTCTGATTATATATAGAAAGAAAAGTAAATATCCTAAAATCTTTTATCTCACATGTGCAATGGAAATAAAAACCTGCAAGCATAAGGTGCAGACCTTGGAATCCCGCTATACTAGAAGTCATTTCTGTAGGTTCCTCTGCAGAAAATCGGGGATAATAACAATACTAACCAGGTAGAGTTAATGAGATTATGTAGGTGTCCAAATAATGCTCATTTTCTTATTTGCAGAGAAATACAATATACACATAGTTTGAAAATCAAGTATGTACTTGAAAAAGTAGATGAGATTAGTGACTGCAAAGTGAAAAGTAACCAGTCTGGATCCTTTTACTAATATTTTGCTGTTATTTTGACATTATGTAATACCTATGATATCTATTATTTTGCATCTGATCCTTTTATGAAAATTCTCACTTTCATAAGTAACCCCTTGACTCCATATTTGGGCAACTGTTTAATTTTTTTTTTTCTGTCAAAACAGTCCTCATTCTGTACTAAGTCACTGTAATTCTGTAATAAGTCACTGAATTATAAATGTATTTTTTCAAATCTTAATTGAAAAACAATTAAAAGAAAATATATATCTTTGGTCAGTTGATTTGGGTTATTAAGATGTATTTTTAATAAAGACACATGGCAGTTGTGGACCCCCTTGATTACAGATGATCTTTGTACTAGTCCATTGCTTCAGAACCTTAAGCCTGGCTCTGGCCTCCTCTAGGCCTTGTGTCCCTCCTTGACCTATCATAGGAGCTAGGTGGCAATGATCCCAGTGAAATTAATCGTTCAAGTGAAGAAAAGTGGTAGGAAAACAATGGATCGCCCCGTCCAACCAAAATGCGAGAATCCATTGACCAAATCCCACAAAAGCCTCGGGAATCCTTTCTCTCTTCATGAATTGTATGGTTTTCTGTCTTCTTCTATTTCTTCCTCTCCTTACTCCTGCTTCCTCTTCTCTCTCTCTCTTCCTTTGATTCATTCTTTCCTCTGCTCCACAATGAAGACAAAAAATCTCATCACGTATGGTCTATTCTCATGGTGCAATTCATTTTTATGAAAAGAAAAAAATAATTAATTTATTTCTATGTCTATTATATGATTGTAAAAAGCCAAATTTTTGTGCAGACCTATATAATAATTTTCTGTCTTGTTCATTATCTGTTGAAATGTTTTTGTATTTTGAAAACTCAATCAGCTTTTGATTTTAAGTACTGAACTCAAATATCTATTTACTTACCTATATTTTTCAGGAGCATTTTTCAAGACCATTTGTCGATCAAAATATATAAAATGGTTCCATTTACTGTGTATGTGTAACACACACATACATAACTATATATTGTTCACACCAGTGGATGCAATGTATGTGCACAAACATGAAAATTAACGTTCGTTTGCTCTTATGAATCTAGAAATAAACTTTCCAATGCTTACATCTATCGCTATTGAATCTGGGAAACTCTGTCACAATTTCTGTTATATGCTTTGATGAAGCTAGGAGAAAATATCCAATTGCTTTTTCAAATGTCAACCATACACTTTATAGATTGTTTTTCTCCATCCTCTCCTGTAACCCTTTTAGTTAAATTAGTACAGCTGTCTGAAAAATCAGATTTAAAGCCTCCAAATGTTTCCTTGGTCTTAGAACAGATCCCTCAGGAGACTTTCCACTAGAAAAGTACATTGGATTAGCATAGCCTGTTTTCCTACCACATTCTTTAAACAAAACTGACAGCCCCAAAATAAGGAGGACAATTTATTGTCAGGACATGGGTGGAATTTCAGGAGAGGATGTCTTTTCCCCCTCCCTGTATGAATTAGACAAAAATAGATTATTTAGGAAACAATTTTATACCATTTAAATGAACTACAGGAGGTCAAAGAAAATACCTAAAACTGGCAGGTGTCCATCAATGAAATGGATGCTTGCGAAGTGAGAAGAGGTTTGAAAGTGAAGAAAATTAGTGTATCGGCTTCGAAGAGCTATCAACCCAGGCACAATTCTATGATAAAGATACCTGACATATGATAGCAATCTTGAGTGCACACACCATGATCTGGTTTTAGTGGAACGCACACATCAGTGGAAGCCGCGTTTATTGATGAGGCAGAAATAAGGAATCGTGAGATCTGAGACAGAATCTGCAACCCCTCAAGAGAAGAATGGGTTTAGCTATGAACACAGCACCTGCTGCTTTTCACCAAGTGAGATTTAGGGATTTTTTTTTTCCTTTTAACTCTGAACAGAGAATTTAGACTTTGGATTATATCTCAGAATTAGAAAACACAACTCTCAGGTGAGAAGTAAAGGTATGTCACCAATTACAGAGAGGTAACTAATACAAAATAAATAGGAAATATAAGCAAAATACAAAGAATGCTATTGCACCCTTCCAGTTGGGTGGGGGAGGAAATGTGACTGAATACAAACTTGTGTTTGGAAGATCTACTTGGCAAAGGAATTTTCCTCCATGCAGCAATAGCCTTTGTATACTGGATTGTAGCTTCTGATTTAGTTTCTGCAGGCACTAGTTGTGCTCGTGGTATAATTCAAATAATGAATCACATTCTTATGTAGTGAAGTTCAAGAATCCCCACACAGACGACCTGCACATGCACCTTCACTTCATTATTTTAACCGCAAAATACACATTTTACTACATGTTAGGCAAAAATGCATCTAATTATGGCTTGTCATGCATACCTAAATTTTGTTTTTTAAGAAGCCATACCAAATAGAATAGTCTTCCTTAAGGCGAAAAAAAAAAAAAAAGCTAGACTTTCAACAACAACAACATATATAATTACATAAAATATATGAGAAAAGACGCACTATTTGTTGAGTATTTAATATGGGGCCAACACGTAAAGAATGTAGAAATCATCACTGCCATCCAGACATGAAAATTACTGAGGGATACCTAGATGGTTCAGTCGGTGAAGCATCTAACTCTTGGTTTCAGCTCAGATCATGATCTCACAGTTTGTGAGTTTGAGCCCTGTGTGGGGCTCTGAGCTGACAGTGCGAATGAAGCCTGCTTGAGATCCTCTCTCTCTTCCGTTCTTCTGTGCACTCAAAAATAAATGGATAAACCTTTTTAAGAAAAGAAAGATAATGAATAAACTGAAAGTTTACACCTCTTTTTATATAGCAGAGAATTAAGGTCACAGGTCTCACTGCTATGCTAGAAACCCAAAAGATGGACAGGCAGAGGCAGAGAATCCCTACTTATCTGAAGCAGAAGCACAGAGCAGAACAATACAATGAAGTTTCAGTAACAGGACTTTAAACTAGAATTGATGAGTTGCCAGAGACACAGTAAGAGCTAAACACTCAGGTGGACCATTCCCGGGGGTGAGGGGTGTAGGGAGCACACTTTCATGAGTTTTACTTCCAGTTGCCTTAACAAGTTCTAACTGTGAAGATTTGAAAAAATAATTACTTCATGCTTCCAACAGGAGGGGGGAAAGTAACCATTCTGAAATATGTCCAGAGCTCTCTGTTCTTAACCAGGTCTGGCCCCAAGGAAACTATTTTACCAGAGCCTAACTGACTGGGGTTTTGCCAGAGTCTAGCCAACCTTGGAGAAAAGAAATGCCCAATGCAAGCCACTGCTGAAGCCTTTGACATCAGGAAGGGAAATATCCAACTCAGACACTAAAAGAATGAGACCTAATCATGGAACTATAGATCACTTTCCCTCCCACATTTTACCACCATATTAATATGGCTCCTATAGAATAACAAGAAAACAGCTAAAAGAACTTCAAACCTCAGACCCTGTTTAAAGTGTCTCTAGGAAAACCCAAAAACCACAAGGGTGGGGGCAGTGCATGGAGACAAGGACACTAAAGAAAATTTTAGCCTCTGAAACCATAGCCTCAGCAAATATAAATACACTATACGCCCAGAAGGACATAAAACCTCACACTAAAGGCCAATCTACCTCACTTCCTTTTACCCAACAGTCATGTCTGGCTTTTAACAAAAAATAGTAAGGCATAATGAAGATAAAAATATACTCTGTAGAGACAAAGCATCAGGACCAAAACCAAATATACTGCTCCCTAACCCTAATTCACAGGGGATACATTTCAAGACTCCCACTGGATGCCTGAGATTGTGAATAACACTGTACCCTATATATACTATGTTTTTCCTATACATAAATAGCTATGATAAAGTTTAATTTATAAATTTGATACAATAAGAAATTGACAACAATAATAAAATAGAACAATTATAACAATATACTGCAACAAAAGTTATTTGACCAATAGTAGCTCTCTCTCTTAAAATATCTTCCTATATGGTACTCACCTTTCTTCTTCTTGTGGTACATGATGTGAGATGGTAAAATTCTTCCATGACGGGATGAAGTGAGGTGAATGACAGGCATCGTGACATAGCTTTAGGCTACTACTGACCTTCTGACAATACATCAGAAAAGGATCATCTGCTCCAGACTGTGGTTGACCACCGGTAACTGAAACCACAGAAAACAAAATCATGGAAAATGAAATCATGGAAAGCAAAAACCATGGATAAGGGGCGGAGGGGGCTACAATATAGAGAAATTTTTAAATGATCATCTTGGGAACTTTAATTATGATTAATATGGTAAGGGCTTCACTGGAAAGGCAGGTAACATGCCAAGAATGGATAGGTAGTGTATGTAGAGAGATGGAAATGCTAAGAAAAAATTAAAAGGAAATGCTAGAAATGAAAAGACTAAGAAAATAAAGTATGCCTCTGATGGTCTCATCAGTAGATGGTACACAGCTGTAGAAAGACTTAGTAAATTTCAAGATATGTCAATAAAAACCCAAAATGCAAAGAGAAAGAAAGAAAAAGATGGAAGAGAATATCAGATAACTGTGGGATGATTACAGAAGGTGTAACATATGTGTAATGGGAATACCATAAGAGAAGAAAGAGAGTTGAAGAAATTTTTGAAATAATAATGGCTGAGAATTTTCTAAAATTAATCACAGACACCAAACCACAGATATAGAAAAATCAATCAAGCAATCAATCAAGCAATCAAAACAGGGTAAATACCAAAATTCTATACCTAAGCACATCATGTTCAACTTTAAACAAATCAAAGCCAAAGAGAAAATCATTAAAGAAGCCAAAAAAAAAAAAACCAACCAACCAAACAAACAAACAAAAAAAAAAAAAAAACAAACATTACCTACAGAAGAAGAGGGATAAGAATAACATTGGATTTCTCTTCAGAAACCATTAAAACTATGTAAGCAAAATGAGAATGGAGTGAAATATTTAAGGTACTGACAGGAAAAAAAAAAATCCTAAAATTTTGTTTCCAACAAAAGTATCCTCAAAAGTGAGAGTATTTTGTTGATTATAGTGTGTGAGGGTAGGCTCATTATTTGTGCAAATGTACTACTCTGGTGAGAGATGTTGATAATGGGGGAGGCTACGCATGTATAAGGACAGGGAACATTTGGGAAATTCCCCTCAACTTTTCTGTGAACCTAAATATTTTCTAAAAATAAAATAAAGCCTTTTAAACCATTACTTTCTTAGATTTAAAAAAAAAAGTGAAGCAGAAATACTTTCTCACACAAACAAAACTTAGGAGAATTTGTTGCTGGTTGACTTGCCTTGCAAGAAATGTTAAAAGGAGTTCTTCAAAGAGAAGACAAATTACATAGGTCAGAAACTCAAAACTACATAAAGAAAGAGTGTTAGAGAAGTAAATGAGGGTAAAATATATTTTTTTAATTTTCCTATTCTTACTTGAGCTAAAAGATAACAATTTGTTCAAAACAATAATAACAATGTATCTGGTGATTATAGCTTATGGGTAAGTGAAATGAATGGCAGCAATATTATAAGGGATAAGAGGGAAGAAATGGGCATACTCTGTTACTATTACTTGCATTACCCATTAAGCAATATAGTATTATTTGAAAGTGATTTTGGATTAGTTTTAAATGTGTATTATAAACACTAGGGCAAATATGGGTCAGTCACCTTAAGTTTACATTTGAGTCATATAATCTATCCAACTTTGTGTTGTAATACTTATATTCTAATATAGATGTGAAAATGAAATATAGAAGAAAACAAATATTTGTAGAAGAGAAAACTAAGGTTCATAGAAATTAGTTAAATTACATAACTGATACGTGGAGGACACATGATTTTAACCCATTTTCATCAGCTTTCAAATCTTGTCATTTCTACCACAGTTTCATGATGCTTCTCATTTATGAGCTATCTTTAAAAGATCAAGGAGCAAACTCATCATTAAATGATCAAAGGAAATCAAAGCATAACATAGATAATATTCCTTCTTAAAAATGATATAATTATGAGAAATATATCGGGAAGTAGCAAATCTACTTGTCACATGTACAGTAAATAAAGGGTGACAGTAGAAAATACCTATTCGAAAAAGTACAATTCTTTACATTCCCAGAATGATACTGTTACCAACCAACTTAAAGGTATGAATTGTGAAAGGATGAAACACTGATGTCCTTCAGTGTTTTATAGAGGCATCCAAGTTCTACTTCACAATTCAGTACAAAGGTTCATTAATTCCTTCAATAAACTCTATCCACCAGGTACGGCATGCCCTGAAGGAGAAGACCTCTGATATTTGTGCAGAACAGCTCTAATTGTTAGAAAGTTCATCTTCAGATTGTATTAAAAACTACCTTCATTAGTTCTAATTCTGCTTTTTGAATAAAAACCAGTACCTTTTGGAGCGCATGGGTGGCTTAGTCGGTTAGTGTCTGACTTCGGCTCAGGTCATGATTTTGCCATTCATGAGTTCAAGCCCCGCATCAGGCTCTGCGCTGACAGCTTGGGGCCTAGACCCTGCTTTGGATTCTGTGTATCCCTCTCTCTCTGCCCCTCCCCAACTTGTGCTCTCTCTCTCTCTCTCTCAAAAATAAATAAACATTAAAAAACTATTTTTGATTAAAAAAAAACCAGTACCTTTGCCACATGGTATATTTGGACATATTTGAAGTATTGAAGTATGTCTCATGACTTGTCTGGACTAAACATTCTTATGTTTTTCCTTTGGGAGGAAAGTCATGATTTTCATTTTCCTAGCTCCTACCTTGAGGAATACTTCCAGATTGGTGGCCCATGCTTGCAGAGAATTTTGCTTGGCCCACACATAGTTAAAAACATTAATTGCCAAGATTAAAAATCAGAAGATATACATAATAATAAATACATTTCACATTTTGGGAAATATTTGAAGGTGTCCAGATCAAAGCTTCCTGAAGTAGTTGCCCCTTAACCAGGGCATGCACTACTCAGTTCAGCACACCCTTCACCAGCTATTGCCCCAGGCAGACCAACTGGCAGCCACCATTTAAACATCTTGCTCTTTCTTTCTCTCTCTTTCACACACACTCTCTCTCCCTCACTCCCACTCACTTCCTTCTCTTCCTGACTTCCTTTCTTCCTTCTTTCTTTTCATTCTGGTACCTTTACAACACATGCCTGGTACCTTAGGCAATTCAAATTTGTTCCTAAACCATATGTTACTATACTTCACAAAACTTTGTATTCAGAACTAAGCACAGTACTGCATTTTTTTAGACCACCCTCTTTGATCATGATGAAGATAGCAACCACATTACATTTCTTGGGATCCAAATTAAGTTTGTGCTGAATTCACAGTCAAGTAAAATTCTCAAGACTGAAGCACCTATGTCTACACAGCTGGAATTCCTCGAAAACCACTTGTAGACTCAAAACTCCCCTACATCCTACAGGGATACTGGGAGCTCTAGCTAACAGACAAAACATAAGTCACTCCAGCAATGACGCATAGCTATGTTCTAATAACTCAGCTCTTACCTTTATTGTCACTTGAGCCTTTATTCTGATGATTAGGTCCTTTGGCTGTGCGGAAGCTCCTGCTGGAAACTTGCCATTCCCGAACATGTGCCTGGTCTTTAGACTCAGACTTTAGACTGATGCTGTTACTGACCTTAAATGAACAGCAAATTCCTTGTATCTCAAAATGAATCCTGCTATTGGGTTTCCCTGTTATACCAGCATCGTGATTTGTCATGGCCTCCATTCTAGCTGCCGGTTAATATGCCAGTCTCTGCACAGGGCTCTGGGCCCCTCCATGACAACCCTATGTCTGCAGACAGGGCCAGAACTAGGTCCGAGGCATTGTTACTGGTCTGCATGATGCTTCTGTTAAGAAAATCACGCAGATTTTTTTTTAATATAAAAATAGCAGTTAAGTGATATTTTGTTCCATATCAGTTTGAATATTTAGTCTTAATATTTAGTAGTGATATGATAATGTTGTATATGACTATTTTCATTTTTTATTTTTATTTTTTAAGTTATTTAATGTTTATTTTTGAAGGGGAGAGAGAGACAGAGTATGAGTGGAGGAGGGGCAGAGAGAGAGAATCTGAAGCAGGCTCCAGGCTCCAAGCTGTCAGCACAGAGCCCGACACGGGGCTTTAACTCACTTAAGCCGTGAAATCCTGACCTGAGCCAAAGTCAGACACTTAACCGACTGAGCCACCCAGGTGCCCCTTAAGGACTATTTTTATATTAGCATAGAGTTAGATTCACAAAATATTCACAAAGGGCCACATTTCCAATTGTTCTTTTCTTTCAGTTACCATCAACCTCCACGTTGCTCACTTTAACACCAAACCGTAAGTTATAGTTGGATTTTTTTAACCAGAGTGTTGCATTTTATGTCCCCTAGTACAATTTTACCTAGTTAGATATATATAACCTTTCAGTTCATTTTATAAATACTTTTACATCCTTGATTAAGTCGCTCCATATATTACATATTCATTCTAATTTTAAAGCTGGAAATTGATCATTATCCCTTTCTTATCTACAAAATAACTAAAGCAAACTTTGAACAGGCCAAGTATAGAGGCTTGTGGCTTG
Source organism: Panthera uncia (assembly GCF_023721935.1). Taxonomy (NCBI): domain Eukaryota; kingdom Metazoa; phylum Chordata; class Mammalia; order Carnivora; family Felidae; genus Panthera; species Panthera uncia. The sequence goes on from NC_064816.1 coordinate 82,608,662, forward strand.
TTTCTACAGATAATTCTCTGAGTTAATATACTTCCCGATTTACTATGTCATTAGGACTTGAGTTTTAGTCTTTTCCCCTCTTCTTATTGTAATATTGATGTTTTTAAGCATTGGAGAATATTCTGTATATAAATATGGATTATAGCATTTAAAATTCTTAGTTAAAATTTCTTCACCAAAAAGTCCAGATAAAAGTGATAGGAATCTGGTGTATAAAAGATATAAATAATACTTGAATGTAGAATCTGCAGAACTTGGGCTAATTCAAACTGAAACAGGGAAAAAAAGCAGATTCTGGTCTGACTTTGAAGTCTATAAGGTGTGATGAGGTATAAAGAGCACCACAGCTAATAAAAGATGGGGCATAAGAAGGGGTGAGACAACAAGCTTTATTTTAGATATATGGTATGTCAGAGTCCTGTAGAGTATCCAGGTACAGATACATAAAGCACAGATAGATGTATTAATTTGGAACTCTAGAAGTTCTGTATAGGAGGAAAAAGATCTAGAATTCAAAAATGAACAGGCATGATGTGAAATCATAAGAGATGATTAACTTGCTCAAGAAGAATGTACGATGAGAAAGGGGAATGTGCAGGAAAAAGAACACTGGGGGACATTACAGGACTTGTTTAAATTGTAATATTAACTACACCTTGGGTAAACAATATTGAAAAAGAAATTGGAAAACTGGCCAACAACTCCATACCAATCCCCAAAAAGAGCCACTTTCCAATGGTTTCATAGGGAAGTTTCCACACACATTAAGCTTTTCCAAAGCATTAAACAGGAGATTTTTAACTGGGAGAGATTTTTGTGTGTGTGTATCAGGGGACATGTGTAAATGTCTGGAGATATTTTTGATTGTCACAACTGGCCAAGGTGCTGAGCGAATGTTCTACAGGTGTCTGGCAGGCATAGGCCAAGAACGTTGCTAAAAGTTCTACGTGCACAGGACAGTTCCCACAGCAAAAAGATTATTGGCCCAAAAATGTCAAGAACCCTGACATGAAGGAAAAATGTTAAGACGGAAGTAGCTTATTCTCAGTTTATATTCGAAGGTAAATGAAATTCCAAACTAAAAGTACCAAAGATGACTATGATAAAACCATGAGTAAAGCTTACAATTGTTGACGTAGTTACACCAATAAAATGTGAGCAAGTCCAGTGTTCTTATAAAAATAATATACCATGACAGAGAAGGCTTCATTTCAAGAGTACATGGATGATTCAACGAAAGTCAACCTGATAATAATATTGAATTTCAAAAATAATGGAAAGAAACTGCATCTCAACATATCCCAAAACATGTTTCATACAATTCGATATCCAACCCTAATTAAAAAATAATAACCCCAGGCTAATGATTAAAAGATATTTAGCATGGTAAAAATATATACAGTGTATATTATAAAAATGCTATTCAACAGTAAACTCCTAGGGGCATTTCTATTAGAAATCAGGAACAGGAAAAGTGTGACAATCACTCTGTATTAGGTTGTAGAACATAAAAAGACAAGAAAATATCTGAAAGAAGTGGAAGAGGGGCGCCTGGGTGGCTCAGTCGCTTGAGACACCGACTTCAGCTTAGGTCATAATCTCAGTTTGTGAGTTCGACCCCGCGTCGGGCTCTGTGCTGACAGCTCAGAGCCTGGAGCCTGCTTCAGATTCTATGTCTCCCCCTCTCTCTACCCCTCCCCTGCTCATGCTCTATGTCTGTCTCTTAATAATAAATAAACGTTAAAAAAAATTTTTTAAGAAGTGGAAGAGAAAAAGATCATTATCTACATAAAATATTTTTGAATGCATAGAGAATGCAAGAAAAAAGGAAGAAAAAATTCAAATTTTGAAAGTATGCAGAAAATTTTATTAAAGCGACATTTAAAAAATCATTAATTTATTTCATACTGGGACTTACCAAGTAACCATCGAAAGTTAAAATTGTCATTCTGTTCAGTTTAATAATAATGGCAGTAAGTTTAAAATACAGGCTTTATTTTGCTTTGGGCTCCCCATTGTCTCTTCCTCCTGTTTTATATAGTAATCTCCCCGTTTTATGGCGGGGAGCTAGAGATGTCCATTACATGCTGCCATCTAGATCCCAGAACCACTCTGGCCATCTGTTCTTTCTGAACCCATTATTTTCCTTTGTTTATAGAGATATCCTATAAAGGTTTCATTGATTTGAAGCTGATTTGTAAGAGTAGTTTTATTGCTTTCAATCAAAGAACTAAAAAACGGATATGTAGAGGACCAAAAGAAAGAAAAATTTAATCACAAAAGCAAAAGAACACATGAGCAATTAGGTGTATGTTGCTCCTGGATGGGGAGACCCAATCAATAAAGGTGTAAGTTTCCTTCCAAATTAATGATTATAACTCTATGCAATCACAATTCCACTATTGGAAGTGTGACCCTTAACTAATTAATACTGTATTTTATTTGAAAAACAAATGCAAGAAAATAGGGCAGTTTTTACAAGTATAATACCGTGGCTCTTCCCTTCAGATAAAATAATAATAATAATAATAATAATAATAAAGAACAATTAGGTCCTGTTTGTAATAGAAAGGAACAAGAATAAACGCACAGAGGAACATACACTAAAGAAATTCTGGCAGTAACTTCACATATGATAAATTCTAATTGAAAAGCAGTAAAAATTATTCAGTGATACCCTTCCCCCTTTGAAACACACACACACACACACACACACACACACACAGATTCCAATTTCATTAACATGTTTAGATTTAAAGTATAAAACCATAAAAGTTTAAAACACAACTTTTATCACCTTGGTCTAGGGAGGACTTAGGTTTGGGGAGTGGAGGAAAGACCAAACATCATAAAGTTATGACTGATATATATACATTTACATGAAAATATAAAAATAAAAAACAGTATACAACAAAATTCACCACAAAGTTTAAAATATATTTGACAAGTGAAAAGATATTTTATCTCATTAGTAATTCAAAACTGCAATTATAAACAAACAATCAAAGGCTGAATGATTGAACAAACCCAGTGAGAAGAAAACTCCAAACACTGTGTATAGAGATCAGTAAATTTATGAAGGGAAATTTGGTAAAAAAAAAAAAAAAAAAAAAAAAAAAAAAAAAAAAAAAATCCTAAGTGCGTAACAATTTCTACTCAAATTTATTTCTAGAATTTATTAAAATGAAATAATGTGACAAAAAAACACGAATATGCTTGGTTCTTTGAACATAATAGTAATAATTTGGAAACAGCCTGAATGACCAAGAGTGGTGGATTATTTATGAAAAAAAGTATAGCATAACCATGCAGAAAAATACTATTAAGTCATAGAAAATCTGAATTATAACTAGAGGTAATGAACAGATATACACAAGATATCAAGTAAAATAGAGCAGGTTGCTGTATTCAGTATACAGACTCCACTTCATGGAGTACAATCCCAAATTATTAAACAAAGTCTGGAAGAATACACAGCAAATAATTAGAGTGATCACTGAGGCATAGGAAATTAGGATTTTTAATTGTTTTTACTTCATCTATTTTTTGTGCTGCTTGCATTTTCACACAGATCAAATATTATATTTATATATATATACATATATAATATATATATTTGTAATTGTAACATTATATACATATATGATATATATATATTTGTAATTGTAACATTAATAGGAGTTCAATTTTGAAAGAAAAGTTGGGTCAGGAAACAAAAACAAATCATACATTTTGACCCAATAATCTCACTTATTGTAGTTGGTCCAAAGAAAATAATTCAAAATGAGAAAATCTGTAGAACTATTTTATTGGATCAAAGTTCATAACTGCAATTATTAAAACCAATAATGTATCCAACAATAATAGAATATGCCATTTGATCTATTACTATAAAGCTATTAAAATATATATATATTTTTTTAACATTTATTTTTGAGACAGGGAGAAACAGAGCATGAACAGGGGAGGGTCAGAGAGAGGGAGACACAGAATCTGAAACAGGCTCCAGGCTCTGAGCTGTTAGCACAGAGCCCGACACGGGGCTCGAACTCACGGACCGCGAGATCATGACCAGAGCCGAAGCCGGCCGCTTAACTGACTGAGCCACCCAGGTGCCCCAAGCTATTAAAATATATTAATGAAGTTTTGTGAGAACTTGGCACAACATATTTGACAAGAATAATAAGTGACAAAGCAAGATATAAATTGTATGTGTATAAACATTACAGCTGTGTGCATACTGACGATAGACTGAGACAGGCATTATTAAGGTTGGTAGGAATCTTGTTAGTGTGTATATTTCCTTCACTTCTTCACACCTTCATAGGTTCTACTTTTTTCCAGTTTTACTCACTAACTTCTAAGCAACATGAGGGCAACCACATATCTATTTACCTATACTTTTCAAGTAACGTTATTACAATATTTCTACATACACACCTAACCGGTGTTGGTCTTAATCTTCCAGAAAAAAAATATCACCCAGACAGGGAAATATTTTATAAAAAAAGAGAGAGGGGCCCAGTAAGGGGAGGCTGGGTGGCAACACACAGTGAGCACTGATACTGTTCTTTACTTGTGCCAGGCACTGCTATAAGCATGTTACACACATTGACTTCTTTGATCCTCATCCTATGATGCAGGTACTATTGATAAACTATTTTACAGTTGAAAAAAGGTGAAGGTAAATAGTCCTTAACTGCATATGAGCCCGGGTAGTCTGGAACATTCTGGCTCCAGAGGTTGCCATTTTTAACTACTCATGTCATCTATTATGGCTCTTTGGTATTGTTATTAAAGGAATATATACCAGAGGTGCCTGGGTGCCCCAGGTGGCTCAGTTAAGTGGCAACTCTTGGTTTCAGCTCAGGTCATGATCTCACAGTTCATGAGTTCAAGACCCCAGTCGGTCTCTGTGCTGACTGATAAGCCTGGAGTCTGCTTCAGATTTTGTATCTCTCTCTCTCTCTGCTCTTCCCCTGCTAACATTCTGCTTCTCTCTCTTTCAGAAATAAATAAATGTTTAAATAAATTTTTTAATTAAAAAAAGATAAAATTAAGAAACAAACTGCATATATTTAACTTACACAGAATCCAGACTATTTGGGGGAATTTATCAGTCTTCATTATTTTTTGTTTTGTGGGTTTTTATTTTATTTTATTTTTTTGAGACAGACCAAGTAGATAAGACTGGCGATTGCAAAATATGGTTGGTCGAATTTTTCTGAATCATCTTAATGGATTGCTGGCAGTGGAACAGGAATTTCCATTATATAGAAAGGAGCAGCCACTAGTTCTACTCAAAGCCAATCGACTGAAAGATTTTGCTCAAAAATGTTGTAAAGTCATTTGCAATGCAACACTAAAAGTATTTTCAGGGAGACAAAATGATTATTTTTAGCAGGGAGATTTCTCCACATGGTAAAAATGTGTTCCCCACTTGTACTTTGTATGCTTTTGGTAAACCGTAAACTTTACAGATTAAGCTTCACCTACTGTCAATGCAGTATAGTCAGCTCCTAAGCTATTTAAATTGTAAGGATGACTAACTTGTACATCTTAGAGATAATGGTCTACAAACATAATCATGCCTTCATAAGAAACTTCTTTTTTTCTCATTTCAAAATGGTTTGAGACCACTGTATGCCTATAGCTGGGATGGTCCTATCTAGTCCAATGTTATTTTATTTTTTTCGTCCACTTGACAGTAAGGAACATAATTATCTTTTCAGCAGATCTAACAACGGTACTGTGAGATATTAGACAATCTACAAAAGCAAAACATTCATATTTTATATCTCTTTCAGGTCAGTGAAACGGACAGTAGTGCTGTTCTGTTTTGTAATATATGGCAATTTTTTTTTCTGATTTTGAAGCATCCCGTGCCTTCCAAAGAGAGTGGATCTTATGCCTCAGGAAGATAACATACATAAAAGCAGTAGGAAGAATAAAGAAAATAGAGAAAGTATTCTTCTTCATCATTCTTATGTCTTAACTCTTGATGTCTTTTTTATTGTATTACATCTCTCTCTCCCTTTCCTTCAGTCTACATATCAAACTTCCCTCCTTTCATCCTACATAAGGTAGATTCCCCGCTATTCATCACTCAGTGAAGACATCAGTCTACTTGGGGTAATGTCAGGGAACTTACCTCACGTTCCAAAATTTTCATTAACTTATGTTTAAACAGTGGAAGTGGATGAGCCTTCAATTCACCATATTGTCACTAAAGAATCTAATGTATCTAGTTAAAGCATTTGTGATTCGATACTTCCTTTTTTGGTCTTTAAATTCCTACATCCATCACCTCAAATAGATCCCAGTTAGATTCACAGCAGGAAACATCAGGAAATATAAAACATGTGCGCTTTGATATCAGAAAGAACTGGGTCCCCGACCGTATTTACTATTTCATGTTTGTGAGTCTACCATTGACCTACATAATCTCTCAAAACGTTGGCTTCCATATCTGTCAAGTGAATGCAGTAGTAAAGCCTCTTAAATTCTTATGCAGCTTCATATACATCCTCTGTCATTTAGTGAACGCTCTATGTGTGCTAAGTATTGTATATTTTTTCTTTCTATAAAATTAAATCAAGTCCTCTTTGGACAGCTATTTTTAAGATTCCTTAATATTCTTTCATACCTATATGATACGAGGTATATACACTCTTTGCCTCTCTGTCTTTACAGGCATGGCCGAATTATAAACCAAACGTTGTAAAACGTCCAAAGTGGTATGGTGTTTGTTTGAGAATTCGATGTATCTTACAGACTAATTTGGATTCTTGATGTTTAGTTTTCTCTTTCATTCTGCCTGCAACCAAGATGATAACTGAACAGAGATACAAGAAATGTTTACAGTTTAGTTTATCCTCTCGAGTTCTTCATTAACTTGCTGTGGGTGTTGTTCTTTTAAAAGGCCAAGGTTCATGGTTCTGTTTTTTAATTGCAATTCACTCTTTCCTACTTCTTCCGGGAGCATCAGCTTTATCACTGCTTGTGAGATTTACAGCGCTTCCTTCCATCGTCAGCTTGCTAATAGGCAGTTGTTGTTCTCCCTAGAGTCTCAACGAGGAAATATGAGCACGATGTAATTGCTACAGCTGGAATCGCATTCCACTTCAGAAGCTTCTTAACAGCATTCTCAGATGTGTGAATATCCATTAGTGACCCAAGGGGATTACTCCCTGGCACCAAGTTTACCTTTACGAGAGGCCTGGACGATGGGACTTTCCCCTCCCGGAAGCAGCCGGTGAGGAGAGGCAAGGGGCAGAGAGTTGGTGAATCCAAAAAGAAAACGTGTGGGGAAAGACAGTGCTTTTCAAAGGGAGGAATCCAGAAGGAAAACTATAACATTTGGCCTCGGGGGTATGTAAGTTTAATATTTATGTTGAGTAAATAGCTAACATATTTATCAAAACATCCAAGGGCAATGAGGCTAAGTAACATGAGTTGATCTTCCTGTGTCTGTTTATGTGGATGGTAATTGACAGTAAGCAACACTGAACTTTCACTTCCTGTTCACTGTATCCAGGACGGACAATGCTGGGAGGATGACTCAGTTGCTCCAGCAGCAACTGCCCTTTGAGGAAAAAGCTTCCTGATTTCACCATGTCCCTTTTTAAATATTTCTACTCTTCCTGCCCACCCCCAACAGTTCTTCAGCTTCTCTTTTTGCAACAGCATCTCTAACCACGGTCCCCCTAGAGGTTATGGCAATCACAAGGCTCCCCTTCACAGTGTTCAGATTAACGGAGAAAAATTTTTGCACGGATGTGCCTATTTTACAGAAGAGGTTCACGGGTTTTCTTGCATAAATGATGTCTGCATTATTGCATTTGAGCCAACAATGTGAAAGCCTACCACGTGTTCAAGTAATACGCACAGTGAGAGGAGAAGCAAAGGTAAAATTCTAGGGTGAAATTTATGGTTTAAACCCATGATATCAGCTACATGAGGAGAGAGTTCAATTCAGAACCTGGAAAGTATCTGGCCACATTGTACAGTTTTTCACAATGCCTAGTAGAAAATTTTGCTTCTAGTAAAAAATATACTATTTAATATGAGTGTAACAAATATAAGAGTTAATAAGATATAGTTTAAAATGGCAAGTTTTGATCAAATGAATGAATGAATGAATATAAGGATCATTTAATTAGAAATTTCTTAGGCAAGAGTAATGGCTTGAATGGTTCATGAACAGATGGGTATTCAGATTTCATCCATTAGAGCATGTTTCACAACCCTGGCTGCACATTAGAATCACCTAGGGAGCTTTAAAAAAATGTTGCCTGAGCCCCACCTCCAGAAATGTTGATTTAATTGGTCTGTGGTGGGCCTAGGCATGGGTATTTATTAAAATCTCCCCAGGTGATTCTAATATGCAGCCAGGGTTAAGAATCACTACATTACAACCTTGCAGGTAGGTTCTTAGAATGACTTGCAGGTTAGAAGAATAAACATATCTTGCTTATCTGTGAGGGGAAGGGAACTTTGTGTGTGTGTGTGTGTGTGTGTGTGTGTGTGTGAGAGAGAGAGAGAGAGAGAGAAGAGTATGGGGAGGAAGGGATATTGGGAGAGAGGAAGAGAGAGAAGAAAGAGAGAGGGAGGGAGGGAGCAAAAGAGAGAGAAAGAGATAGTCTGATTATTCCAAGTTATAATACTATAACATTTATTCAACAATCCCAGTATATATATATATATATATATATATATATATATATATATATATATATGTGTGTGTGTGTGTGTGTGTGTATGGAGAGAGAGAGAGAGAGAGAGAACATATATATATATATATATAGAGAGAGAGAGAGAGAGAGAGAGAGTTCTTACTATCACATAGTCTGTTAAGTATTAATGCTATAATAGTGAATATTAACAGACTGTTGTGGAGCTTATAATCTATTGGAAGGAAACAGACATTAACCAAATAAAGTAAAAATGCCTATGAAATTCTAAGCGGCAAAAGCCATGAAGCAAAAACCACATAGTGTTATAGGAAAAGGGTTGTTCTGTATTCGTTGGAAGGCATGGGTTTTCTGATGAAGTGATTTTTGAACTGAGATCTTAATTACAAGCAAAGATGAGGAAGTGAAGTGATATAAGACAGAGGGAACTGCATGTGCAAAGGACCTAAGCCAGTAAGGTCATCATAGAGATCAAGGGAAGGATTAGTTTGATATGTGCCTGGAAAGATAGGCAAGAGTCAGTTCATGCTTGTTGGCCATGTAATGTTGGTTTGTGAGATAAATTAAGGCTTTTGATTATTACACTAAAAGCTGAGGAAGTCAATGAAGCATTTTAAGAAAAAGGTATCATCATACTTGTATTTATAATGGCCATCTAGTCATTAGGAGGAGAATGTATTGGAAAAGTTAAGAGTAGATAAGGGAGACTAGCAAACTAGTCTGGGTAAGCAAAGGTAGAAGTCTGGCTTAGAGTGAGAGCAGTTCAAATGATGAGTAGTAAAGGATTTCAAAGGGCATTTAAAATACAGAATGTAGCACTGAGGTAAAAATGTTGAAGAAGGGAACCATGTTTGGGTAGAAGTCTATGAATTTTTTTTGTACATACCAAATTAGAGTTACTTTTATATTCTGTAAACAGAAATATCAAGCTAGTTATAGGTTTTGTGGGTCTGAGGCACAAATAAGAGTTTTTTTAATACGAAATACAGATTTGAGAGTCATTTGCAAACAAAGTAGGTTAATGAATACCATCAGATGAAATTCTTTGAGAGAAAGTATAGAGTTTGAAGAGAAGAGAGCCTAGGGCTTGATCTTTAAAAACATCTGGTACTGTGACCAGAAGAAAACTAGAAAAGCATGTCTTACATTTATTTCAAATTTTTCCCCTTTCATTTTCCTGCATTTATGTATCATGATATAGAGGTTTCCATGAAGTTAGAATTCATTTAAACCAAAACATAGTCATTAATGTCTTTGTTCCCCACCAATAGACTTCTCAAAGTCCTAGATTCATTAAAGTTTTGTAATAGAAACACACAGAGATTGTTGTCTCCAACAATCTGTTGCTCAGAGGAAAATAGATGATACAAAAGGGAGTGAGAGGTTTAAAATTATTTTAACACCCAAAATGTTATGAAAATTAATATGGATCTAATCAATAGGGTGCTGGTAATTAACAACTAGTTCTCAAAAATGGAAAAAAAAATTCAAATCTGGTTTAGGACAATTGTCCATTTTTATGGTTAAATATTCCCATCATGGCTGATTTCCATTTTCCAAAATGTCACTGAATTCAGAGTTTAGAAGAGATTCACAAAATCCATTCTTACAAGCTCGAACTGGAACCAGTTCGAGATGACAAAATGAAATCTCAAGAGACCACCCAGCCTCCATAATTTCATAGTCCTAGCAAATGGAACATCTGAAAAAGGCCAGATGATCTTATGAGTCCTGTGTTTTTTCTACTCGCCTTGCTAATAATAGTGGTATAGACCAGTGGTTCTCAAACTATGATCCTGGGACTAGCAGTCTCAACTGTATCAATACAATTCATAGACATGCAAACTCACAAGCCCTCCTCAGACCTACTAAACTGGAAGATCTAGGACCGGGCAATGTGTGTTTTAGCAAACCTTCCACGGGATTCTGATGCATGCTAAAGTTTGAGAATCAGACCTGAACAATAATATCTTGATATTTGGTGTTATTTTTCCAAAGAATTATTATTCTCTCAGCCATTTTTCCCATAAGCCCTAATTCTAATAACAGTATGTATAGAACTGTTCTATAGGGAAATTAATCTGGCAGCTTTGTTAAATTCAACAAAGGGAAATTGAAAATGTAGAGAAAAATTAAGATCCTGATTTATTGTGCTGTGAACAGAATAAAGAATGGTCCCAAGGTAGAATCTGTAGCAACATCTTACTGGAGGTGAAGCCTAACACGGAGAGAAATTTTAAATTCCTCCAAGGTTTTCAGCTTGGTGAGCTGGAGGAACAAGGGTTCTACCAAAATAATAATTATTATAATTATTATATATAATTATAATTATAAGTCTTATCCACAGACCTATCCTTGTTTCTCTAAAATTTGTTGCTATGATTCCTTTTCTTTTGAACACACTAAGAACTATAAATGAATCTCAAATAACATATATTTTCCTTAATACTATTTCCAGTCTCTCCACTTGTGGATGCAGGGCTTTATTCATCTTTATATCACTTGTAAAGTTTGGCAGAGTGTCTTTAACATAGTAGATAGCTCTAGTAACAGAAATACAGAATCTATATGTAGATGAATCACTTCATATGTTGAAGTGCAGAAATCACTTCATAAAGATGATTAATTTGGTCATATTTACTTCGACACCTCAGGACAATGGGACGCGTGAGGTGAAAATAGAAAGAACTATTGGAGTCAATTTTCCAGGAGTGGTCAGGACCACATAGAAACATTCAGACAAGGTCCAATCAAAATTCAGTTCAGAGCCGCCTGGGTGGCTCAGTCAGTTAAGCCTCTGATGTTAGCTCAGGTCATGATCTCACAGTTCATGGGTTTGAGCCCCACATCAGTCCTGTGCTGACAGCTCAAAGCCTGGAGCCTGCTTCAGAGTCTGTCTCCCTCTCTCTCTGTCCCTCCCCTGCTCACATTCTGTCTCTCAAAAATAAGTACACATTTAAAAAATTAAAAAAGAAGCCTGGTGAAACCAATACATTCTTAAATGTAATAAGATTAAGTACAATAAGTACAAGAAGCGTGTACTCCGTATATATATAAATCCCTGATTTTAGTGCTTGTCTGATTTGTTTATAGTTCCAATAGTTTGGGGTCCTAAAAGTGTTAACCCTTGCATTTTATATTCATATAGAAGCCAACCTCAATTATGGAAACTATTTTTATTTTTACTTTTTAAGTTTATTTATTTATTTATTTTGGGAGAGAGAGAACACACAGGAAGGGCAACAAGAGAGGGAGAAAGAGAATCCCACGCAGCTCTGCACTGTCTGCACAGACCCTGATGTGGGGCTCGAACTCACGCACCGTGAAATCATGACCTGAACTGAAATCAAGAGTTGGACGTTTAACGGACTGAGCCACCCAGGCAGAACATGTTTTTAAAATTTAAAGGTAGAATCATCCATCCAAAGATATTTTAAACGTTAATTCTATAATATTCTCCCTCTCTGACATATTTTAGCTAGATGGAAGAAATGTTTACATTCACATTTATGTATCAAAGTGTGCGTAAACTTGTTTTCAGAAAATAAAATAGAAAGTCCCAGTAAGTTTATTAAATGAATAGACATTTTTGAGTTGGTGAGCAAACCTTAAGTGTGTTTGCTATGGGAAGGAAGGAAGGAAGGAAGGAAGGAAGGAAGAGAGAGAGGGAGAAGGAAAGGAAAGGAAAGGGGGAAAGGGAAAGAAAAGAAAGAAAAAGAAAGAAAGAAAGAAAGAAAGAAAGAAAGAAAGAAAGAAAAGAAAAGGATTTGCATATTCTATACATTTTTAATTTTATTAAAAATAAAAAAATATTGTATTTTTTGGATACAGTCCCACTCCTTACATTCTTCTACCCTGAAATAAACTAAATTATATGGATCTGAGTAACAAAGAGCTTCAACAAGATTCCTAGAATTGAACCAGCTCTGTCCCTTAAACTATGACCTCAGGGAGTTTATTCCATATAAGTCTCAATCTGAAAATATGAGATAATAATAATACCTACTATAAGGTGTTGTTCAGAAGACTAATATTTTGTTCCAAATAGAGAAATTAGCCCAGCACTTGAATATCCCAAGCATCTAAAACCTAGATAAGCACATTTTAAGAGGTAAGAATTTAATGACTTGAAAGTTTCTCAGATAAAGAAATTCTTATTTATTTTTAGTTGGAATAATTATATTCCAGTTATGTTTTTGTTTAAAGAGTATTTGTCTTTTATTTATTGAACTCTGCATAGATGAAATAATATATCTTAGATTTGCATAAAAAGAGAAGCAACAGATGAAATAAAATTAGACATGTTGTTGAAATTAGAACATATATACATGGGTTTTATTTTACTAATTCATTCACTTTTGCATGTAATTTGAAAGTATGTAATAAAAATACTAAGAATAATTTAATGAACTAGACTTTCCTGTGCCTTAATTCTTTCTGCTACTCTTTGAAAAGTTTGACTCTCAAGTAGGCTGCTGCCTGGACTGGTCATGGGCAACTGCCCATGACTTCAGAGGCTGCGAAAACATAGAAAGATCACTGAAGGGGGGGGGGGGGCATCCCACTGACCCAAACATGCAAACAAAAGGGACTTTTATGCAAAAAAAGAATATATTATATATAAATAAATTTTCAATAAATATGAATAAGTACTTTTTTGTGGCTCAAAGATTTAGTAACCTAGTTAATTTAGAAAATGGTAAAGTTGGTGAGACATATTTACATATTGATTAGCCAGCAAAGAATAAGGCAATTTCAGATAAAGTAATATCGGAGTAATCAAAATATGGCAAGTGGTGGTCAAATGACAAATTTACCACAACTATTAAAAAAGGGAATACTTTTCCAAACTTTTATAAATCTGCCCTTGTGGAAAAACTTTTTAAGTAACAGATATGTCACCCGTTGTTAAGTTATTATTGTGCAAAGGAGAATGTTTGACTTCCAAGGAATTTTGATAAGGAGGTAACTGATATGTTTTAATTAGACCTGCTCTTACAAATGTCCTAAATGGACCTAAAATTTTGGGTTTTATCTTTTACACATACAGGACTTTCTGACAACCAGATACTGGTAATTAAATATAGATCCTGTGTAAAGATGAGAAGCCATAAATCATAGTATGTTTCTTAAAATAATTTATTGTGTATGTATTTCAGAAAGCCTGGCACATGTTAACTTGCTCAAAACTAAGCAAACAAATCCTGTGATGTTGCACTCGAGGTTTGTTATTATTATTATTATTATTATTATTGTCATTAAGTGGTTAAAAGAAGCAACAGAGACAAAGCTGTATTTAAAAATAAAACCCATTTGGGAGCGCTTGGGTGGCTCAGTTAAGCATCTGACTCTTGAGTTTGACTCAGGTCATGATCTCGTGGTTCATAGGATCAAGCCCCAACTCAGGCTCTGTGCTGACAGCAGGGAGCCTGCTTGGGAATCTCTCTCTCCCTCTTTCTCTGACCCTTCCCCACCCATAGAGACACACACACACTCTCTCTCTCTCAAAATAAATAAGTAAATTTTAAAAGATAAATAAAAATTTTTCAAAACCCATTTGTTTAACCTCAGAAGAACTTCTGATATTCTTATCCAAATCTAATCATCAGACTATTGAAAAGAGGTCATCTTCTGTAAAAAAGGGAAAGATTAAATTGGATAATATTATTTTTATAAATAATAGTATTACAGAGCATGTTCTTTAAACTGAATTTATTGATACTCATGGGCAGAATCCATGGCAGTTTTCTACCTAAATGGTTGTTTGCATACACTTTGATTTATATGCAAAGAATACATTGACAAACCATGGAGGAACATCTTTTGTTGTTACCCTTACTTCCTTAGGTTATGGCAGTATAACATCCACGGGTATTTTCTTCTAATTTTAAGTTAATGCTAATGAGTTATGGTGTACAGGGAAAAAGTGCTTGGAGCTTTATCGTCTGGGGGTACATTTTATTTTTCAACCATCCAAAGTCCCTCTTTAGCCCACATGGAATTATTATAGGATGTTACTCACCATTAGTGATAACCCTTGACTTTTGTCATGCTATCAAGTAGGCTGGAAAAACAAGTTAGCCCTAGGTTGGGATATGCTCACAAACTCTTTTCCGCTGCATTTAGACGGTGTTAGTGTTAAGTTACATTGCATTCATCATGATGACATGAATACACATGATGCAGCGTAGGAACAGACACCTGACCCAAACTTCTAAACTCAGAGTCCTTCCCCTTCGCATGGGCACTTCTTGATACACTGAATAACAGTTCTTTCAGTTGGCTGGACAGGCTAATCAAAGCTGAGCACACTATGAATACGTGAGATGTCTCAAACTACACTCCGGACGTTGTGTATTTTGTTTTTTTGTATCGTATTTCATGTTGTATTTGATTAAGCTGCATGTTATTTTTCCTTTGTGCACAAATCCCCTGATAGAGATTGCCCTTTGGAATAGCTCATGAAATGAAGGCATACTCTTATAATAGAAGGCATAACTGGCAAAGAAATAAATATGTCTTGTGTTTGTCATATGCATACTTTAAAGGGAATGGAATCCAAATGTCTTTATTCTATTAGACATAAATTATCAAATTTTTGGAGGACTAGCCCAAGAAATGTTTGCTTCCCACTTGGAAGAAGAGTGTATTAACACATGTACATCAATCTAAATGTCATACATTCTATTTATGAACTGTAAGGAGGATTTAACAAACAGAACACATTTTCTCACCCGCATTCCTTTGTATCTCTCAAAAATCTCCCTCTCTCTCTCCCTCCTTCTCTCTCTCTCTCTCTCACTCAGTGAAGTATATTTTCTAAATTTTATGCAGCTCTCAACGCAGGAAGAAAATCTGTAGTCTGTTCTTCATTTTTTATTCAGATTTAGGAATAATACTGTAAGGAAATTGTGCAAAGAAATTGAACAGGAGTACTATGAGGACTGCAGGAGCCTATGATAACTAGATTACACAAGCAGATAGAAATTCTGTTTGTTTGTTGTTTTATTTTTTTTTTTTTATTGAAGTACAGTCGAAGCAGACAAAAGAATCAAGGTGTGTATTGAGAGAACCAACTGACATTCATGGTGGTTCAAAGATTATTGCACAGTTTTTGCAAAATGGTTCACATAAATATTTAGTTTGGGCTCCTAAATTAGTGTGACAGAGGAATGTATTTAATAGATACTAACCATATGAGATTACTAATGGTTTGGTTACTAATTAGAGGTTTGGGGCATTTTTACATTTTCAATCCTGTCATTCTTTCTCACTATCCCTCCAAGGTATTGATAGTTTTTTTGATCCTGATATCTAAAGACAATAGGTATATCAAACAGTCTTTTTCATAAGATGCAAAAATCCCTCTCCCATCTGAAAATGGGTTTTTGGTAAGCTGCTTCCCCAGAGGATGTTTTATAATCCAACCCCTGGTGGAAAATGACCCTCTAGAATGTTGGAGCTTTGGGTTTTTGTTTGTTTGTTTGCTTTTGGTTTAATTTTTTTAATGTTTATTTATTTTTGAGAAAGAGAGAGACGGAGACAGAGCACAAGTTGGGGAGGGGCAGAGAGACAGGGAGACACAGAATCTGAAGCAGGTTCCAGCCTCCAAGCTGTCAACACAGAGCCTGAAGCGGGGCTCAGGAAGTCGGGCACTTAACCAACTGAGCCACCCAGGCGCGCCTAGAATGATGAGGTTTTTATTAAGGATCAAAAGATCATGAATAACTATGAACCAAATTGAAAATAAAGAGCCATTTCCTTGCTTTAAACATTTAAAATTGTATTAGGAGGAAATTTTTCCATTTGGTACTTAAGTATTTTTAATAACAAAGTAGTATCCAGCATCATGTAATCCTATTGATAATATCATTATCGATTCTGTTTTGAATTCCAGATTAATATTGTAGTAGGTTAAATACTGGCACCTGAGAAGATATGCCTGCATCCTAACCCTGGAACAAATGAATGTGATCTTATTTGGGAAAAAAAAAAAAAAAAGAGCCTTTGCAAATGTGACTAAACTAAGGATCTCAGAATGAGATGATTGTGGATTATCAAGATGGATCCTAAATCCAGTGACAAATGTCCAAGTGCCCGTATAAGAAATACACAAGGAAATACACAAAGGAAAAACAGGGAGATGAGGAAAAGCCAAGTGCACACAGAGTCAGATACTGGAGTTGTACAGCCATAAGCCAAGGAATGCCAGAAGCATCCAGAAGCTGGAAGAGGCATGGCAAGATTGTCCACTAGAGCCCTTGGAGGGAACTTGGTTCTGCTGATACCTTCATTTCAGACTTCTGGTCTCCAAAACTCTAAGGAAATAAACTCTTTGTTATAAGCCCTCACTTTCTGGTAATTGATTATGGTAGCCCTAGCAAACGAATTTAGTGTCCAATGGAATAAATTGAAGAATCTATACCCTTCCATTGTAATTATAGACCATTAGAAAGGCAAAGGCAGAAGCTCTACTTTGGGTCATCACCAGATGCAGTAGATGCTCAATAAAAATGTGTGATATGTCATCTATCATTTCTTTTAATACCACAATTCATATAAAGTGGCAAATGTAAAAGACAGAAAGTAAATATTTCAAATCCTGTGGGTTTTCAAAATTGTTTTAAATATGTAGGATGAGGGAAGCAAATTTTCTGCATTTCTAATGTTAGTGTGGAATCAACAGAAATCAATGAGACTGAAAGAAAACCACATAACTATCCTTTGTGAAAATATACTCTGTAATACATGTCTTTTCTGTGGAAGGAAATATCCATTTGAAAAGACTGTCAATGTAGTATAACTTGCTTTTGCCACAAAACCATGAACTGAACAGCACAAGAGTTATATACTGTTTTCATGTAATATGAGATACACACAAGAGAAAAAAACATAAAATGTCTCATATATGTTATGAAGCACAGTAAAAGAGCAAAGATGAACCCTCATCCCCATTTACTTAAGAATTAGCACATCAGGAATGAGATTTTAGCTTTGTGTCTCTTACTTGGTTTCATGCCTGTTCCTCTTCCACAACCCCGCCCCACCTGTATTGTTTTTCTTTTGTTGCTGAAAAAAAGTAACAAACTTAATGGCTTAAAGCAACAACCATTCATCACCTCAGAGTCTGAGTTGTGTGCCTCGTGAAAAAAATGAAAGAATCATGGAGCTGTGCTTATTAAATACTCCACTGTATTAATAAAAACTTCTGTGTCCCAAAATGCTTGGGCCCAAAATGCTAGTTCCCAAGTCTGTTTCTAAGGTTTCTGGCCCAGCAGGCCCAGGGTATTAGGAACCACTTGAGAAATAGATACTAGGATAAGATGGAACTCTACATTTTCTCTTTCTTTCCAGTACAGCTAGATTAGAAAATGAAGTTTGATTACCACAACAACCTCAGATGTCATACTCCTCCTTCTCCTGCAATCAAATGTACCTCCAGCCAAAAAAAGCAAATGAGAAACAGCAGAGCCTACTAACACAAGTTTATTGTGGGGAAGAGAAAGCAGAGAAGAAAGTACACACCATGTAAAAGGCAGTTTATTGATTCACACAGGAGCACAGGCTTTTCACATATTAACTCTCCTAAGCAGTGGACAGGATGTTGCAAGTCTGGGCTCCATCACCCAGCCCATGCAGACCCTGGTGTCTGTTCGAGCTGCTGCCTCACCTCAGCCTCTCCCTCCTTCAACCCAGTTTATTGTAATGTCGCCATCCTTCTGCACTTCATCCACCCAACAGGTCCTATCCCTCAAGAGACCATAGAAAACTTTAGCCAGAACATTGAGATTCTCAGAGTATGGCTGGAGACAGGAAGCCACATTGAAATGTGGAAAAAAATGTAATGGCCACCAATGAAGGGGCACTTTCAAATGTTCTTGCAATGAAGGAAGAAGATACTGAAGCATTTATTAATTTGGCACTTTCTTGACATTTGATTGCTTGTATTTCTTGGTTGATTATCAGCACTTTGTTCAAATAGTCACGTACACATCTATTACTCTGACTAGACTGTATGCATCTCATAACAGGGCATTAATCTTGTATTTCTGTTTACAGTACTCAGTGGTAATTTCTGGCTCTATAGGCACTCAGAAACTTTAAGAAATGAAGATGTGTTATCAGCTACAAAACTTTATAAGTGACTTTAAAGAAGGAAGAAAAATCTTAGCTAGAGTGATTAAGAAAAGATGCTGCCAGTTTTGATAGAACATTGTATCAAACCAGCTTGGCAGACTGACCTAGAGGAACTCATTGATCAAGATAGATGGCCAGAAGATCCAATTCTAAAACCTAAAGGGATGAGATCAACATAGATTTGATTTTGACTGGTGTTTATGTCAAAGGTAGCCCGATCTAGTGCAGGCAAACCTGGCAACTAGACTCATCAGGGAATCACATTGTGTTGGGTGGGAGGCAATGCTATTGAGCAGGACAGTGGTTCTTTTTAAACTAGTACCCCAGTCAGCAAATGAAAGTACAGAGAGTACAGGCTATGGTGTTTATCCCTACAAGACAAGAACTTACATTGGCAGTGCAAGTGTGGGCTCTGAGTGCAGTGTTAAATCTAACAAGGGGATTGCAGTGCTAATTAGGAACTGAAATAAACTTATTGCAAGGAATGACTAAAAGGACTAGCATGTGTAAAAGGATAAGAGAAAACTCTGGCTTAGTGGGTTTTCTAGTCCAGAGCTCAAACCTAGAAATATCCATACATAAAAGTGCCAACATCAAATATAACAAGCATTTTAATATGAAGCCAGCTTTGGCCAGGAGATTTTGCTTTCAGCTCAAAAGTAGGTGTGTATAAATTTGAAAGATACTCTAGAAGATGAGAGCTGAATACAATGCTAAAACTTTCGAAGAACAAACAATATCAATAATTTGCAGCAATGTAACAGCACTCTAAAGAAATGGTGATATGAATTATAGTATCCATGCATTCCTTTATAAACCTATATTGCTAAAAGAGAATTATGTTTTTTTTTTCTTCTGCAATCTGTTTTCTTTCCATAAAACCAGGATTCAAAGTGACATGTATTTGGTGTTTTTGTTTTCAAAACATATACTATCTTAATTTCTTGCATTCCTCTCAATGCATGGATTTAAGGAATTTTACTATATTTGACTGTCTTCATCATAGGGAGACTGGAAACATATGACATGGAGCTTTATTAGCATCTCCTGGCGGTCTTCCTCACTTCATCTAGCATGGCACAGCATGATCACGGATATCTACTTCTCTTCCCGGGCATCCAGGGAAAACTGCATTTCCAAGTTCCCCTCAAATTGAGTTGGGGCCACGTGACTGGCTTCACACTGTTAGAATGCGGCCTCTTCTAGGCCTGTGTGTTCATCCTCCCTCCGTGCTGTTTCGACAGTGATCTCAGACGCTGTATATTCAAGATGGTAGGGTCACAAGACAGAGGAGCTTGGGCTCCTAGGTCACCACTTGCCCAACCCGTTATCTTTTTTTATGCTGTGAACAAGAAATAAACTTTTATTGTGTGAAGCCATTGAATTCGCATGGTGTTATACACTACAAACACCAGCATTAGTTAGTTCGGCTACAACATCTAGCCTGAGTTAAAGGCCTCCCATTTCAGTATTGCAAAACCATGTTTACATGTCTCATAACTTTTATCAAAGTAACCTTTTTTAAGTTTACTTCTCTCTATTTGGCTTGCAATATAAACACTAGCTAAACCAGCTAAAAGCATTTTAAAAGCATTTGGTAAATATGTGTATTTTTATTATCATAGCAGAAGTTAAAGGAAATTTGAGCTTCATTTCACCCCTGAAATGAAGAGAGAATATAAAAGCAAGTGGGAAATTCACTAGTTTGTGCTCTGGGAGGAGGAATTAGGCCTTAATATAGAATCTGGCATCTAGGGAGCTGAAGTTTTAATAACCAACAGCGAGAGAAAACATGGTATTGGGTCTGAATGCAGGGTAGAGTTGGAAATGAGACTTCTAAATAAAGCTGGGGCTCAGAAGGTTTGACCACTCAAAACAAACAAAGAGTTTCTAAAAAAAAAAAAAAAAAAAAAAAGCTCTCTGTGTGCCATTGTAATGATAGGGAAATTTTGCCTATGTCAGGGCTTTGGTGGCAAAGAAAAGTCTTCCATGAGAAGTAAAAATTCCAAGGATTCACACAGCTCTGTACACATGGCACTCCTTGGTGGTGGGGTGGAAGCCGGCTTGGGGAACCTCTGGAATAAAAACCGTAAAACCACAGTTAGAACACATCTGCCATAAGGAAGACCCAGGAAACAAGGGGTCTGTCAAAATGGCCTTGTTAGACCCTCAGGCCAATCTGTCAGAGTGGCTATGCAAGACAACAGTTATTCTACCCCAGCATAAGAAAAATGTTTCTCCTCATTAGTATTGAAAGACACACATCATTAAAAGCCCAAATAAAGATGGAATTCTGGAATTCTTTTTGAGGATATTATATTAGCTTCCTAAGACTGCTGGAACAAATTACCACAAACTGGTGGTATTTTCTCACAGTCCTGGAGGCTAGACATCCAAAATCAACTTATTGGCAGGGCCACCCTCTCTTGAATGGCTCTGGGGGAGAATCCTTGCTTGCCTCTCTTGGTTTTGGTGGCTCCCAGCAATCCCTAACAGTCCTCGGTCTGTGGCAGCCTAGCTCCAATCTCTGCCTCTGTCTTCACAGGATCTTTCTCCCTGTGCCCCCTCTAGCATGTATCCAGCTCTGTATCTCTGTGTGTCTCCAAAGTTCCCTCTCCTTATTAAGACATCCGCCACTGGGTTTAGGGTCCACCTTAATCCAGGATGGCATCAAATTAATTATAACTGCAAAGACCCTATTTCTAAGTAAGGTCACATTCACAGATACGTGAGATTAGGACTTCATCATTTATTTTTGGGAGACACAGTTCAACTCATGACAGATATATAAATGCTTGTGATAATTCAAAGATATAGGCATTCTCATAACTTGCTGTCAAGGATTTGGCAACTTTTCTGGAAGAAATTCAGGAATAATTATCAAGAGATGTAAAATGTTTCATTTATAATACAAGAATATTTAAAAATACATACTATCTATATGAAAGCCTTTAAATTACATATCAAGTAATTTTAATATATAGTAAAAGGCTAATGAATACTTTAAAGTAAAAAAATAATTATGGGGCTCCTGGGTGGCTCAGTCGGTTGAGCGTCTGACTTCTGCTCAGGTCATGATCTCACAGTTCATGGGTTCGAGCCCCGCGTCAGGCTCTGCACTGACAGCTCAGAGCCTGGATCCTGCTTCTGATTCTGTGTCTCCCTCTCTCTCTGCCCCTAACCCACTTGCTTTCTGTCTCTGTCTCTCTCAAAAATAAATAAACATTAAAAAAAATTTAAAAATATAATTATGAACCACAGTTCTTGAAGTGTGATAGTCGTCTATTAAAAGATATTTGTGGGGCGCCTGGGTGGCGCAGTCGGTTAAGCGTCCGACTTCAGCCAGGTCACGATCTCGCGGTCCGTGAGTTCGAGCCCCGCGTCAGGCTCTGGGCTGATGGCTCGGAGCCTGGAGCCTGTTTCCGATTCTGTGTCTCCCTCTCTCTCTGCCCCTCCCCCATTCATGCTCTGTCTCTCTCTGTCCCAAAAATAAATAAAAAACGTTGAAAAAAAAAATTTTAAAAAAGATATTTGTGTGTGTGTGTGCCACAATTCTTTATTTTCCTTTTCATACCTTTGTGTATATTTGTTCAAGTTTCCTCTAATGGGCATACACATGTGTCACTTTTATAAATCAGGAAAAAAAATAAAACAATGTTTAAAAATTCACCTATTCTTGGGGTCATTCCAGCTGCAATGACTTCTCAATCTCCAATTATAACAGACTGTATCTCTTCATCTGCTTTTCTGTCTTTTGTTTTCCTGAATTGTAATCATGTCTTTTCTCAGGCGCTTTTGATCAATGCTGTTATTGTTTTTCATGTCCTACTGAAATAATAACGTACTGTGTGTGATTACAGACTTGCTGAGGTAAATAGAGAATGATTCTGAAAAACAGCTACTAAAAAAAATCCAGAATGCTACAAATATCTCTCAGCCACACATTTTGTGAGTCACATAACAGTCTAAAAGCATTCTGAGAAATTATGCTATTTTACAAATGTGTCAGAGAACCATCGATGAAGGAGTGGCAAAGTGACCGTAGCAAGAAGGAAAAGAATCAAGGAAGATCATAATAACCCACAAATCAGAAACTGAGGAACTAAGTAGTTAAAATACACCAGACTTTTTGGATTATTTCAGTATAATGGAAGACTTGCAAACTTTTTGTGTTATCCTTGTTTCAATAAAACAAGGAGCCTAACAAGCAGACTCACACTCGAATGTAGAAATGAGCACACGCTGATAATGTTTTAATACCCAATGTGTGTTGTGCACTACGGAGACCTATCCAGGCAATCCACTCTATTGGTCTGCAGTGTAGGAATTTACAATCTTGTTGTGAACAACAGCCTGACATTGGCAACCTGGGGCAGGGTAGGGATGGGGGAGGGAGGGAGGTTAGTTAGATTAACTTTGAAGGTGAATTACTGGAGTATTAAAGTAACATAGAGTGATGAATTAAAAACAGGGAAGTTAGACTTGAGAGCATAAATTTAACACTGAATGAATATTGGAGTCAAGGAAGGCACCAAGAAAACCGGGGTGCTGGGAAAGCTTGAAGAGAAGCATGAGCTTTGACCCAATCACTGGCTACAGTATCTCTGTTGTGAACATGTGTTCTGATGACTTCAGAGAGGACACTTGGTTGTTAATGAACCTGACATTCAGTAATAGTAAAATGAAACATCCTGAATTCCATTTGCCATGCAGTCTTCCAATAAACACCTCACAGATGAGAAAAGTCTTCAGATGTGTATATATGATATTTTAATTATCTGAAGTTGTGTATGGAAGTTACAGAGATATGTAATTGCACGGAGATGCCACTACCAAATCTGTCACATACCCGTTCTGATGTGAGACTGTGTTTAACCACAAGCAATTATCAATAAGAAATGTATTTCAAGCAATGGCAGGCTATTTTTCTTATGCCAAATTGTGAACTTTAACAAGAATGACTTTGCTGATTGTTGGCCAATATGGAGAGAAATAATCATTCTCATGTGATTTTGAAGGTCATGTCAATTGGAACAGAATTTCTTGAGCCAAACTGCTATCTCTGTGAACTAGACCACCTTTATTAGGGAACCTTGCTTCTGGGAGTTCATCCCAAGAAGATATAACACAGTATATGAACAGCAGTATATGAACAAATGTCCATTCTAGTCTTGTTTATAAAATTTCTAAAACAGGAAAATAATATTCATGTAACAATTAAAATATAATTACTTTATAATTACATACCTTATAGGAATTCATAGAAAAAATTGGGTCACATATTTACTTAATATGGGGAAGTGTCTCTGCTACATGATTTACCAAATGAAATTTTAAAGATTTTAACTATTTAGATTATTAAGAAGTGTGTGGTATGGCCCTGTTTTTATGTGGAAGATGTGATATGATAGATGCCAAAAAGTTGTTAGTCATGTGTGAGCAATCAAATGTATGTGTATTTTTTGCTTTTCACTTCCTTATAATTTCTAAGATTATACAGTAGCTGTGTAATAATGGCTAGTATCAAAATAAAATAGAGGAGGCAGTATATTCAATTCTTTCAACCATCTGAACTGTTAATTTGGATTGTCCTATATGGTCATCAGTCTTAAAAATCTTAGGGGCGCCTGGGTGGCTCAGTCGGTTGGGCGGCCGACTTCGGCTCAGGTCATGATCTCATGGTTTGTGGGTTCAAGCCCCGCGTCGGGCTCTGTGCTGACGGCTCAGAGCCTGGAGCCTGTTTCCGATTCTGTGTCTCCCTCTCTCTGACCCTCCCCCGTTCATGCTCTGTCTCTCTCTGTCTCAAAAATAAATAAAATGTTAAAAAAAAATCTTAAAGCTAGCTTTTTTTTTTTTTTAATGTTCATTCTTGAGAGAGACAGAGTGTGAGTCCAGGAAGGGCAGAGAGCAAGGGAGACACAGAATCCAAAGCAGGCTCCAGGCTCTGAGTTGTCAGCATAGAACCCGAGGCAGGGCTCAAACTCACCAACCACGAGATCATGACCTGAGCTGAAGGTGGATGCTTAACTGACTTAGCCACCCTGGCACCCCAGTACTAGCTTTCTATTAAGTCTTAAAACACCACAGTTAAAACAATAGACAGAATTGTTATAAATTGTTTTAATTTATTGTGAAAACAGTTGCCATTTAATATTAGGCTGTAAAATGGTCATAATTACAGCATAGTGTATATGCAGGGTCTTCCTTAAGCCTATGGACAATTTTCAAGCAGTTAAACTTGAACAGTTTAAGTTATGCCTACAGTAAGAGTTCCATTCCATAAATATTTATGGAGTACCTAGTATGGACCAGGCACTACTCTAGGTACTGGGAATAGAGCCATGAGCAAAACAGGGAAATTTCTGCTGTATGAAGCTCTCATTCTACTGGAGAAGGCAGATCATATCTTAATAAATAAGTAAACTCTATAGTGAAGATGATATGTGATATGGAAGAAAATAAAGCAGAAACGCCTAAATGGGCAGTGTCAGGTGAAGGGAGTGTTGCAGTTTTTACAGAGGGATCAGAGAGTCAGAGGAAGGGGCTAGTTATTCCCCATTAGCGCATGCAGACCTTTCTCTTCCCTTCTTTGCCCTGTCCTGCAGCCCAGGCAAAGGATCTTTACGTACTGCATCATCCATGCTTTCTTGTTCTCTGGATTCTAGCTGAGTTGGATGATGGAAGTTACTAGCAGGAGATCACAAGCAGGAGAGGTCTGGTGATTTATTTCTCCCAACCACCCTCCATGGGTCATGGTTGGGTTGTGGCTCTGGTCCACTTCTCTAGCCACAGTGATTGTTTGGTGACTTCTACATTATGGACAAAACTCTTGCAATTTCTTTCCCTACCCTTGCCTATCAAGTCTAGGGGTTTTCAGGGCTTCCCATCAGTGATTCTTTTTGGGTGCATTGCCATCCCCTGTTGCTTCTCTTTTCTCTGTTCATACCTGTATAAACAGTTCTTACATTAAACTGTTGAAATACTCCTTAACGTGTGCTGTTTCCTGCCTGTACACTTTATGACACTTTAATTTTTACAAACTTTTCCTCCCCCAAATAGACCTTCTACATTGTATTTGGAACTGTGTGTACGTATTTGAAGAATGCAAACGAGGAATCTCCTTGTTGGAATGGATGGGACCCTGCTAATTTGTGGCTTGCATAGGTTTAGGATTACTCACACTACCACCAGTGGTGACATGGGATGGAATGCTGGCGGAGGGTAAGGAGGTTGTGAATCCTGTGGTAGTGACGCTTTTAGTCACTATGGTGATTATAAAAACTGTGGGATGCATTAGCTTTTTCTAAATAACATAAAAGCATGACAAAAGAGAGGCACACTTAAATTCCAAACTCAAAAAATGAGTGGAAAATCAATGGACTCTCAGGCAGTTATGAAAGATTCATCTTATTTAAGCACAGGAAAGACATACCTGATGATCCAGCCCATGGGCCTGATTGCTGAGGTTACAGAATGTCAATTCCAATTAAGTATGTGATGCCTTCAGCCTCTTCTGAGAGAAAGATACAGGTTTAGCAGGAATAAGACCCTGAGATGGGGCATGGAGACATGTGGACAGACACAGACAAGTAGAAAGCACTCAACGCTCAAATCCTCAACAATCCCTAGGAGAGAAAACTGCATCTTCCTCCACTCCCTGCCCCCAGAGAACAAGCCTCCCCTTCTATTAAAACTTACATAACTTCACCAATAACAAGGAGTTACAGATGTTCCTGGTTGTCATGCACACCAATCCCCTCACCTCCAGGCCCCTGGGGAGATTCAGATCTCAGCACAGCCCGGATATAAAAGTGAAAACCCTGCTCAAACATAGGATCTTGCCTATTTGCATAGCCAGGAGTTTAGGCAACATAAATGGAAATTATTTACACAAGTATAAGGCCATAGAAGACAAAATACAAGATTGATTTTAACTGAATTTAGGGAAACCCACCCGGGATGGAGTTAATGTCAGCTCAAGGACTTGGGAGTACAGTTAGCAGTAGCATGGTTCATTAACCAAATGAAAACTGAACTCAGTGGTGAAATACTGTCAATGAAGTTGAAATGACACTTCCTGACATGCTGAAGGAAGGAGTGTGAAGGAACACGTAGGCGATATTGGAGTGGATCTACTATTTTTTTAAGTTTATGTATTTATTTTGAGAGTGAGAAAGCATGCAGGCAGGAGAGGGGCAGAGAGAGAGGGAGAGATAGAGAATCGCAAGCAGGCTCTGCATGGTCAGCACAGAGCCCCATGCAGGGCTCGAACTCATGAACTGTGAGATCATGACCTGAACTGAAACTAAGAGTTGAACACTTAACTGACCGAGCCACCCAGGCGCCCCTGGTCTGGATCTACTTTGTGTAAGTTGCTCATCCATCTCCTACTCCTTTCCTGGAAAGGCCAAAAGACACTGTCTTCTCCAAAGATTCAGTGAAAGCTCTGGGATGATTCCCGTCTGTTGGCCAGAGATAATGATGGGGGACGATGGATTGGACAAGGGATCTTTGAATTTAAATTTAATAATGAACTCCTGGTCCTATGTGACAGAAGCAGACCTAAGCTATAAGATGTAACATGGCCACAGGTTATACCATGGATCTTTCTCTACATCTTCCCCAAATGGAAGAAGGTGGTAGTAGAATTCTACACCAGAGATGAAAATACACAGACTTACTGGAAAGTCATTAGACCTCCACAGAGGTTCTTCAATGAGGTTAATCCTTACAAATCAAACCACCACTAATATCTAGAGATTAAAGTAGAGATTTACTGAAGTACAATGATACATGCAGTCTTGATTTGAGTCTGTATGGTGGTGGAACCAGTAACCCATCCTGTGATTATTTACTCACCCCAAGAATGCACAGTAAGAATGTATATAATTAGTAACTGGCAAAACTACCCTTATTAATTACCTGATTGTGGACTAGACGCTATTATGATAGAAAAATTTCATCTGTAGTGGAAGCCCCTATAAATGCTATGCTCCATCCAAAATAGAAAATTCGAGGCAAAACTGCACCTATAGGAGAATTACAGAGATTACCACTGTCATTAACATCCTGACAAATGCAGGGTTTGCAATTCTTACATCCCTGTTTAACTTGTCTCTTTAGCCATTACCAAACCAAATGAGTCTTGAATAATGAGTGAATTTTCTTAAGGATGATCGGTAGCTAGAGCTAGTCCCAGATGCTCTCGGTACATTTGTCACAAGTCCTTGGTATTTGATATACAGCTATTGAATAAGAAATCACTCTCTGTTCAGTTCCCATCAACAAATATAAATAGAAGTAATTGAATGGCTCCTAGAAGGGTAGAAGAATTTTGTTCCCTGGATTGGCATAGAGAAACAAGCAAACACATTATGTACATTGTAATAGTCTAGTGTAATGTTCTTGTAATGGACCAGCAAGATATCATAGTTCCTCTGGACTATAACAGAGGGAAGATTTGACACAGTCATGAGATAAGGTAGTGAACATATACTGTTGACTTTTCCTGGTGCAATTCAATTACCTCTACTTATCTTTGTCAAGGAGAATAGACCTTTAAAATGGTCAATTTTGTAGCATGTAAAATATTATCTTGGTAGAGCTGATATTAAAAAAAAAAGTAGATTCTGGGAGGGTGGAAGGGATGGGCAATTGTGATTTTTTTTTTCCTACCGAATCTGGTCTTTCTCTGCTACCATGCTACGCTCTCAGAGGCTTTTCTCCCCAGTGTGCATCTCCCAGACTCCTTGATTCTTTGGCCTCTAGTCAGCTGAAGACCTCAGCAGTCAATCACAAGATGGAAAGAGAGAGAAATGTCAGAGTATTTATTCCCTGATGAACAATAGTTTATTGGTATTTATTTCCCTACCTAAGCCATAAGCTTCTGTAAACAGGTAACTTTCCTCTCAATATCACGGCTCCCATTGCACTCAGGTAACAGTGATTTCACTCTAGGGATGGTAATGGCTTCCAGCTGTTGCTAATCCTTGGGTGCTTTACCATGCCTTTCCAGCCTTTATAAATAGTCCCTAATTATCCTTTACGTTACACGTTTGAGCTTCCAACTCTTCTCCCAGAACCTCGGTGGACGTGGAAGCTCTGACTGAGATGTGAGAAGGTAAGATTTGCAAAAATATTTTATGAAAGAGCAAAAGATATGGACGTACGGGGAAAGCTTGCTCTATTCTGACAAAGGAGCAAATGCTAAGGCCTTGAGGCAAGAGTATAACCAACTACCTTGCTTAAGAAGCAGCAAAGAGAAATTTTGTTGAAGTGGAAAAAGCAAGGGCAAAAATTGTACACAATGAGGTTGGAAAAAGTAGATGTTAGAAAGACTATGAGATCAAGTAGGAATGGTAAGGTTGTTGTGGAGACTTTAAGTTTTATGCTGTAAAATAGGAAAGCCACTGGGAAGTTTAAATGGAAAAGTTAAGTTGTTCAACAGAATCACTCTGGCTGCTGTGCTGTCAATAGAATATAGGGGCAAGCTTGGCAGAGATACTTGGAAATGATCTTGCAGTAATTCAGGCTGGAGACCCTGGTGGCTTGGATCAAAGTGATAGCTGTGGAGGTGATGACAAATAGTCACAGTCTCAATACAGTTTGAAAGTAAAACCAACAATATTTTTTGATTGGATAAGAGTGTGAAAGAAGTACAATACAAGAGTGACTACAACTGTTTTGACTAGAGCAGTGGAAAGACTAGATTCACCACGAATTGAGATGACCTTTTAATGGTTTCAAAAGAAAACCGAATACTCTTTGTTTATCAATAGTTCTTATGATAGCATTGTCTAAATACTATATGTCACAAGTTACAAGAATATATCACCCATTGTTATATTGTTATGTGGTTTTTATGAAGTTGTTCTAAATAACCAGTTGAAATTTTCACAACTTAATTTACTCATTTTAAAAGAATATGGGGTTTTTATATGTAATTTTCATAACAGTGTATGGGACTGCATAAACCAAAGAATTGTTTGATAATGACTCCTCTGTCTTTAGAATCATTCATTTTTTTTCCATATAAATAATACACTGTA
The DNA here is from genome assembly GCF_023721935.1 of Panthera uncia. Classification (NCBI taxonomy): domain Eukaryota; kingdom Metazoa; phylum Chordata; class Mammalia; order Carnivora; family Felidae; genus Panthera; species Panthera uncia. Next base: position 82,638,540 of record NC_064816.1, read on the forward strand.
TTACTAAAGAAAATAGGCTGGGATTCTGAGGATCATAAAACATAGCGTCAAGGGTACTTTTTGAAAAAAAATTCAAGAAGAATTTACTACATGTGGTTAGGTCACTGACGTCAAAGCAATGATGTCTCTCAAGAACAGATGTAGGTTTTCAAAAATTTCATAAATTAAACACGCTGTTTTCTTAGAAGTGTTTCAGTTTACAATAATTAGAATCTGATGTCTATTTAAAGGAATCTGAAGTTGTTGCTGTAAATGGTCCTACAACTGACATAAGATAAAAATGAGCTATATTGATGAATTGTTAAGACATTGTTTAAGGCTCTATATTTTCTTTTAAAAAGTTTATTGAAACTTTAAAAGAGAACTTTCTTAAATATTCAGACATAATTTAAATGAAGTGTAATTAAACACTTACTGTCTACACATGGGTTCATCAAGGCAAAATCATGAAGTAAGAAAATGTTGCCTTGAATTCCTTTTAATGCAGGCTTTTTTTGCATCCATTTTCTTCTGGATCTTAATCCTTCAGGAAACTATGTAATGATAGCCAACTGAAAGACTAACTTCATCTCAGAAATCTTTATAATTTCAAACATAAGCCTGACAAGGGCAAAAGACATAGAAAGAAACTATCATATCTGAGTGTCAGAGATGATAATAATAAGAATAAAATTTGTCATTTCACAAATCACAATAATGTAATATTTACTGGGCCTTGAGAATTTCAATGACATTTCATTGAAAATGTATTAAATAATTCTTAAATGACCCCATGAAGGTCCATCTAGTTAATTTGTATATATGGTATACCGTGATTCAGATTATTAAAATGTATCCATTAAAATTATCAGTCCTTATACTATTCATTCATGCCTCTCTAGGTGGAAAGCCAAATAATAGACCAGTTGTGGATGGATCTCCTAAACAAGTTTATCTCACCTGAACTGAACATCTAATGACATTGTCTGGTAGTCATTAACCAATACTTACTTAAAAATGAAATGTTATATCTATCCAACATGCAGTCCCAATACTTAAGTAGTATCAGCATAAACACTCTCATGAATGATAATAGATTAAAACAAGCAATGAGATCTTGCTAACCCACAAAAATAGAGAAGGCAGATGTGAAAGCATAAACCATTTAAATTACCATTTTGAGGTAATGGTATTAATTTTGATCAGCATTTGAAAAGAACATTAAGGAGGTGATTAGGTTTATTAAAATATGTACTTAGTATAGTTTGGCATAAAGGTAGCAATTCTGTTTTTTAAACTTCTCTGCCCCGTTTTGTTAATCCTATTAATTTGTATTGAAAAATATTCTTAAGAGCCCACCAAATGTCAATTTAAGTCAGACTACTGAACAAATTTTCAGTGTCTAAATTGTTGGAATCTAATTGCCCGAGACAAGAGTTTTGTCCTTACAAATTCCTCTACATTCCTAACCATCCAGTCCCATTCAATAATAGCATTTAAATATCTCTTCAGTGTATACATTTCTTTCCATCTTTATCATCATTGGTGTTATAACATATATGAGACTCTCTAAGAAGCTGACCTCTAGCCTTCACCCCAGTTTTTTTACATCCAATCTCAAATTGCTCTGATTGTCAATACTGCAATGACAAAGATAGCAAAGATAGCTCTTTGTAATACAAATCTGATCAACTCATGTGTTTAAAGCCCCTTGGGGCTTTCCATTGTTCCAGTCAACATGCCCCAAATAAAAGCCTTAGATAAGCCTATATGATACTTTCCAAAAAAAAAAAAAAAAAAAAAAAAATTTTTTAAAAATTAAAAAAAAAGAAAAAAAAAAAAAAAAAAAAAAAAAAAAGAGACCATGCTAAAGTTCATTCAAAATCCTTCTTGATAAGTTAGATAATGAGACAATGCTACCTGTTGGTATTCCAAAAGGAGTTTAAGCCTTTGGTTGTAAATCTGTTTCTGGTGGTATCAGAAGTTGCCTTTAGCCCAGATACCATTGATATACCACACCATTTGTCTTATGAGTTCACACTCCCCCAAGGATGGACTGAATGCATTATTTCCTGGTAGGAGCTGAGAGTAATGGTGGGTTTTTGAGGACTCGGTACCTTTTCTATCTTGCGCTGTTGATCGTTCTTTCCATAGTAATCTCTTTGACGGCATTGCCCAAATGTCAAAGTTGATCTGGCTTCAGCTGTAATTGTTACTTAAGTCTCTCTCACTGACCTACACATACCTTTCCTTCTCATCTTCTCCAGCTTCCCAAACTCTGCATATCTCTGTCCTTTGCCTCAGCTGTGCTGACTTGCTTGAACATTTCCTGAATTTTCCACACTCTCCCTTCCTTCCAGTCTTTGCACATGCTCTTCCCTTCACCAGTTAGCTTAAAAGTTCCATCTTTCTATAAGCTTTGTCTTTTTAAAGACTGGCTTAGGTGTTCCTTCTGTCCTACTGTATCATCCCAGTGTATTAATCACTCTGGATCTCCTCATCTAATTGAAAGTTTCTTAAGTGTTTTATGATTTTATTCCCAACACAGAGAGGTTTTCCCATCTAAAAAATAAAATTGATTTGATGCAATTACATTGAAATTTCTTGCAGAGCACTTATTTTTTTTTAAACCACCAAATAAAAGTTAAAACAGTGCAGAATAGGCAAAAATTAACGTATTAACCATCACAATTGTTGGAATCCCTTGTCTTCACTCTGCAGACCTGCTCTCCCAACACAGTAGACACCTAGTGGCCATAGAGAGGATGTGAAAAAAAAAATCAGATTGTTTCATTTTGGACAGTCCATAAAGCCTTACATGATCCAACCCCATCTCCTACTACTCTCAGGCTTCCTCAAGCCTCTGTGGATATCTTGCAGTTTTCCCTGCATGCTAGATCCTTTCTTCAGGCTCCTTATATATGTAATTGTCTCTGCCCTGAGTTACTTGTATGACTCCTTTCTGGATTTAAATCTTAAACAACAACCAAAGGAATAGCTGCCCAAGGTACCTTGTCTAAAATATCCTTTCCTTGGATGCCACTGCTATCTTGCCCCACTCTAGTTTCTCTGTTCCCTAAGTAGCTCTTTTCAACACCTGATAGATTTGTGTGTTTACGCATTTCTTGACTCCCCTAATTAGAATATAAACTCAGTGATAACAGGGCTTTGTTTTATAAACAGGTATATTTCCAGTATGTTCAGTGAGTATTTCTAGAAGGAAGGATGGGTTACAATTTTTTAACTGTTACTTTTTTTTAAGCAGTTTATTTAATGCTTTAAACCCACCTGAATAGCTGACTTTGTCATACACTCAATACATTGGGTGTTTAGTCCTTGGTCTTTTAATTTCAAATAACAGATGGATTAAATGGTAGATTGGGTGATTGTGTACGAATAATCCTTTCAGAATTACATTATAATATATTGTGAATACGGTGAAGATCTATAGATTATAAAACTTCAAGAAGTAGATTATAGACACAGAATGTTTACTAAGTTTTGGACTTTTTTCTTCAATGTTTATATTTTCACAGAATTGTCACCATGGTATTAATTCCATAAATATTTGAGGATGGACCATTGCAAACACTATGGGACATAGCAGGGATTCTGGCTGGGTCAATAACGATATTTTATTCGGCTATAATTTTATTTACAGTGGTTCTAGTGACGGCAAGGGAACCAACCTGGTCCTTCTGAAAAGCAAAATCATTTGAAAGGATTTATTAAGCAGTAGAAGTTATCTCTTTTCCTTTCAGCTTCAGAAGTAAGTTTTTGAGTACGGAGCTGCAGGTGGCTATTTTCCCTGCTTGGAAGAGAAGCCCATCTATAGTTCTGTAAAGACCACTCACAGAAATAGAAACCAGTGATACACAAAATCTTACAGGCATTTGTGGTGTGGTTTGAGCTGCTCTGACTTTACAGGTGCCTTCTGATACTTAGGTGTTGAGCTTGGCTTCATTTCTCTGTTGTGGGGAAATAGATTCTACTTACATAAATGGGTTAGAAAAAAGCTTCCGGCAGACAGCCGCCACCACGGGGCAAAAACGCCTGAGGTTAGCTAGCTAAATACTGTAATGGGATCACAAGTAACTTGTTATATCACCTGCAGAAAATTATGTTCCATCTGGCACCAGTGTGCCTTGATCACAAATTCCATTTGCCCCCCAGACCCTTTGCTTGTTACACAAGTCAATGATTACTGTCTCATTGTTTTCTCCACATTCACTTGTATAAGAACTTGTTTTCTTCACATGGGTAATACCTTGTGAGCTCAATAAATACGGAGATGAAACCCCTGTTCAGGGCTCTAGTCTCCTCCAAGACATTAGCCTCTCTCATATTTAATTCTGTGTCAGCTCTCTTGCCAGAGAAGAGAGAACTCCAGGCTCACAGTCTGCGACACTTGGTGCTACCACAAAAACAATGCATTGCTTGTTATTGATTAAGCTAGTACAAATTGATTTCTGTCTCTGTAACTAAGACTTCTGGTTAACATAAAGATTATTCATAACAGAAGATTTAAAAAAGAAACATATACATGAACTCCATGAAATTTGATGCTGTTAAAGAACAGAGAGATAAATTAGTACTTGGAATTGGCCTCAGGACACTATCTGCACAAATAAAAAAATCACATATATCATGAGATACCATTTGGACTAAGGGCTGTGAGTATTTGAGGGAAAGAGGACATCACATAATTTGTTTACAATAGATATTTATATTTTCATTTAAAAAATGTTGAGCTATTTAAAAAAGTAGATGATGAAGAATGTTTACTAATTTAAGGGAATTTAGACTAGATGGAGAATACTAAAGCTGTGTCTACACTAGTAAACCACGTATGTATATTTGTTAGCTAAAATTTTGTCATTGAACAGTAAAATGACAATTTCATTTTGACCATTTTTCAATTGCTGCAAACCTCTCCCCATAGAAAGGCAACTCCAAAGACCTAAGGTCTATGAGATGGAGTCAGAATCTTTATTGAAGTTGTTTAATAGATTACTATACTGCAGGAATTTAACAGTGTGAAACAAGAGATCTATATAACTAAAAGAAAAAAGATTTCTTCGTGTCAACAATTGAGCAAGGAAGCCCAGAGCTAGAGTTACACACAGATTGTGTGTAGAGACAAATTTTGGATCCATATGCTTTAAACTGTATTGTAAGGCAGTGAGTGAGGCTATTAGCCCTGGGGCTCACCTGCTCTGTGGTTTCACAACAACGGACACACAATCGAGTAATGGTTGGCACTTTGGGTCTACAGTCTCACAGAAAGGTGATGTGACTTCCCAGCTGTTGCAATGAATTACCTTCCAATAAAAAATGATATTTGTCACTTACCATATCAAACACCGATGCCACATATGTATTACTTGAACCAACTTCTGATTCCACAATGCCCAGATCTTTTCATTAGGTAACGATCATAATTCACAGTGGAAAAGAGCAGGATCTTTAAACCCAATCTGGGTTTGAAATCCGATTTTACTACCAAGCTTTGGGATTTAGGGAAAATGATTGTTTTATGCATGTTTCCCTAATATGAGAAATAGGTTGCTAATATGAAATATACAGTTAACAAAAATGGTGTAAGTGTTTGTCACATAGTAGTACCTTAATTACAGCCATTAAGGCAGCCATTAAGGCTGTAATCACAGCCATTGTTAACATTATTCAATATCCAGTTCAGTCACACTGAAAGAGCATTGAATAAAAGCCTCTTAATAAACAGTAACAGAATCTCTTAATATTTTTCTATGGAAAGGTAACGTTCACCAAACATACCCATGTATCTCTGTTGTTATTTTAAGAATATAGTTTGCTTACACTATTAAAGTGCTCTGCCAAATCTACTAGAAATATGATAAAATCATTATGACTACAGTAAAAATGAGCGTAAATACTAAACTCTGAGAGATCAGGTCTGTGGAAGAATTATCTAGAATTGTACATCTAAAAGTGATCATGCTTTCCGGAATGGATCTGAAATCAACTGCCCAAATTTTGCCTGTAAGAATTTACTGAAAGTTGATACTAATGCATACTTTCCTCAATAGCTATAATTAACCTTTAAGAATTTACATGCCTTCAGTAGTCTTTGGAGAATAAAGCTTTTAAGAATAAGGTGACTTAATTGATTAAACAGCAGTACAATAAAATACTGATTCGGTGAGAATCAGGAAATTGTAACCCAGATCTCTCGCAGGTGTTGGCTATAATGTAATCCTAATTACTTGGGTTATAGGATTTTTCAACAACTTCTGTATTTGCATGAACAACAAGGCTACCAAGTAGGATTTCCTTGTAAGTCCAGATGAGGGTATAGTGTCAGTTTCATGAGTGACAGTTGATACTAGAGGATAACAGAACAGATGACAGGCCAATAATGGGAAAATAATGGGGCAAATAGAGCTTTCTGTATTAGAAAGCTGTATTAGATTAAGACCACACTCAACTCCTGATCCTTTACACTCCAATATTTCAGTAAAAGTTGTCCACTATTTTTTATGTCTTATTAAGAAAATTAATACTGATCCATAAAACATCTGAAGAGCTTAGGATTCATAAGATTTAAATAGCATTCGATAGTTCAACAAATTTTTATTTACAAACTTCAGCAAATATTTCTCCATTCTGTACTAGGCCTTGGCATCCCTGAACAGATTTTCCAGAAATAAACTTGGCCTTTTGCTTCCGCTAACAAACTGAGAGAACTATTTGTACAAGAGGTTTTTTTTAGCTACAAGATAACAGAAAAAAAATTGAGACTAATCGCTATTCAGAATCCCAATATTTTATTACTATGATACAATATTTTAATTGTGGGGCATATTTTAAATGAATTGTACTACGTGGTATTTTAGGAAAATACAAGGTTGGGTCTCCTCTCCTAAAAAAAAAATAACAATAACAAAACAGTAACAAAATCTAAATTTGTTGAAGATTTAAATATAAAAGAAATTATGAAAATAAGCTAGAAGAAAATACAATTAAAACAACACAACATCATAGAAGTTGACCGCGTGAAAACTGTATGTATCAAAAGCCTCAGAAATAACTTTGGATCCTGCAATTTTGCTTCTAGGAATTGTGAGTTATCAATAATATATGTATTTGCACTTATGTACAGAAAAGTTTGCTGCAAATAGATTGTTATTAGCAAAATATTAAAATTTAAAAAACAAAACCTAAAACTCAATTCCATGTCTAACAACAGAATGACCTGATTTGTTATAGACCTAAAAAGGATAATACATTTTTAAAGAACTTTAAATAAATAAAATGTTAATGATGATTCTGGAGTGGCAGAATTAGGATGATTAGTCTCTGAGAGAGAGAGAGAGAGAGAGAGAGAGAGAGAGAGAGAGAGAATCGGAAGCTGGCTCCCCAGCTATCAGTGCAGAGTCCTACACGGGGCTTGAACCCATGAACCATGAGACGATGACCTGAGCCAAAAACCAAGAGTTGGATGCTTACATAACTGAGCCACCCAGGCACCTCTCTTTGGTACATTCTTTATTTTGAATTTTTAAAAGGTCACATTAATTTCATGTTTAAGTCAAAATAAACATCAAACTAGAAATGTGGCATATATATAAATGGGACTTTCTCTAGTTTCCCTCTATGTGAGGAAGACACTTTACATAGTTGTTCAGTTCATGTTATCTTTTTTAATCTATCAGAGTTTTCATAGGAAAACTAATAGAAAAACAACTGAGAACTTTCTGTAAATGTTCGTTAAGTGAACAATACTAATCAGATTAGTTGTATTTAGCCATGACAGATTTCATTAAGGGATGTGGAACATACATCACATTTTTTTCTCCCATTTTTTTTTCCCTGAAAACAGAGTTTGATACCCTACATGTTCATGGTAGTGTATATGGGACAGTTTTCAAAAACCTTTAAAACACCTATCAGAACCTCAGCAGGACAATATTCCTTTTAATGGAAACAACACAGAGGAATTGGAATGCCATCTTCCTCCAGAACATCCAGTTGTTGCCATCCTGGCTAAAATGATGTTTGGTGTTCTAGATTGAAGCAAGTTAGCGTAACAGTCAACACCATAAAACCATGAGAACATGGTCCAAAATTTAAAATATCTTCTGTTTAAAATATCTTCCCTTGCTCAGAAACTCCATTTTGTCCAAATGTATTCACACTAACCAGATCTTCCATTCACAATTTGATGACTGATTCCTACGTATTCATTTACAAACACATTGTACTAATAGTATATTTAAACCGTATGTAAGGGAACCTCAAAACTAATGTCATCTTCAATAGTTGAGTACAGTCTATAACCTGATACAACAGAAATGATAAGTGATAAAAGTTGTAGCAGTTAATGGCCTACGTTAAAAATAAGACAACAGGTTATCTCCGGGTGCATGTCTTTATGTATGGTTTCTACTCCCAAAATAAGTGTATGAGTTTCTGACATTAGTATCTAATGTCACTTAATATTCTATGAGCCAATGAAGACAATAACCCCTCTAAATGAGGGTTTTATTATGAAAATAAAGAATGGCTTATTTGAGGGGCTATAATCCTCTAGAAAAGTGAAGATAATTAGGATCAGGGATAGTAATACAATGAAAGAAAAATCAAAGTGATTGATTCATCAGAGTATAAAGATAATACAACTGACTTTCAGAAACACAAACGTTGTAGGAGAAGCAAAGGCACAACCTTGGTTCCAGTTGATAAGCTATCCCTGCCTAAAAGTGTGACTGTGGGAAAACTAAGAGCCACTTTTTAGTGAGGAGATGTGGTATAGGTAGAGTCCTCCCCAAGGAATGTGGTGAAGGCCTCCTCAGAGCAAAAAAAGGCGACGTGGCCCAATCAACTCCTATGCATGTATGCATAGCTCTGACATGACTCTGTAACTTGGACTGTGTCCAATCAGACTATATGTGTCGTCATGTATGGGAGACAAAGAAGCAGAAGTTGTATAAAAGGCTACACCTTGCTGTACTCAGGGCTCAGTTTTTTTCAGGTACGAGCCTACTGAGCCTGTGTTGGCAGGAATAAAGTTGCTTCCTGCTGTCCTGTTTCTCTGTGCAAGAATCCTGCTATAGAGGTACCTTCACAGATGCCATAATGTGATTTTCCTAATCATCAAAAACAGTTGAAAGAAATTATCAGTGCCTGGCATATACTAGGTACTTAATAAGTATTTATTATTTTTATTACTTTTAAATATTTATGTAGGTTAGAAGAGAAAGACTCATGTGACACATAATGATACCAATTTCACCTGCCAAGTCAAACATGAGCAAATGTGTTTTAAACAAGTGTGTTTACACTAGACAGTTACATCTTAAATGTTCTCTCCAGCTCTAAAAACTGTCTTTTCTTGTAGCATTTCTTGGCCTTGAACAGTTGTAGGAACATTATCATGGCCTGTCCTTATGTACTTTCTCCCCAGGTGTACAGGGAATGATCACTCCTCTCCTTCAACCACAGGTATTTCTCTTGCTTGGGTCGTTTTATGAATCCTCCATCCTCCCAACTCTCACAACAGCTGTTTTTGACTAGTCCTTGTATCACAGGTTAGAAACAGGAAAATATGATCAAGTACAAATTGACCATAACGACAACTTTCATGATTGAACACCCAAGATTTATTGGAAGTCATCAAAGTTACCGAAGATAGTCACAAAGATGATACTCATACTAGCCACAGCATTGTAAAAGATCTCAGTTTTGCAGATTTTTCTCCTGTATGTCCCCATGGAAGCAGAGAACTCCATATTTTAACTATAACCTTATAGGTAAAATTTGAAGCTACAAATCTATAAACCTATGGATTTGAACCAATTTGGAAGTACATATCTATAGTTCTATAGGGAGAGAAGTTTCTACTTTTATACCACCATTCTGTTTCACATGGTCAAAGCTGTTGATGGGTGTTAACCCAGTCCCTTGGCTTATCTACAGTCTTCCAAGTTTTGCTCACTTAGACTCCACTTTGCTGGTCTTAGGGAAATACTGTTTTTTCCAGGACAAAATACCTGGTCACCCTGGTCTCTGACAGAGTTGATATGGCTATGCTTTCTCCAGCCTGTTCTTAGGATAATCTCCACAGAGTTGGCTTTTATGATAACTCACTTTAAATTCCTCATATACACTGTTGACATTCACGTATAGTGATGGTCCTCAGGTTTTTCTTCCATATGCCCTTGGTTCAATATTTATTGGTACACTTGGTCAGAGCAAATTTTTCAGTTTCTTCTTTGTGTCTTTTTCACTACCATAGTCCTGGGCTATAAATGCCAGCCTGAAGAAGAGGTCAGCCAATATGCAACAAAGCATCATTGCTTCTACAGAGTAAATCTAGGACTGTAGACAAAGCTCTGTTTGAATCAATATTTTTTTCAATAAATAATTTATTCCCATTTGGGGAGAAAATTGAGGTACAGAAATGTTAAGAATTGCATCTACATGTACTCAAAAAGCAAGAGTAGCACTCTGATGCATTGCCAGATCTTCCTGTCTTTAAAGGCTCATCTCTGCTCAGTCAGCAGCTACCATCAGCAACCAGACGACATTATTGCTTTCTTATACCTGATACCAAATCTGGGGCAGATGCCAGTTGATCATATTACCCTTGCCAGCTGAATCTGAACTTAACTGTACCATAGTCTTTCTCAAAAGAAATGCGCACACCAGCACTAACAATTGGCAAAAGTTGGCAGGCAAATAGAAAGCTGTTTTCTATCACAAAGTTAGAGTGTTTGCGCGCTCTCTCTCTCTCTCTCTCTGAAATTTAGCTCTTTGTTTACATATCCATATCTGCAGAATGGGAGAATTGGACTAGGAAAGTCTCTACATCCTTTGGTGAGCTTAAAAAAAATGTCGTGTGGCAATCTATATATTCCCAGGAAATACATAATTTAGGGTTTCCTAGGTACTCTCCATTACAAAATAAATATTTGAATTCAGTATGTTTACAGTATTAAAAGTAGTGTCACCTATGAACTCACATTCATTCTGCATCCCTTCAAACATTTTTCCTCAGGGTGGAAATTTCTCATGCTTGATCACAGCCCAAAGATAATTTGGTCCTGGAAAATACACACACAATATCTGTATTCATCTAGACGTCTTATCCTGTATATGAAGAAAAAGAAAAAAAAAAATGAAGAGCCACACACAGCTGAAATATTCCATGTGTCTTGTCTTTACTGAGGCATAGTCTCCTGAGAATAGCCATTTGAAATATGTTTTACAAATTGAATTTTTAATGGAATATATGTAGTATGAGGTCAGGAGAAATTCTTCAGTTACTTCTTTGAAGTTTAATGTTTTAAAAATAATGCCCATACAGACTGAGGGATCTTTCGAAATTACATAACTGTGGTTTAGTCTTGCTTTTTAACCTAGAGGTATAATCTTCTTCTCTTTGGAAAGACAGCAGCAAGGCACTGCTCTGAGAAACCTCTCTTTCCCACCCCCCACCCCGCCTTTTGGCCAGAATTATGCTCACATCTGCCCAGAGCTGAGGAAGTTCCAGCAACCACGTGCAGTCTCTGTGCTTTCAGCCTGCAGCCTGTGAAATTACTACCTGTGGGGTCAGATCCTTAGGGCATAACCCTTACGTACCACCAAATGAAGGACTCCACAAAAGAGAGGGAATGGGAGAGAAAAGGGAGTGGGGAGAGGGAAAGAAAGAAAGAAACCTCTGCCTATTCCACCAAAATACTCATCATCATTTTGAATTTTGTAGCGAGAGTTACAAAGCAGAGAGTTGGGAATGTGTGTTCCCTTACAAATGGAAACAAAGCAAAATACTAGAATACCCTTAACAATATTTAGGAATACGTTTACAACAAAAATAATATATTTACCAATTGAAAACTCTGTGCCAGAATTTGTTTACTCATTACCTTAACTCTATTTACTATACATTATTACTTCCACATTATAGGTGAAGAAACTGAGGCCAAGAGGTATTTAATGAACCATCCAAAGTTATGATTGGGCTTAAGCAGTGATTGGGCTTAAGCAGTTAAGCATTTAACTCCCGGGCCCCTGATTTACAAATGTAGCCCCTGGATTGTGCTGTCCAATTGCTAGAATGGATTTATGCAGAACCTATGCACCTTTCTTAGAGCCTTTATAGCACCACAGAAAATAGTGTGTTATAATTATTTTGTAAATCTTAATATGAAACAAGTGTGGAAAAATCTTTTTTTAAGCGTCTATTTATTTTGAGGGGGGGAGGTGCAGAGAGAGAGAGAGGGACAGACCATCTGAAGTGGGCTCTGCACTAACAGCAGTGAGCCTGATGTGGGGTTCAAATTCATGAACCATGAGATGGTGGCCTGAGCCGAAGTCAGATGCCCAACCAACTGAGCCACCCAGGTGCCCTGAAAAATCTGTTTTGAGGGCTCCTCACTTGCACACAGCCTTTGGCCTGTAAGCAGATGCTGTTTTAGGAATTCCCTATGTGACTCTCAGCTTTGCAACACCCCAGGACAACCCCTTCCGTCACCCAGTAGGGCGTCATATCACCATTCTGTCACTCTCTTGCATCTAACCAGATAATTTACTATAGTGTGTGGCAGGACAGTGATCTAGAAACTGGCGATTGTCTTTCTTAGGGGCCCTGCAGCACTCTACTGTCTGTAGTGTATTGGATGGCCATGTTCCAGGGTTCTGAGAGCTACAGATGCTGGTTAATCACTCTGTGTCATAATCAGTGTTAGCCCCAGAAAACATCCCCTCTGATTTAGTATTCTGTTGGACATAACAAAAATTCTGAGGAATGTAAAAGCAATCTTGCGTTAATCAGATGGACATGAATATATAATCAACTTAAAGAGGCAGGATGTGTAAATCTGTTTTCCCATTTTGTAGCACTTAATAGTTTGAGTTTAAATATCTGAATCATCATCAGTAAACCGTAGCCTCACAGGTATCTAAAAATGAATTTGTCTGTCTCAGTCATCATTGAATTCCTCCTCCTCCTTCCCAACACTGGAAGTGTTCAAGCAGAGGGTGGTGGCCCGTGTCCCAGGGCAGTAATAGAAAGAATACTTATACTGGTAGAAAGTTGGAATGAGATAGTTCCAGAGCCCATCTTGTTATAAGCAGTTGTGACTGTGGGATATTGTGTAGTATTGTTGTATTAGGAATAAAAAGAAGAATATAAATTTTAGGAGCTTTAAACTATTTAGAATACAACTTAAACCTAACCTGATTTCTGTATGAGTGGGGGTAAATTGAATTAGTTTTTTTTTTTTTTTTAATCTTTTGGCTACATTCCCTGCAGCTAATCTATATGGTTATGCCATGTGGTTGGGACAGGAAACACCTGTCTCCCTGCTTGCTAGCACTCACTTAACATGATCCCTGGCAAAACAGTTTTTTCAGGCCAGTCGAATTCACCAGAGGTCATTTCAATATGGACTATTTCAACTTGTATTACAAACCATCAGTGTTTAACAATTTTCAAGCACTTTCTGGATATGAATCATTACATAGTCACCAGAGGTTTTTAAACTATTGTCCTGAGGTCCTCTGAAAGAGATCATTTGCAAATTTCAAATTCATTGGGATTTCGATACATAAAATACCTTATTTTTACATTTTTATTGTCAGAGAGAGAATATATCTCACCTTACAAAATGGAATGTGTATTTCTAGTTCTTTGTTTTTAAAAAGCATAATAAATAAATCCATTCTAAGAGTTTCAAATGTCAATGCAATACATTTGCCTTAGGGCTTTTAGTTTTTCTTTTTCTTTTTACAGTGCTTGAAAACAGAATCCTCATATTTAATATCCCACTCAAGTTCTGGTTTTGAATTTTGCAATGCGAAGTTTGACTGTTACCACCAATACAGATGCCTCAGATAGGCTAAAAATTTCAGCTTTGGGAATGAGTATCTAGACTTACTTTATTTTTTTAACATTACCAAGGTTTCATAATTGGCAATCTGCCAAGAGTGACCAAGAAAACAATGAGTTTGGGCAATTGCCCTACTACCCCCACTGGTGTGAGTATACTCCTTTCTACTACCCCAACCCCAACTTGGAAGGGTTAAGAGGCAAATATGGACATAAAAATAGCAAATTACAGAATATTTGTTATAAAAAACAATCCACAATTATTGCATTATCTAGTCATCCTGTAGAACTAATTGGTTGCTTGAGAGAGCTGTTGTTACCCCTGATTGAACTACTCTATTCTACCTATCATCATACAAAATGATTTGCTATCCCAAGTAAACAGCATGTGGCTGTCTCTGACTTACTATGACACTATATACCTTACCCCTTAAATTACAGTCTGCTCTGTACCATGTTTTACAACCAGTTTAAAAAGGTCAATTTGACAGACATCAATATAACAGCATGTATCTTTAATGGAAACAAAAATAAATTCTATGCATAAATTAAAATTTGGTAACCTACCTGTGAATGGTTTGTAGACCATCAACTTGCCTTTGTACACAGGTAGACAACTAGCAGATTAAGCCTAGATTGAGTTGTCAGGCAACGAACTAAACTATAAAACCAATGTTTAAGTAGATAAAATTAGAAACGTTGGCAGACTTGCCCTCACTTTACAAGACAGCCCAGCCTGATGCCACATCCCTCACCTCCAGGACCTGGAGAAGTTTTTGGATAGTCAACTGTTGGAATAATGAGGTTGACCCATGGTGAGGGAGGAGGTGGTTGGAGGAAACCATCTACAGCGTATCAAAAAAAAAAAGTTGCCGGGCATGATTTCTTTCAGGATCAATGTGCTTATACATGTAGAAATAGGCAGGCACATGTCACATTTTTCAGGAATATATCCCAATGAATATGTCTGTCTAGACCCAAGTAGTTCTCTACCAGCTCTCAATTTATTGCATAGTATTAAAAACTATATTACATTTTGGGAATCCCATCCTTATCAAGAGAATTGTGGACTAAAGATAGCTCAGGAGAACAGGAGCAAGGATTTTTCCTTTCAGCAAGAATTTACCAATCTCTACAAAGAAATATTTCATAATTGAAATGAATTGTTAAATTATCCCAGGCTTTATTTACTAATTTATTTTTTTTATGTTTATTTATTTTTGAGAGAGAGAGCTTGAGCAGGGGAGGGAGAGAGACAGACACACACACACACACACACACACACACACACACAGAATCTGAAGCAGGCTCCAGGCTCTGAGCTGTCAGCACAGAGCCTGATATGGGGCTTGAACTCACAAACCACGAGATCATGACCTAAGCTGAAGTCCGAGGCTTAACCGACTGAGCCACCCAGGCGCCCCTATCCCAAGCTTTATTAATCTAATTGGAGGTTTCAAAAAATAAGGAAAATAATAACTTATTAAATAAAAATGATAATGGAAACAGGGACCTACTGTTGCCTCTGAGCCAATGGCCCACACTCAGCTGAGCAAAGCTCATAAAGACCCATTTACTAAAATACCCTCTTCAACTCTCCTCAAAGTTTGAGCCTTATTTTCTTGTCAGCATGACTCAGCACATTGTAGCCAATCAGCAATAATGGAACTAACCAATGAGAATTACCTTCTATACACTTCCTCTCAAGTGATTCATAAACCTTATTGTAACCTTCCTGAAACCAGCTTCTTAGTGCTTTTTGGTTTTAAAGTCCTCTCTTTGAGGGCAGTTTGTTTCATACCCAGTAAAATGTCCCTATCAAGTGAAGTGCTCAGATTATTTTTGACCCCCTTTACACATAAAATCTGTATTATTTTATTTTTTTTAAGTTCATTTATTTTGACAGAGAAAGAGCACAAGGTGGGGAGGAGCAGAGAGAGCAGGAGAGAGAAAGGATCCCAAGCAGGCTCCATTCAGTTGTTGCACTGATCCTGACAGGGGGTTGAACTCATGAAACAGTGAGATCATGACCTGAGCTGAAATCAATAATCAGATGCTCAACCGACTGAGCCACCCAGCCACCCACAAAATTTTAGGAAGGGAAGAAAAAAAGGCAAGACATTCAATAGTACAATTTAGAGGAAGTAAGATTAAAATTTTGACTTTGATTTGCAACCAGTCATGGCCTGAAAAACTTGGGCCGTATTTCCTGGGCAAAGATGCAGTGAGATTTCCCTGCTCTTGAACGATGTCCATTGCCAGATGATTATGAAGACACAAATAGCATGTAACCACTCTCCCTCCCAAAACAGGAAGGTGTTTCAGGGGAGGTATCTTGGGCTACTCTGCTCTCCATACTAAAAAGCAACAACAAACAAAAAACCAAAAAGCCACAAAAGTAGCTTTGCTAATAAAAGATACAATTAGATTTCACTCCCCCACCACCTGAATCCTCACCTCTTCTCTATGCCTCCGCCATCTCCCACTCTGTGTTCACACAAAATGAAACTCTTTGAGTAAATCTGTTGATTTTCATTTAAGCGGATGTTTTGTAAGTTTGAGAGTCAATTAAAAAAAAAACTAATTTCTTTGCGAGACAAATGACACCTTGCTTGGGATGATTTCTCCAACAAAGACTGGCAAGTTCAAATTCTTGTTATTTGTATTGAAGCAGCTGACAAAAATGTTTTGTGTTGGAATTTGAAACCCAGAACAAAGTCTACTGTAGCAAGAGGTCTGGGGGATTTTGTGGAAAATAGTGGAATAGTTTAATTTGTGGTAAGTTTACTAAGTTCTTAAAAAAGGAGGAGACCCCAAAGACATTTGGTATGAAGGCAGAAATGGAACTTGGTTTAAAGAACAAAATCTCACAGCCAAATCTCATTAGTTCTAAAATGACTAATTCCAGGGCACCTGGTGGCTCTTGATTTGGGCTCAGGTTATGATGTCATGGTTCCTGGGATCAAGCCCCACCTAGGGCTCTGCTCTGTGTTGACAGCACGGAGACTGCTTGGGAGTCTCTCTCTCCTCTCTCTGCTCCTCTCCTGCTTGTGCACACTGTCTCTCTCAAAATAAATAAACATTAAAAAAATATATTAAATTGACTAATTCCAAAATAGAATCCTTCAAAAACAGTAACCACCAAATGCTCTGCCACATGTTAAAGTTCACAGGGGCAAAGGCACACAATTGGAGATAAAATTTACTTGTGATGAATAAAGAAGAGAAATGGGAATAGCCTGAATCTTCAGGTACCTCTCAATCAACTCCTGTGTACAATTTGCCTCAGAGTAGGTAGTTACATTCTCACCCCCTCTGCACAATATAAAGTGGGATTCCCTGAATGCAGCCTAGGGGTAGTGGGCATATTAGATCTGTCTCACATTTGAGTAGGGGGAGTAAAAGCTGAGACTGTGGCTTTAATCTGGGAGCAAGGTCTTTTATCACAGGCGTTAAACAGCAATGCTTTCTAAGTTACCAAGAGTTAAACTGTGTCAAAATACACCAACACTAGTAAACGTAGATATGTGATTTCTTACAGGGTTTTCTAGATGCAATAAGACTCTGAATCACGGTTTCTTTTAATCTTCTATCTATTCTAGAGGCTATTGCAGTATGCTTTCCAGAAGAATGGGGTGGTGCTTTACCCTTCCCCATTAAATTACTTAAAACCTGTTTTCTTCTTTCTCTAAAGAACTCTAATTGTCCAAAAAATGGAAATAGCCAATTTTCTGGACAGATAGACATCAGAGTTCACTCACCACAAGTTTTTGGTGGGTATTCTTGCCTTGGCCTTATAGGCAATATTATGAAGCCTTGTGAAACATTAAGAAGTTTATTTATGTTAGCTGCCACTCTAGAGGAAGAGATGGGAGATGAGAAATTGACAACATGTGAACTTTTCCAATGCTAGAAATATTTCTGCAGAATGAAGTCAAGAGTTTATATATCAGCTTCACTACAGGGAAGAATCTGAAGACACCTGGGAACCTTGCAGCCTTCTTTTGAAGATGACTTTTACTCAGACAACCTCAGAATTAGAATGTGGACTTCTTATTTCTTGTCTGACAAAGACAACATCAATAACGTATACCTTGCCAAAGATGATGTCAGCCTTGAAAACAGAAAAGATTTGACACGATTTCAAAGAAACGTCTCAGAGAATTCTGAATTTCCTTGACATAAACTGCCCTTATCTGGAGAAGTGGCTATGAAAATTCACTTTGTTTCTGTTTGCTAATGCTTACTTTTATGAATTAGGAGTTTTTGTACCCTGCTGTTAAATAGAAAAGAGTCAAAATTAATTGTCTGTTAATAATAGCATGTGTATTACCATGTGAAAGGCCACTTACCAATTCAAATTATTATTCATATCCACAACAGCAGCCTTTATGTTGAAAATTACTTCAAGCAGAATTAAATGAATTTGCACAAGTTGAACTTAGTTCCATTTTTAAGGGAAATGGCATTAAGTTTTGCAGCAAAATTCTTAATGAAAGATGTTTAATTTTTGAAATAGAATTTTTAAGTTTCATTACATAAAGGAAATAAACTTCTAATAAAATACAATGAATTTTAGGTAAACTTTTTGAAGTTTATATATGCTGATATATTAGAATAAACAGAGTTGGAAAAAGTTTGTAGATTTCTTCGGTCTTAAAAAGGTTTGTGGTAACAGTATGGTGCTGGCACAAAAATGCACACATAGATCAATGGAACAGAGTGGAGTACCCGTACATAAACTCATGCTTATATGGTCATTTAATCCACAAAGAAGGAGGCAAGAATATACAATGGGATAAAGACTGTCTCTTCAGTAAATGGTATTGTGGAAACAGGACAGTTACGTGCAAAAGAATGAAACTGGATCACTTACTTAGTCTATATACAGAAATAAACTCAAAATGGATCAAAGACCTAAATGTGAGATCTGAAACCATGACATTTGTAAAAGAATACATAGGCAGTAATATATTAGACATCTGCTTAGCAACACATTTATAGATATGTCTTTTCAGGCAGAGGAAACAAAAGCAAAAATAAACTATTGGGACTACACCAAATAAAAAAAGTTTTGCAGGGCAAAAGGAACCATAAAGAAAAAAAAAGAAACAGAAACCTAGTAAATGGGAGAATATACTTGGAATTAATATAAGGAATTAATATCTAAAATATGTAAAGAACTTCTACAACCCCAACCCCCAAAGCAACAAATAATCCGACTGAAAAATGGGCAGAGGACCTGAATTGACAAGTTTTCAAAGAAGACCTACAGATGGCCAACAGACAGATGAGGAGATGTTCAATATCACTAATCATCAGGGAAATAATAAAACCACAATGAGCTATAACCTCATGCCTGTCCGAGTGGCTGGTATCAAAAATACAAGAGATAATTGTTGGTGAGGATGTTGGCAAAGAAACCCTCATGTACTGTTGATGGGGTTAATTGGCGTAAGCACTGTGGAAAACAGTATAGAGTTTCCTCAAAAAATTAAAAGTATTAAATATATTAAAAATAGAACTACCATAGAATCTAGTAATTCCATTACTGGGTATTTACCCAAAGAAAGTGAAAACATTGATTTGAAAAGATACATGCACCCCTGTCCATTGCAGCATTACTTACAATAGCCAAGATATGGATGCATCCCAAGTGTTCATCAATAGATGCGTGAATAAGGGAGATTTTATATATATGTACATACATGCATGCATGCATACATACTGGAATATTACTCAGCCATAAAAAGGAATGAGATATTACTATTTGCAAAACGTGGATGGACCTGGAGGCTATAATGTTAAGTGAAATAAGTCAGATGAAGGACAAATACCTTATGATTTCATTTATGTGGAGCCTAAGAAACAGAAAAGAGTCATGAGTAAACTAATGATTGCCAGAGCAGAAGGGGTTTGGGGATGGGTGAAATAGGTGAAGAAGATTAAGAGGTACAAACTTCCAGTTATAAAATAAGTCATGGAGATGAAAATGACAGTACAGAAAATATAGTCAGTAATACTTAACACAATAAATCAGTGGTTACAAAAGATTGAGTCATTTTCATAAGGTTTACTTTTTTGTTAGATTATTCAATAGTTGGCCATATATATATATCCTGCCTGCATTAATAAAATTTTCTTTTTAATATTTTCTTCTGATTAATAACAAATCTTCTGATTTTCATAGTATAAAATAGCTTTATTTTATGAACTCTTAATAACAGAGCCCCATAGATTTCTCTTCTATTGAATATACTTACTTGTAGACCCTGTTTATTAAGCATTATATTTTTAAATATCCTTAAATTCTTAGAAAAAATTTTATAGTTAGCCCCCACTTTGACATCATATTTATGAAAAGTATTCTGAAGATTCTGTGTTTAAATGTTTCAATATCCAAGTGTTAGTCCTTTTTCTTTCCTTTTCTTAGATCTATGTTTCTAGGGATGCCTGGGTGGCTCAGTCAGTTGAGCGTCCGACTTCAGCTCAGGTCATGATCTCACCATCCGTGGGTTCAAGTTTCGCATCAGGCTCTGTGCTGACAGCTCAGAGCCTGGAGCCTGCTTCGGATTCTGTGTCTCCCTCTTTCTCTGCCCCTCCCCTGCTCATGCTCTCTCTCTGTCTCAAAAATAAGAAAACATTAAAAAAATTTTTTAAAAAAGATATGTTTATATATTTTGAGAAAGCATGTTAAATTTTTCTAAGCTGTTTTCATATCTGAGAAAAACTTACTGTAGTTTTCAAACAAAAAAATCATTCTGGCTGCAAATGAAATTCTTATTTTATAAATTTTAACTTTAAAACTGCAGTGATTATGTGATCTGGTGGTGTAGATCACCGTCTTTTGTTCCAGTTTGATTTTTGTTCAATTCTAAATAATTTTTATCCTGCTCTAAAATTTACATTGTAGAATAATATAAAAATCATATTTTATTGTATTGATTTATATATTTTATTTGTATTTTTAAAACTTTTCAATATTTATTGATTCATTGAGATACAGAAAGAGCACAAGCGGGAGGGGCAGAGAGAGAGGGAGATATAGAATCTGAAGCAGGGTCCAGGCTCTGAGCTGTCAGTACAGAGCCTGATTGGGGGGAGTGGGGGGAGGGGCTTGAAATCCTGAATGGCTAGATCATGACCTGAACCGAAGTTGGAGGCTTAACCAACTGAGCCACCCAGGTGCCCCTTGATTTATAAATCTTTAAATGTATTTACTAAACTCACTATTTTATCATGGTATGAGAAAAAAGTATAAGGAAAGCAATAGTTGGGTATATAGAGACTTACTATATGGTTTTTATATTAGTGCATTCTTTATTGCTTTTTTGTAATTTTGATATTTTATCAAGAATTACTAATTTTTAAACATTGATTCCTTTTATCTCTCCATAACATAGATTTTTGTTTTCATAAGTATAACCCACTTATTATTTACACTTCATTCCAATACTGGCTTGAAATAATTTCATAGATTTGTTGTCTACTGAATTGATTTGATTTCTAGAGTGTCTATTTTATCTACCACCTTAAATACACATTTTTTACTCAGCTACCAATATTTTAGTTAAAATCAGTTTAAAAATCTTATCAGGACATCTGGGTGGCTCAGTCTGTTGAGCATCTGACTTTGGCTTGGTCATCATCTCACAGCTTGTGAGTTTGAGCCCTGCATCAGGCTCACTGCTGTCGATGCAGGGCTGGCTATGGGTCCTCTTTCCCCTTCTCTGTCTGCTCCTCCTCCACTTGTGCTCAGTCTCTCTCTCAAAAATAAATTTAAAAATATTAAAAATAAATACATTAATTAAATAAAAATAAATTAAAAATCTTATCAAAGGGCATGCTTGGGTGTCTCAGTCAGTGAAGTGTCCAACTCTTGATTTTGGCTCAGGTCATGATCTCCCAGTTTGTGGGATCGAGTCCTATTGTGAGACTGAAATGGCAGCGTGGAGCCTGGTTGGTATTTTCTCCCTTTTTCTGCTCTTTCCCTGTTCTCTCTCTCTCTCTGTCTCTCCACTTGTGCTCAGCTCTTTTTATATATATATATATATAAATATATATATCAAAATAAATAAACTTTTAAAAAATACTTAAAAAATCTTCTCAATGAGTTTTACATCTTACAAATACACACACACACACACACACACACACACACACACACACACACCTTTATTACTTTTAATTGCCTTATCACACTGGCTAGAACCTGCAGCCCATTGTTGAATGAAATGGTAAGAAAGGATATTCTTATGATGCTCTAATCTTAAAAGGCAATTATTTAGAATTTTACCAATAAGTATATTAGCTTTAGGTTTTTCAGACATGGCCTTTACTGCACTGTGCAAGTTTCCACCTCATTGCTAGGTTTCTGAGAGGTGCTATTGCAAGTTGCTGTTGTATATTGTCTTTTTTTTTTCCTGTGTTTTGTAACTTTTGAACCACTTTCACCCATTTTGTTAAACCCCTGCCTCTGGAAACTACAAATCTGTTCTCTGTATCGATAAATTTAGTTTTTCGATTTCACATATAAGTGACATGATACAGTATTTGTCTTTCTCTAACTTATTTTGCTAAGCACAATTCTCAAGGTCAATCCATGTTTCACAAGTGCCAAGAGTTGCTTCTTTTTCATGGTTGAATAACAGGCCACTGTGTGTGTATCACATTTTCTTTATGCAGTCATCCATTCATGGATACTTACTTGTTTCCATATCTTAACTATAGTAAATAATGATGCATTGAACATGATGGTGCAGTTATCTTTTTGAGAGTGATTTTGTTTTCTTCAGATAAATATCCAGAAGCAGGATTGGTGACTCATGTGGGAGTTGTATTTTTAATTTTTTGAGGAATCTCTGTACTGTTTGTCAAGTGGCTGCACTAGTCTACATTGTCACCAACAGTACAAAAGGGGTCCCTCTTCTCTACATCCTTGCCAACATGTTTTATGTCTTGTCTTTTTGAAAATCTGTTTTGACAAGTAAGGGGACATCTTATTATGGTTGTCATTTGCATTTTCCTGGCAATTAGTAATACAGGGCACCTTTTCTTATACTTGTTGGTGTACAAGATGTCTTCTTTGGAAAAATTTCATTTCAGTTTTTCTGCCCATTTATTTTAGATTTTTTTTTTCTTTTTTGGCTATTGGGTTGTATAAGTTCTTTACATATTTTGGATATTAACCCTTTATCACATAAATTGTTTGAAAATATTCTCATTCCCTAGAATAAATTTTCATTGTTTTAATAGTTTATTTTGGTATACAGAAGCTTTTTGTATGATGTATTCCCTCTTGTTTATTTTTGGTTTTTCATTGCCTTTGCTTTTTGTGTCAAATCCAAAAAAGTATCGCCAAGACTGAGGTCAAGGAATGTACTCCCTGTGTTTCATCTAGGAGTTTTGTTGTTTCAGGTATTCCATTCACATCTTTAATTCATTTTGAGTTGATATTTGTATAAGGTGTAGTAAGATAATGGTCCAGTTTAATTCTTTGGTTTGTAGCTATCTGGTTTTCCAGGCACTAATTTTTGAAGAAACTGTCCTTTCCCCAATGCGTGTTCTTGCCTCTTTTGTTGTAAAGTAATTGATAATATATGTGTGAGTTTACTTCTGGACTCTATTCTGTTTCATGATCTATGTGTCTGTTTTTGATTGCTATAGCTTTGATTGCTATGTGATACTGTTTTGATTGCTATAACTTTGTGGTATAGTTTGAAATCAGAAAGTGTGATACCTCCAGCTTTGTTCTTCCTCAAAATTGCTTTAACTGTTCATGGTCTTGAGTGTTCAATATAAATTATAAGGCTGTTATTTCTATTTCTGGGGAAAATGCCTTTGGAATCTTGATAAAGATTGCATTGAATCTGTAAAATTCTTTAGGTGATATGGACATTTTAATAGTTCATCCATGAGCATGACATATCTTTCCATTTATTTGTATTTTCTTTGATGTATTACTTTGATTTCTTTCATCAATTTCTTACACTTTTCAGGATACAGGTCTTTCATTCCCTTGGTTACATTTATTCCTAGGTATTTGTATTTTTCTGTTGCAATTGTATACAAGATTATTTTATTAATTTCCTTTTGTGATAGTTCATTAATAATGTATGGAATTCCAACTAATTTTTACATACTGATTTTTTTATACTGCGACATTACTAAATTGGTTTATTCTAACAGTTTTTGCGGGGGGGGGGGGATCTTGAGGATTTTCTTTTTTTTTTAAATTTTTTAGTGTTTATTGATTTTTGAGAGAGAGACAGGGCATGAGCAGGGGAGGAGTAGAGAGAGAGGGAGACACAGAATCTGAAGCAGGCTCCAGGCTCTGAGCTGTCAGCACACAGCCCGACATGGGATTAGAACTCACACTGAGAGTTCATGACCTGAGCTGAAGTCAGACACTTAGCCAACTGAGCCACCCAGGCGTCCTGAGGTTTTTCTATATATAATGTCATGTCATCTGCAAATAGAGACATTTTTACTTTTTTCACTCTGATTTGGACTTTTATTTCTTTTCCTTTCCTAATTTCCCTAGCTAGGATTTCCATTCGTGTGTTGAATAAAAGTGGTGAGAATGGGCATCCTTGTCTGGTTCATGATCTTGGAGGAAAAGATTTCAGATTTTCACTTATGAATATATTAGCTGTGAGCTTGTCATGTATGTCTTATATAATGTCTGTATGGTAAATAAAGAGTTTTTTATTTTTATCACAAGTGGATGTTAAATTTTGCATTTATGTTAATCAGGAATATTCTGTCATTTTCTTTCTTTGTAGTGTCTATGTCCGGTTTTGGTATGAGCGTGGTGGTGGCCTTGTAAAATAAGTTTTGAAGTGTTCCCTACTCTTTTATTATTTGGAAGAAATTGAAAAGAATTGGTATTAATTATTCTTTGAATGTTCGGTAGATTCACCATAAAGCTATCTTGTCCTGTACTTTTCTTTATTGGGAGGTTTTTGATTACTGATTCAATGTCTGCACTATTGTCCTTATTTTATATTTCTTGATGATTCAGGTGTGGAAGATTATGTGTTTCTAGAAAATGTACACTGAAGAAATGTATCCATTTCTTCTGGGTTGCCCAATTAGTTGGTACATGGTTATTCATACAAGTCTCTTATGAGTCTTTGCATATCTGTGATATCAGCTGTAATGTCTTTCATTTCTGATTTTGAGTCTTCTCTCTTGGTGATTCACGTCAAAGGTTTGTTATTTCGTTTTACTTTTCACAAAAACCTGCTTAGTTCCATTGATCTCTTCTGTTCTCTTTTAACTTCTATTTATTTCTGCTGTGATTTTTTTTTCTTTCTTCTGCTAACTTTGGACTTAGTTTGTTCTTCTTTTGCTAGTTCTTAAAATAGAAAAGTATTTTTATTTGAAATATTTCTTGTTTTTCTTACATAGGCATTTCTCACTATGAACTCTTCTTTCTTAGAAGTACTTTTCCTGCATTCCATTTTCATCTGTCTCAGAAAAAATTTTTGATTTTCCTTTAGATTTTTATTTTTTGAGCCACTGGTTGTTCAGGAGCATGTTGCTTAATCTCCATTTTTGTGTGTGTTAATTTTCCAGTTTTCTTGATTTCTAATTTCATACCATTGTGGCCAGAGAAGAAAGATGTTCAGTAGGATTTCAGTCTTCTTGAATTTCTTAAGACTCATATTGAGGCCTAACAGTGATCTATCTTAAAGAATGTTGCACGTATATTTGCAAAGAAGATGTATTCTGTTGCTTTTGCATGGAATGTTCTGTAAATGTCTGTTCAATTCATCTGGTCTAGATTTCTTTTCATTTTGTCAGTTTTTTTCTGGATTTTTATAATTCCTTTGTTACTTTCTCCTCTTGCTCTCTGTAATTTGATGCTTTTGTGCAGTGGTATGCTTAGATTCCTGTCTCTTTATCATTTGTGTATCTACCGTAAATCGGTGCTTTGTGGTTACCCTAAGTCTTAGATAAAGCCCTTTACATTTATGTTGTTGTTGTTGTTGTTGTTTTTAACTCCAACTTAGGTTTAAACTCATTCTAAAGCTCTAAAGTTGTATTCTTACTGCTACATTTTATGTTGGTGTGTCAAAATTTATATTTTTTTATGGTGTGAATCCATTAACAAATTATTGTAGTTATGGTCATTGTTACTACTTTTGTCCTTCAATCTTTATACTAGGTTTATAAGCAATAAGCCTTAACCATTATATCGTTATATAATTCTGAATTTATATATTTCCCTTTACCAATAAGATTTATACTTTTATATGTTTTCCTGTTACTAATTAGCCCTCTATTGCTTCAGCTTTAGAAAGTCCCTCTAACATTTGTTGTCTCACCAGTTTAGTGATGATGAAATCCTTCCACTTTTGTTTGTTGGAAAACTCTTCATCTCTCCTTCAGTTCTGTAGGACAACTTTACCAGGTAGTGTATTTTGGGTTGACATTTTTTTTGTCTTTCAGCACTTTGGATAAATCTTGCAACACCCTTCTATCTGCAACATTTCTGCTGCAAAATTTGCTGAAAGAGTGGTTCCCTTGCATATAACAAGTTATTTTTCTCTTGTTTGTTTTAAGAGTCTCTCCTTGTCTTTATCTTTTGCCAATTTAATTATAAAGTGTCTTAGTGTGGGTCTCTTGGGATTTCTGTTTCTTGGAACTTTGAGATCTTACTAGATCAGGGTGTCTGTTTTCTTCCCCAGTTAGAGAAGTTTTCAGCCATTATTTCTTCAAATAAGCTCTACCCCTTTCTGTCTCTCTTCTCCTTCTGGGACCCCTGTAATGCAAATATTTGTGCACTTAACTCTTTCCCAAAGGCCTGTTAGCTATGTTTACTCTTCTCCATTCCTCATTCCACCCCACTGATAGGAAAAAATTCACTGCACTTCTTGAAGTTTGAAGATCATCTTTTGTTTCATTTAGTCTGCTATTGAACCCCTGTTGTGAATTTTTCATTTCAGTTACTGTAGTGTTCAGTTCTGTGCTTTGGTATTTTCTTCTATTTTCTCTTTCTATTGAAATTATCACTTTGTTTATGCATTGTTCTTATGATTTTGATAAACATCTTTATGGCCATTAATCTGAGCAACTTATGAGTGAATCGCTCTTGTCTATTTCATTATGGTCATTTTCAGAGGTTTTGTATTATTCTTTTATATGGAACTTCTTCCTCTATTCTTTCATTTTCTTGAGCCTCAAGGCTGGTTTCTATGTCCTTATTAAATAGCTATCATTCCCAGTCTTGAAGGAATGGACTTCTATAGGAGATGAAACTTATCACTTAACCCTGACCCAGTTCTTAGTTGTTTCCCCAATTTTTGCCATTGTCCAAGCAGGCTTCTTTGTTCTTAGTAGCTCCCAATAGTCGAGAGAATTTTAATTAGCAACTAGATGCATGTTGATTGGAAGCCAGACCACTGGCAGTAGATTTTAAGGTATCCAAGTATACCTCTTTCAGGGGAAGGGTTGGAGATGGGCATTTCTGTCTATCTGTCCCCTTTGCACTTTGAGGGAAAGGTTTGGAGATGGGCATTTCTATCTATCCTCTTTGCCCTGAACCCTTGGGGGATAGCCAGTTAAGAACTGTTTCCTTGTTTGCCATCATACCATTGAACCTGTGAACTGAGGACCCCTGGTCAGCAGAGCCAGGCTCTTAAGGGATGTGTTCTCTGTATGGCCACCACAAAGTTTGGGGTGACAAACTTATGCACAAGCTCCTTTCATGGAGACATCAGTGACCTGGATTGGTGCAGAGGGAAAGCCTGCAGATAGTACCCACTGGCCCCCTCCAGTCTCTGGAGAGGACTTGTCTCAACCCCTAGATGGTGTTAAATTAGAAGCCTGTGTTCCTGCTACTACTTTTAAGATAATGTAGATAGTCCTCTTTTACAGAAAGACTGGACATTTCAGTCTGCTACCTGGGCGCTGGGCCCTGAGGGGATAGCCCTGCTTTGTTCCTGTGAGTCCCTTAAGAACTACTTGTTAGTGCTCCATGTTCTTGTGGGTCTTGTGGATGCAAGCCCTGTTGGGTTTCAGAACTACATGTTTTGGGGACGTATCTCTGAGGGGAAGGTCTAAAAGTTGGGACACCAGATGTGGTTTCCAAATCATTCACTCTTCAGTGAGAAGACAGGAGTTTTTAGTCCCATCCCAACTGTGTGTCACTGCCAAGCATGGAGTTTATGGCAAGAGTGTATCTGAGTCTCTGCTACCTATTTTGATGTAGTTTTTTCTTTACTCTGGAAAGTCACCCAATATGTAGGAGTAGAAAAGCTAGTTTCTGGATATCTTTGAGAGGTGATATTTCTGAGTATAGCTGTATATTTGGTATGTCCATGGGAAGAAATACATTCAGAAGCATCCTATGTCACACTCTTGAACCAGAACTTCCCTTTGCCATTTATTAAAATTGCATTGTTTGCTTTTGTCATATGGTTGAGTTCCCTATATATTTTTTTATATGAACTCCTTTTCAGATAAATATTTTACAAATATTTCACCCATCACAGAGGTCATCCTTTTACTTTGCTGATACTTTCTTTGCTGTGCAGAAGCCTTTCCTGATGGGTATAATATCATTAGTCTATTTGTACTTTTGGTATCACATCCATAAAAATCATTGCCCAGACTAATCTAATGGCCAATAGTTTTTGTCTGTTTTTTTTTTTAAATCTAGTATTATTTTAATGATTTTGGCCTTATGTTTATCTCTATCATTCACTGATGTCATTTTTTATGTAACACATGAGATAAAGGTCCAATGTCATTCTTGTGCAGGTGGATACCCAATTTTCCCAGCATCATCTTTTGGGAGAATACTTTTTCTACATTGTGTGTTGTCAGCATCCTATTCAAAGATCAGTTGTATGGATTTATATCTGAGTTCTCTATTCCGCTCTGCTGGTCTATAAGTCTGTTTTTTCTGCCAGACCATACTGTTTGACTTCTGTAGTTTTGTAATATATTGTGAAATCAGGAAGTGTGATAGCTACAGCTTTTTTCTTCTTTATTAAGATTGGTGTGGCTATGTGGATTCTTTTGTGATTTGCTATGAATTTTAGGATTGTCTCCGTTTCAAAAATTCTGTAAAGAATGAAATTATGATTTTGATAGTACATCACTTTGGGTGGCATGGACATTTTTACAATATTGATTCTTCCAAACCATGATCATAAGATGTTTTAACATTAAAAAAATTATTTTTAGTGTTTATTTTTGAGAGTGAGAGACTGATCGTGAGCCAGGGAGAAGGGGCCAAGAGAGAGGGAGACACAGAATTTGAAGCAGGCTCTAGGTTCTGAGTTGTCAGCACAGAGTGGTGGTGCAGGGCCCAAAGTCACAAACCATGAGAACATGACCTGAGCTGAAGTTGGATGCCCAACCAGCTGAGCCACCCAGACATCCCTTGATGTTTTAGCATTTATTTGTGTCATTAATTTCCCTCATCAGTGTTTTAGAATTTTTAATGTACAATTTTTTTTTTACTCCTCTGATTACTTTTTGGATGGTTGGTTGTTTGTGAATGGAAACAAAATTAATTTGTGTACATTGATTTTTGTATACCGCAACTTTACTGGTTTATTCTAAATTCTGTTGAGTGTTTTGAGTTTTCTGTGTACATAACCATCTCAAACAGAGATGATTTCATGTGTCCCTTTCAGTGAGGATGTCTTTTACTTATTTTCCTATCTAATTTCACTGGATAGGGTTTCCAGTACCTTGTTCAATATATGTGACAAGGATAGTCATCTTGTCTTGTACCACTTACAGGGAAATATTCCAATTTCCCTTACTGATTCTGATGTTACCTGTGAATTTTTCACATATGGCCTTTATTATGTTGAGGTAAGGTCCTTATTTTGCAATTTGATTGAGAGTTTTAATCATTAACACTTGTCAAGTGCTTTTTTTCCTGCATCTATTGAGAATATGATTTTTTCCTATAATTTTGTTACTGTGTTGTATCACATTGATTTTTTTATATGTTGAACCATCCTTGCATCCCTGTGATAAATCCTACTTGATCATAGTGTATGATTATTTTAATGTGTTGTTGAATTCAGTTTGTTAGTACTTTATGAAGTATGTTTGCACCTATATTCATCACAGATGCTATCCTATAATTATTTTTATTACAGTATTTTTGCTTGGTTTTGTAGTATCGAGAGTGATGCTGTTCTCCTAAAAGAATTTTGGAAGTATTCCCTTTTCTATTTTGTTTTCTTTTGAAAAGTTTAGGGAAAATTGGCATTAATTCTTTGAATGTTTGTTAGAATTCACCTTTGAAGCCATTGGGTTCTGCATTTTTCCTTAGGAGATTTTTTATTACCAATTCAGTCTCCTTATTTTTATGGATCTATTCATGCTTTCTAATTCTTACAAATGAAACCTTATATATTGAATAATTCTAGAAATTTATTTCTTTTGGTTATCCAATTTGTTGGTATATAATTGCTCATAAATATCTTTTATGTTTTTATTTATGAAGTGTTTATTATATCTCCTCTTTCATTTCTGATTTTATTTATTGAGTCCTCTCTTTTTCATAGTCAATAGAGCTAAGAGGCTATCAATTAACTTTTTCAAAAAAACAACTCTTTGATTTTTTATCCATTTTTTTTGGTTCCATATTTGATTTATACTGCTATAATCTTAATTTCCTTTTTTCTGCTAAATTTGGACTTAATTTGTTTTCATTCTACTTTCTTGAATTGTAATATCAGGTTGCTTATTAGAGATTGTTCTTTTTCAGTAAACACATGTAGTGCTGTAAATTTACCTCTTATCTTTGCATTTTCTTTATCCCATAGGTTTTGTTGTATTTTGTTTTCATTTTTGTTTGTCTGAAAATATTTCAAAATTTTGTACTAAATTGTTATTCAATAAGGTGTTTTTAGTTTCCATGTATCAGTGAATTTTCCTATGTTTTTACTATTATTAATTTCTAGTTTCATTCCATTTTTGTTGGAAAAGGTACTTGAAATTATAAGTGATCCTTGAACAATACTTGTTTGAATTTTGCAGGTCCACTTACACACAGATTTTTTTCAATAAATACAGTGCAGTACTGTAAATGTACTTTCTCTTCCTTAAGAGGATTTGCTTTTCTCTTGATGCTTTAAAATTTTCCCTTGACTTTGGCAATTTGATTATAATATGTCTTAGTCTAGCCTTCTTTGTGTTGTTCCTGTTTGAGAACCTGTAAGTTTTATGAATCTTAATGTCCACTTGCCTCCTAAAATAAGGAAGTTTTCATCCATTATTTATTTAAGTAAGTACTCTGCCCTTTTTCTCTATTCTCCTTCTGAGACTTGTATGGCATACATATTCTCTTGTTGGTGTCCCACAGATTTCTCCATTATTTTTTCTCTTTCTTTTCTGACTGCATAACTTCAAATGACCCATCTATAAGTTTGTAGATTGCTTTTTTCTGCTTGATCAATCTGTTGGAGCTCTTTAAAGTGCTCTTAAAGCTCTCTATTGCATTTTCATTTCATTCATTGTATTCTTCAGTTCCAGTATTTCTGTTTTTTTTTTTTTTTATAGTTTCTCTTTGTCATGTCTCGTGGCTTCCTCATTCTTCTTAAAAAATATTTTGAGGGGCGCCTGGGTGGCTTGGTCGGTTGAGCGTCCGACTTCGGCTCAGGTCATGATCTCACAGTCCGTGAGTTCGAGCCCCGCATCGGGCTCTGTGCTGACAGCTCAGAGCCTGGAGCCTGTTTCAGATTCTGTGTCTCCCTCTCTCTCTGCCCCTCCCCTGTTCATGCTCTGTCTCTGTCTCAAAAATAAATAAACATTAAAAAAAAATTTTTTTAAATATTTTGATTTTTGTTTTGTCAGACAATGTGTAGGTCTCCATTTACTTAAGGTCAATTTCTGGAAAAGTATTGTGGTTTTTTTGGTGATGTCATGGTTCTTTGATTTTGTGTGTGTGTGTGTGTGTGTGTGTGTGTGTGAGTGTGTGTGTGTTTCATAACCTTTCATTGATGTCTGTTGACTTGAGCAATCAGTCATCTCTTGCAGACTTTATGGACTGTCTTCCCTGGGGAAGGACCTTCATCTATGGGTAGATGTAATGATGCCATACGAGTGGGGTGTAGCAGCTCTTATTCCAGCAGGGGTGCAGTGGTAATTATGGGTTAAGGGAGGGCACCATGTTGTATCCTTCTTAAAGTTCCACCAGCTGACGTCAGCCTTGGCAAAGACTGTAAGGGTCCTTGGAAGCCAAGGTTGTGTATATGTGTGGTGGTAACAAGGGCTGGTTTTGTCTTTGCTAGCAAAATCTGTTGGGATTTTTCTTCTTTTCCCCTGTGAGGGAAATTATGGCTAAAGGGGTCTGTGGCACTGGGTCCAGTGCATGGGCACAAATGTGGCAGTAGCAGTGCTGGGATCTGGGAAGCATGTGTACTTATGGCAGCAGTGGTAATGGTGTCAGGAGTGAAGAAGTACATTGAATGGCCACAGAACTAGGGTTCAGGGGTCAGAACAACTATGGCACCTGGCCCATGGTATAGCCTCACTCACTACAATGCATCAGTGTCTGACATGTAGGCATGTACAGAATGGTCACAGAGATGGGGTCCAAGGCATGTATGTGGTTGCAAGAGAGGAGTGATGGGGAGGTGTGCTATGTAGCCATGGATCTGGCTCTAGGGGGTGGGGGGCATGAAACAGAGATATTGTAGCCCCAGGGTTTGGGATGAGTGTAGCAATAGCAAGTCCTTTCCCCTAGCCTTGGTTCATGAGTTTGGCCAATAAAAAAATTCAGAGCCAAACTCTTAAGTAAACGAGGGTTTAATAGCAGTTTAAGGACACTCTTAAGTGGGAGGGGCAGGCCAGGCAGGCCCAGAGGTGGCTGGCAGGTGCACCAGGGTTCAGGGCTTCCTTTTCTTTTTTTTCTTTAATTTGGTTGGATTATGGGTCATGGCTGTGTAGATCCTGAATGGGTTGCAGCCAGTCATCTAAGGGAGTCCTCCTGCCAATTGAGAGAAGAGGTTTTTGGCCCTATTTGGTCCTTGTCAGATCAGTCATGGCATCCTTCCTCCACTGAGAGGAGGAGGAGGCTAAAACCACATGAAAATGTATTATAAGGAAGCCATAGGTTACTGTAAGGCAGTGGTCATAGGGGAGAGTGTATTCGATGCCCTACGGTATGTCCCAGCCCTTTGGAACTTGGTTTCTGCCCTTTTATCAGTCAGAAAACATCTGTTCCCTGCTCATAGGTGATTAACTGCCTCCTCTTTCAGGTGTAGGAGCAGAACTCCAGGCAGCTTCATCAGCTGTGTCCGGCATCAGTGAAGCCTTTTGTTAGTTGTTTGTTGCTTATTCCTTGTTTTTGTTTTTTACACTGGGGAGGACAAACACTGGATCTCCTAGTCTGCTGTCTTGTCGACTTCACCTGTTAGCTTTTCCTTCTTTATTAACTGTAATGTCCCTCTCCAATAATAAGAAACTTGGTTCCCACAATCCCATTTATCATATATATATATAATTATAAAATATATATAAAATATATAAAAATATATAAAATAAATAAAATATATATAAGTTCCTCATATGTATGTGTATGTGTATATATACATATATATATATATATATATATATATATATATATATATAAATGTATATATAGAGAGAATAAGTTCCTTTTTGTCTTTAGCCCTACAATTTCCAGTCAAACATTTTCCTAGGTTAATTAAGTCCTTTTTTTCTCCAACTTCCCCCTTCAGTGTGGTTATATCATATGTTGGTAAATTAATCTCATTTGTCACAGTCTGCATTCCATTGTGGGCATCACTCAACATCCTGGTTGATCATCTTTTTTCTTTTTTCCAATATTGTATACTTTAATTCTTTGTGGTGTAAAGTTCTATGAGTTTTAACAATGCAGCATCATATATGCACCATTGTAATAGAACAGTTCCCCCCGCATGTCCTGTTTGTAGTTAACCTCGAACTCCACGTGAACAACCATTAACAACTCCCGATCTATTTCCCATCTTGATTGTATTACCTTCTCCAGAAATTTCTATAAATTAAATCATTTAATAGGTAGTTTTTTCTGTCTCTCTTTTTCTACTCAGCAGATTGCATTTAAGATATATTTGTATAGCAGAAAACAATACTTCATTTTATTTCTAAACCATATTATGTTGTTTCTTCAGTCCCTTCTTGGAAGACAAATTATGTTTCTTCTAGTTTTAACAATTAAGAAAAAAAAACTGTAATAAGGTTTGCGTGTGACCCTATGTTTTCAAATAACCTGGGTGAGTATCTAGAAATGTAATTGCTAGATCATATGGTAAGTCTATAATTTTATTAAAAAATGCCAGAGGTGCCTGGGTAGCTCAGTCAGTTAAGTGCCCAACTTTGACTCAGGTCACGACCTCACTGAGTTGGAGCCCTGCGTGGGGCTCTGTGCTGACAGCTCAGAGCCTGGAGTCTGCTTCAGATTCTGTGTCTCCCTCTCTCTCTGTCCTTCCCCCACTCGTACTCTCTCTCTCTCTCAAAACATGAATAAGTATTAAAAAATTTAATAAAAATAATTTAAAAATGCCAAAATGTCTTCCAAAGTACCTGAAACATTTTGAATTCTCTAAGCAATAAATGTCTCACATCCAAGCCTACATTTGGTGTGACAGGTTTTTGTTTGTTTTTTTACTTAATACGTGTATGGTGGTATCTCATTGTTTTGATTTATGTTTCCCTAATTAAAAATGAAGTTGAGCCTCATTTCATGTATTTTCCAACTATTTATCTTTGGTAACGTTATGTTCAGATCTTTTGTCCATATATTATTGGGTAGTTTTATTAATATTGAATTGTGAGAGTTTTTTTAATATGTTGTAGATCAAGCCTTTTATCAAATATTTGATTTTCAAATATTTTTCCACAGTCTATGATTTACCTTTTTATTCTTTTAGTGTCCACTGCAGAGCTTTTTTTTTTTTTTTTTTTTTTTTTTTTATAATGTCAAACTTACTGGCAATTTCTTTCATGGATTTTGCTTTCGGTGCTGTCTCTAAAAATTGATCGCCAAAGCCAAAGTGATACCGATTTTCTTCTACATATTCTTAGACATTTTATAATTGTAGATCTTACATTTTGGTCTATGATCCATTTTTTGTATAGAATGTAAGCTAGATGTAGTGTTCCCTTTGATTCTACTATCTGAAAGCAATCATGTAGCTCTAGTACCTATACTATCTAGTTCCACTGTTACAAATAGCTGGCATTATTCATTTTTAAATATTGAGTAGAATTCACTATTGAAGTCATTTGGTCTTGGAGTCAGTTAAAACCTATCATTTTAAACTACAGTTTAATTTCTTTAATAGACTTTAACCGCAGTTTGACAGACATAGAAATATTTGGTTTAACTGTCTCTTTTTTGATGTTGTGAATTTGTGTCTTTCAAAATACTGCTCCATTTCACATACATTATTGAGTTTATGGACGTAGATGTTTTGGGTAGTATTTTCTTATTCTTTTAATCAGCAGTGAGAGCACCACTTGATACTGGTAAATTCTTGATAGTGGTAAATTGTATCTTCCTTTTGTTTCTTTTTTTCTCCTTCGGTCAGCTTGTGTAGAGTATAGACTTCAGCTAGGAAAACAACACAACTTAAAAAAATACAAGGAGAAATGGAAATAGCGGGTTAGAAATAAGGAATTTTAATGTATATTTCTCTCTAATAAAGCAAGTGGATAATTAACAAGGAATATCGTAGGCCAAAATAATATAGTTAAGAAGGTACATCTAACTGATAAACATCCAAGAAATTATCTTCTTTTCCATGATTTATGGATCAGTCCCAAAAATTGACCATATATTACTTCATAAAGGAAACTTCCTAAAAATACAAACTAGTAGCACTACTATATACAATATTCTCTGATGACACCATCCAAAAAATAAATATTAATAACTAGTACCATAAACAATTATGGTAGTAAGCCCTATTGATTTAGGCCTTACTGGTTATTAAGCAGTTAACAGAAGCTGGGAGTTGCTGCCTTGTAAAACAAGGCAAAATGAGAGCAACTCAAACTAATTAGGACATATAATTCGTCTTTGAAAAATCACCAACTCAATCAAAATGTTTGAAAAACCACTGACTCGATCAAAATAGATACTGCATGGAACTAACCAGGTATATATGATTTTTGTTTGTTTGTTTAAAAAGTTATTTGTATACCTTCTTTGGTTTGTAGAATAAATACCTTATACCTCATTTAAACTTTTTATAGAATATTTTATCAATCTGCACATTATTTCTGAGAATACTTCTAGTTTATTACATACTTTTTAGGATGCTCTGAGGTAATTCCAGAAACATTAAGAAGTAATTTTATGTCCTATTTTCCATAGTTTATCCTAAAATTTTCTATGATTTTATTAATATTAGAATAGGAGAATTTGTACTTACAGAGTTCTTATCCTTCTAATGACATATTTATGATTTTAGATCATGGAGATCCGTGTACTAATTGGAGATCAAACCGCTTCTTTAAAGATGTAGTAAGTGTATTTAATTCCTTACATTAGAAAATGTGGACTTTTAAATATTATCAAATATTCCAAGTATAACAACATTTGGAATCAAAAGCTACTTTCCACACATTAAAGCTTTTATTACATAGTAGATAATACTGAAGGAAAAATAAATCTCTGAAGCTTGCCAGAATTTTATGTCCAAACAGAATTGATGATAATACATTTATTTCATGTTTGACATACTTCTAGTGAATTTCCATTTTAATTAAGTGGAGTTTTCTTGTTTTTTTGTTTTTCGTTAGTGGATTATTTGACAAGGCTACAAAGAGTATCAGGAATAGATCTGTAGTCCTACTAAGAATATCTATTTGAAATGGGTGATTTAATGATGTGTAGTTATCACAAATAATCAGACACTTTTGTCATTATGATACTGTTAAGATTGGACAAAATATTTTTATAGCAAAATAGAAAGTTAAAGGATTTATATTAATTTCATACAAAAATTAGTGACAATAGTCACCTTATTTACTTTTCCTCAGACTTCCTTAGAGACCATTTTAATTCTACACATTTTTTCAATTCATATGCAAATTTGTTGAGTGTCAAAATGCTTATTTGTTTCAAGAAATGAAACTTAAACCCTACCTTCCCCTATAACTTGATCTTTCTACAATTATTCACTGAAAAACTCATTGGCTCACTAGCAACATAACATACTTCTAATGCCTTTATCTCAATTCCTGCTTAAATCATTAAGGGTGGTTTCTGTCCTTAATGCTTCATTGCAATCACAGTCATTAAGGTCAGTGATTTCCTGTCTAATACCTACTTTGTTTAATATCATCAACACCATTAACCTAATGGGTCACTCTTAGTCTCCCTCCCCCTTCTTCCTCTTTTTTCTCCTCCTCCTCCTCCTCCTCCTCCTCCTCTACCTCTTCCTCTTCCCCCTCACTGCCTGAAAGTCTCTCCTTTTTTGTATCTTCCCAATACTGGGTATGATGTAAATCTGCAGTGAAAAAAGTTAAAATAATTATTCCTTCTGCAGGTAAACTGTGTATGTACACATTGGCAAAAAAAAACATTCCAGAGTGTGTAAAAAAATAAAACAAACTTTGTAGAGGACTTGAATGCCATTTCTATATTTTAGTTGAAACAATATGCCTCTCCTAAAATATATCATAAAATGAACATTAGTGATAAATTAACCATATTGCTCAAAGGGTGTAAAATGAATGACTTCTCCTGAAAAAAAAAAATGAATACATACAATACAGTTGCTTTGTTAATTTAAGCATTTTAGAGGTCATTTTTCAAACTGTTTCCGTGGCCTAGAGCCAAATTCCATGCTTCAGGTGAACAAAAATCTATCCTTTCTAAATGAACAGTATGGACTGGCAGTTTACTTAGAGGAGAGAACTGTTTAATGTATTTTCTTTGCTATAACTATCAATAATGATATAAACTATAAAATGTAAAAAGAACCTCTTTGTGTAGTATAAGCACATTGCTTCACCTCTGTGTTAAGATAAATGCAGTTTGTACTCACAGAAAAACAAGCATTTAAAATGTAGTACCATGTCACATCAGTCTTAAAAGGCTTACTTATGTCTCAACCATATGGATGAACATCAGAAAAAAAAATGTCAACTAGATATATGCTTTTAGCAAAAGAAAAAAAATATTTGTGTTTTCATTTTCTGGCTTAAAATATTGCTGTTCTAAATGTTCTTTTGTTTCCTTCCAAAGCACATGAGTATTCCATTCATCTAAAATAATGCCAGTGAGTTATGAAACTAAACTTTTCAGTGTTTCAATAAATTAATAATGGATATGAAATTATGAGATAAATCTACATAGCATCTAGAACACCATTAACTCTTCACAGACTAATAATTTTTAAAATTCTGTAATCAGATTATTTTCCAATAAATCTCATAATGTATACTTCATGATCTGATCTGAAAAGTAAGCTTTAATAAAAAGTGATGTTATCAAGGTTTATTGACTCAGTATGTAAGGACAGGGACAGGATTATATCTTTATAGCAGCAAATATAAAAATTCTTAGTAGTTTCAGTTGCATTAAATAGAATTGATTCAAACAGCACTCTTTGTCTTGGAATCTACCACAAGGAAAAGTATTATTTGAAAAACTGTAATCTGTTTTTCTCTATCTGACCTATTTCACTTATAATAACACCCTCTAAGGTCCGTCCATGTTGTTGCAAATGGCAAGATCTCAGTACTTTTTTTTATGGCTGAATAATATTCGTGTGTGTGTGTGAGAGAGGGGGGGGGGCAGACCTTCTTTATTCATCTATCTATGGACACTTGGGTTGTTTCCATATCTTGGCTATGTAGATAATGCTGCAATAAACACAGGGGTGCACATATCTTTTTAAATTGCTGTTTTAATTTTCTTTGGTTAAAGGTCCAGTAATGGAATTACTAGATTCGATGGCAGTTGTATTTTTAGTTTTTTGAGGAAACTCCATACTGTTTTCTACAGTGGTTGCACCAGCTACATTCCCACCAACAGTGCACAAAGGTTCCCCTTTCTCCAAGTCCTTGACAACACTTAGTTTTTGTCTTTTCAATACTAGCCATTCTGACTGTTGTGAGATGATATTTCATTGTGATTTTGACTTGCATTTCTCTGATGAATAGTGTTGTTGACCAACTTTTCATGTGTCTGGTGTTTGTATGTCTTCTTTGGAAAAATGTCTATTTGGGTTCTTTGTTCATGTTTTAATTGGATTATTTGGGGATTTTGGTGTTGAGTTGTTTAAATTCTTTACACATCCCTTCATCAGATACAACATTGGCAAATATATTCTTCCATTCATTAGGTTGCTTTTTTGGTTGTTGTTAATGGTTTTCTTTGCTGTGTGAAAGATTTTATTTTGGTGTAGTTCCAATAGTTTATTTTTACTTTTGTTTCCCTTGTCTGGGGAGACATATTCATAAATACGTTAAGGATAATGATTAGTTGAATGTAAAAGATAAAACTAACAGACTCTTTTTTTTTAATGTTTATTTTTGATGGGGGGTGGGGAGAGAGAGAAAGAGTGAGCAAGCATGAGCAGGGGAGGGGCAGAGAGAGAGAGGGAGACACAGAATCGGAAACAGGCTCTGAGCTGTCAGCACAGAGCCCAATGTGGGGCTCGAGCTCACAGACTGCAAGATCATGACCTGAGCTGAAGTCAGATGCTCAACCGACTGAGCCATGCAGGTGCCCCTAACAAACAGACTCAAATACAGAGAACAAACTGGTGGTTGACAATGCAAAGTGGGCAGGGGAGTGGGCAAAATTAATGAAAGGGATTAAGAAGTACCAACTTCGAGTTAGAAAACAGATAAGTCAAAGAGATGAAATACAGCATAGGAAATATAGTCAATAATATTGTAATAATGTTGTATGGTGGCAGATAATAACTACACGTACCATGATGAGCATCAAGCAGTGTATAGAATTGTCAAATAACTATTGTGTACATTGAAAGTAATAAAATGTTGTATGTTGATTATACTTCAATTAAAATAAAAGAAAAATCCTGGATGCAAGAAATGAGGCCAAGGTAAGGGTGAACTTTGGGCAGTGAAAGGAAGGCTTCAGAAAAGACTAAAAAATGGAAAATGTGGGTCAGATCAGAAGAATAGAGCAATTATTCTACTGCATTTTAAGGAAGTGTAATATTATATCAGGGTTAGTAAACTGAATGAAACTGGTGAATGACATAAATCCCCCCTCTTTCAGATTATCTTTCCAAGTCTACTTTTTATATGTGGATTTCAAAAAGGAAGTGGAGAAATCAAGAACCAAACCACATAGCCCAGACTCGTATCTGCCTTATCTGTAATTGAATCACTAGTAATCAATACCATCAACTAGAAAACAATTCCTGCCTGAATAAAAACGACGTATTTTTTATAGTCTCCCCAATTCCTTGATGTGTTCTTTGCTATACAACTAAAATATTATTGTTAAAGTTGTTTTGCTTTCTTATCTTAAAAAATACTATTTAATATATTCTTTTTCTCATTTCATTTCATTTTTTTTATCATAAGTGTGCTCTTTAATCGCCATCCCTTATTTCATCCATCCCTGCACCCACCTCCCCTCTCATAACCATCAGTTTGTTCTCTATGGTTAAGAGTCTGTTTCTTGGTTTGTCTCTTTTTTTTTTCCCCTTTGCTCATTTGTTGTTTTGTTCCTTAAAGTCCACATATGAGTGGGATCATATGATATTCATCTTTCTCTGACTTGTTTCACTTAGAATGATACTCTCTAGCTCTATCCATGTTGTTGCAAATGGAGAGATTTCCCTTTTTTATGGCTGAATAATATTCCTCTGTGTGTGTGTGTGTGTGTGTGTGTGTGTGTGTGTATGTGTGTGTGTGTACATATATATATCACATCTTCTTTATCCATTCATCAGTTGACGGACACATGGGCTGCTTCCATAGTTTGGCTATTGTGAATAACGCTGCAATAAACATAAAGGTGCATATATCCCTTTGAATTATTGTCTTTATTTATAATTATTTATTTATTTATTTATTTATTTATTTATTTATTATTTTTGGTAAATACTCAGTGCAATTCCTGGATCTTTGCATAGTTCTATTTTTAATTTTTTAAGGAAACCACTTTTTTCCATGGTAGCTGCCCCAATTTGCATTCCCACCGACAGTGCAAAAGCATTTCTTTTTTCTCCATATCTTCACCGACACTTGTTTCCTGTGTTTCTGATTTTACTCTTTCTGAGAGGTGTGCGGTGGCAACTCACTGTAGTTTGGATTGCATTTCCCTGATAATGCATGATGTTGAACATCTTTTCTTGTGTCTGTTGGTCATCCAGATGTCTTCTTGGGAGAAAGCTCTGTTCATGTCTCCTGTCCATTTTGTTTTGGGGAATTGAATTGCATCAAGTCTTTATATATTTTGGATACTAACCTTTTATCAGATAGGTCATTTGCAAATATCTTCCCTATTTGTTAGGTTGCCTTTCAGTTTTATTGATTGTTTCCTTCACTGTGCCGAAACTTTTTATTTTGATGTAGTCCTAATAGTTGATTTTTGCTTTTGTTTCCCTTGCCTCAGGAGACATATCTAGAAAATATTGCTGCAGCTGATGTCTAAGAGATTACTGCCTATACTCTCTTCAAGGATTTTTAGGGTTTCAGGTCTCACATTTAGGTCTTTAATTCATTTTGAGTTTATCTTTGTGTGTGGTGTAGGAAAGTGGTCCAGTTTCATTCTTTTGCATGTGGCTCTCCAGTTTTCCCATCCCCATTTGTTTAAGAGACGTTTTTTTCCATTGCAACTTCTTCCTTCCTTTATCAAAGGAGAATTGACCATATAATTGTGGGTTGATTCCTGTTCTCTTGAATTATATGTCTATTTTTATACCAGTATCATACTATTTTAATCACTACTGCTTTGTAATATAACTTGAAATCTGGAATTGCATCATCTCCAGTTTTGTTTTTCTTTTTCAATATTGCTTTGGCCATTTGAGGTCCTCTGTGGTTCCATACAAATAGTAGGATTGTTTGTTCTAGTTCTGTGAAAAATTTTGTTGGTATTTTGATAAGGATTGCATTAAATCTGTAGATTGTTTTCGGTAGTGTAGACATTTTAACATTTGTTCTTCCAATCCATGAGCATAGAATGTCTTTCCTTTTCTTTCCATTGTCTTCAGTTTCTTTCATCAGTGTTTTCTAGTTTTCAGAGTGCACATCTTTAACCTTTGGTTAAATTTATTCCTAACTACTTTATTGCTTTTGGTGAAATTGTTAATGGGATTGTTTTCTTAATTTAACTTTCTACTGCTTATTTATTAGTGAATAGGAATGTAACAAATCAGTACATTGATTTTTATGTCTTGCAACCTTAAATAATGTATCCATTCTAGCAGATTTGTGTGTGTGTGTGTGTGTGTGTGTGTGTGTGTGTGTGTGTAGTCTTTAGAGTTTTCTGTGTATATTATCATATCATCCGTAAAGAGTGAAAGTTTTGGTTCTTCCTTGCCAATTTGGATGTCTTTTAATTCTTTATGTTGTCTAATTGCTATGGGTAGGACTTCCAGTACTATGCTGAATAAAAATGGTAAGAGTGGACATCCTTGTCTTGTTCCTGACCTTAAGTGAAAAGCTCTCAGTTTTTCACCATTAAGTATAATGTTGGCTGTGGGTTTTTCATATAAGGCCTTTATTATGTTGAGGTATGTTCCCTTTAAGCTTATTTTGCAGACAATTTTTATCACAAATGGATGTTGCACATTGTCTAATGCTTTTTCTGTATGTATATAAAATGATCATACAGTTTTTGTCCTTTCTCTTATTGATGTAACGTATCACATTGTTGTGCAAACGTTGAATCACCCTTACAACTTGGTAATAAAGTCAACTAGACCGTGGTGTATGTTTTTTTAAATGTATTGTTGGACTCAGTTTGCTAATATTTTGTTGAGGATTTTTGCATCTATATTCATGAAAGATATTGGCCTGCACTTCTCTTTTGTGCGTGTATCTTTATCTGGTTTTGGTATCAGAGTAATGCTGGCCTTTTAGAATGAATCTGGAAGTTTTCTTCATTTCCATTTTTTTGCAATGGCTTGAGAAGGATAGGTATTAACTCTTCTTTGCCTGTGAATATGCCTGGGAAGCCATCTGTTCCAGGACATTTGTTTGGGGGGAGTGTTTTGAATACTGATTTAATTTCATTGCTGGTAATTGGTCTGTTCGAATTTTGTATTTCTATCTGCTTTAGTTTTGGTAGGGTATATGTTTCTAGGAATTTATCCATTTCCTTTAAGTTGTACAATTTGCTGGCATATAAGTTTTCATAATATTTTGTTACAATTGTTTGTATTTCTGTGGTTTTGTTGTCATTTCTCCTCTTAATAATTTTGTTTATTTGGGTCCTCTTTGTCTCCCTCTTTTTTTTTAATGAGTCTTGCTAGAGGTTTATCAATTTGTTTTTTATATTTTCAAAGAGCCAGTTAATGGTTTCATTGATCAGTTTGTTTGTGGTGGTTGGTTTCTATATTACTTATTTCTGTAATATTTATTTATATATCATTATCTAATCTTTATTATTTCTTTCCTTTTGCTGGGTTTGGCTTTTGTTCTTTTTATAGCTCCTTTAGGTATAAATTTAGTTATTTATTTGACATTTTTCTTCTTGAGGTAGGTATTTATTGCTATAAACTTTCCTCCTAGAACCACTTCTGCTGCATCACAAAGATTTTGGACTGTTGTGTTTTTATTTTCATTTGTTTCATGTAACTTCAGATTTCTTTTTTGATTTCTTGGTTTCATTGTTTAGTAGGATATTATTTAACTTCCATGTATTTGTGCTTTTTCCAGATTTTTTTCCTGTGGTTGATTTCTAGTTTCACAATGTTGTGGTCAGAAAAGATGCATGGCATCACTTCGATTTATTTGAATTTGTTGAAGCTTGTTTTATGGCCTAATATATATTTTGGAGAATGTTCTGTGCATTTGAAAGAATGGATATTCTGCTGTTTTGGATGGAATGTTCTCAATATATCTGTTAAGTCCATCTGGTCCAGTGTGTCATTCAAAGCCACTGTTTCCTTGTTGAATTTTTGTTTGGATGATCTTCCCATCAATGTAAATGGACTGTTAAAGTCCACTACTCTTATTACATGATTGTGGATTATTTCTTTTGTTTGCTATTAATTGTTTTATGAATTAGAGTGCTAT
Source organism: Panthera uncia (assembly GCF_023721935.1). Classification (NCBI taxonomy): domain Eukaryota; kingdom Metazoa; phylum Chordata; class Mammalia; order Carnivora; family Felidae; genus Panthera; species Panthera uncia. Next base: position 82,682,617 of record NC_064816.1, read on the forward strand.
CATGTTGGGGCCATAAATAATTACAATTGTTATATCCTCTTGTTGGATTGTCCCCTTTTTATTATATAGTGTCCTCTTTGTCTCTTGTTACAGTCTTTGTTTTAAAGTCTATTTTGTCCAATATAAGTACTGCTACTCCAGCTGTCTTTTGGCATGCCTTTGCATGATAAATGTTTCTCCATCCCTTCATTTTAACTCTGCTGGTGTCTTTATGTCTGAAACAAGTATTTTATAGGCAGCATGTAGATGAATCTTGTTTTTTTTTTTAAGTTTATTTTATTTTTGTGTTGGGGTAGGGGCAGAGAGGGAGGTAGAGAATCCCAAGCAGGCTCTGTGTTGTCAGCACGGAGCCTGATACAGGGCTCAATCTCATGAACCATGAGATCATGACTTGCACCAAAATCAAGAGTCAGACGCTTAACTGACTGAACCACCCAGGAGCCCCTGGATGTTGTTTTGTTGTTGTTGTTTTAATCCACTCTGTCACCCTAGGTCTTTTGATAGGAGTGTTTAGTCCATTTACATTCAAAGTAATTGTTAATAATTATGTATTTATTGCCATTTTGCTACTTGTTTTGTGGTTGTTTCTATGGGTTTTCTCTGAAATTTCTCTTGATTAAATGGATTGTCGGATTTCCTTTTGGATTCCTTTCTCTTTATTCTTTGTATACCTATTAGTGGCTTTTTATTTGTTGTTACCATTAGGTTTGCATATAGCATCTTCTGCATATAGCAGTCTATATTAAGTTGATGGTCACCTAAGTTGAAGCCCATTCTTTACTCTTCACCCCTCCATGTTTTAGGTATATAGTGTCATATTCACATTTTTAAAAATTTTATGAATTCCTTGACTTCTATAGAAATATTATTTTTGCTACTTTTGTATTCTTTACTTTTTGTACTCTGACTTATAATCTGCCTTTCCACTCAAAGAGTCCCCTTTAGTATTTATTGAAGTGCTGGTTTAATAGTATTGAATTCCTTTCATTTTTGCTTGTCTGAGATCAAACTTTTAATCTCTCCTTTTCTTCTGAATGATAGCCTTGTTGAATAGAGTATTCTTGGCTGCAGGTTTATCCCTTGGAGCACTTTAAATATATCATACCACTCCTTTCTCGCTTGCAATGTTTTTGCCGAAAAATCCGCTGATAGCCTTATGGGGTTTCCCCTTGTATATAACAGTCTTCTTTTCTCTTGATGCTTTTAAAAGTTTTTATTTTTTTCTACCTGTTGCCATTTTAATTACTATGTGTCTTGGTGTGAACCTCCTTGAGTTGAATTTGGAGGGGGGGATCTCTGTACCTCCTAGATCCTAGATCTGGATATCTGTTTCCTTCCCTAGATTAGAGAAGCTTTAAGTTATTATTTCTTCAAATAAATTTTCTGCCTTCTTATCACTTTCTTCTTATATCTCTATAATGCAGATAGTTTTACACTTGATGGAGTCACTGAGTTCCCTAAGACTATTCTCAATTTGCATTATTTTCTTTTCTCTCCTTTGCTCAGCTTAGTTGCTTTCTGTTACTCTGTCTTCTAGGTCATTAATTTCTTTCTCTGCTTTGTCTAGCCTGCGATTTATTCCATAAATATATTTTTAATCTCATTTATTGTGTTCTTGGTCTCTGATTTGCTCTTATTTATATCTGTATTAAGGATCTCACTGATATCTTCTACTTTTCTCTCAGTCCAGTGAATATCTTTGTGATCATTACTTTAAAATCTCTATCAGGTATATTACTTCTATCTATTTCATTTTGGTTTCTTGCTATGGTTTGGTCCTGTTCTTTCATTTGGGAGATGTTTCACTGTTGCCTCATTCTGTCTGACTATCTGTGTCTGTTTCTCTGTGTTGGGGAAGCAGCTACTTCTCTGACTCTTGAGGATAGAAGACTTAAGAAGAAGAGATCCTGTAGTGCCCTGCACTGTCATGTCCCCTGTTTCCCAGGGCCTGATGCTTCAAAGAATGTCTGCATCGTGTGTGCTCTGCCGTTTAGTCTTGCCCATTTTTTCCTTCAGTCTAGTTGTCTGCAGAGCCTCTCTTGCCTTTGTGGGCAGGGTCTGGTCCCCAGCAGAGGGTGGGGCATGTTTAACAAGGGGTGAAGTGTTCTTTCTGAGAAACAAGACCTGCTGCTGATGCTGGGGGATGCACTGGTCAGGAGATGTAGTGTTGGCAAGTTGTTTCTTCTGAGGGGGGTGCCCGGCAGTGCTGAGACTAAGGGGAGTATGTCTGAAGGGCAGATCCACAGAATCCAGAGGGGTTGTGAAGTGGGGCTTCGTGCAAGCAAGTTAGGTCAGAAATACAGGCAGTATTGATTTCCATAGGTAGACATTGTTTGTGTTGGGGTAGGGGAGGGAAATGGCATCAGCCAGCTCCTTTGCTTCTGGAGGGGACTCCCCATGATCCCTGTCTGTCCGTGCCATGCTTTGAGATGAGTAAATTATTTTCCCTCCCATCTGCCCCCGCTGTTTTTCAGGCTGCTCATTCTAGGCTGTATCTGCAATGGCTGTTGGTAATGCTGTCTCTTAAGGTTGAAAACTCTACTTCCTAGGCCTCAGGGCTCTCCCACAGTGGAGCCCATTGTTTTTTTTTTGTTTGTTTTTTGTTTTTTTTTAATTTGAGACCTTAAGCCTAATTGGTTTTAAGAACTGACAAAACTTGGAAAATAATATGAAGATTCCTGATACAAAAGTCTTTTCTCCTTCCTTCTCCGTACGACTAGCTCCTTCCCTGCTGTGGACAGCCAACATCCAATTTACTTCCAGACCATGTCTTTGCCCTTCCTGCCTTTAGTTGTGGAGTTTGTTCTGCCAATCTTTGACTTGTTTTCTGGGTTATTTATGCTGATGAGAATGTTGCTTATTTGTATCTATGGGAGGAGGCATACTTAAAATCCTTCAACTCCATCTTCCTAGCCAACTTTATTTTTTCATGTATTTTTTTTCCCTTATGAGTTTTAAAGTAAACGTGTTTAGTGTTAAAAATAAATTTCAATTATTTTTGCTTTCTGTTAATTTAAAAAGTTAATGTAGTGATAATTGGCATCTGTACTATAGATTTTCTAATTAAGCTCAAAGAATGTTTCTCTATTTTAACTTCTTAGAAGTATTTGTTTTTAAATTTATTTTTCCACAATTCCTGTTAGCATTTTTTCAAAATATTCTTTTCCTTACTTTCTAATTTCCTGTTTATATGAAAGAAGGCTCTTGATATTGTATGTTAATTTTGCACCCAACACTTTACTATATAACTTAGTGTTTACAATGCACTCTAAGCCTTAGCGAGTACTATTTCATTAACAAATAATGATAATTTTACTTTCTTCTTTCCAATTTTCTTAACTCATTTATTTTTTTCTTTCTCATTACACTGTTTACATGCTACCATTCAACATGACTATTGATCTAAAGTGTCATATAACTTTGTTAGGTCATTGTGCAATTTTTTGTGAAAGAGGTATATTTTAGAATGTTTTGCAATACTGATGATCAGAAGGAATGAAAATGTAACTATGAGAAGAATGCCTTCTGAGATGTTTCTGAAGTGGAGAAGAGGACTGATGTGGATGGTGATTATTCCGAGAAATGATTCGTCAACCTCATTTTGCTATGGAACTAACAAAGCCAGTAGTGGCATGTGCCTTTTGGTATATCCCTTGTTTTATCTAAAATTGTTTGGTTTGCTGTCTTTCTCCTAATAGGTTTCTGATGCTTATTGGAGTTCTGAAGCTACTCCTGCTGTCACCTCCACTACTCAGTGGTCTGTCTATAGTACTAAGAGCTAAGCGTTGAATGTGTAGATAGCTTTGGGTAGTATTGACATTTTAACAATATTTATTCTTCCAATCCATGAACACGAAATGTTTTTTCCATTTCTTTGTATCTTCTTCAATTTCCTTCATAAGCTTTCTATCGTTTTCAGCATACAGATCTTTTACATCTTTGCTTAGGTCTATTCCTAGGTATTTTATGATTCTTGGTGCAGTTGTGAATGGGATTAGTTTCTTTATTTGTCTTTTTGTTCTTCATTATTCATGTGTAAGAATGCAACTGATTTCTGTACATTGATTTTGTATCCTGTGACTTTGCTGAATTCATGTATCAGTTCTAGTAGACTTTCGATGGAGTCTCTCGGGTTTTCCATGTATAATATCATGTCATCTGCAAAAAGTGAAAGCTTGACTTCATCTTTGCCAATTTTGATGCCTTTGATTTCCTTTTGTTGTCTGATTGCTGATGCTAACACTTCCAACACTATGTTAAACAACAGTGGTGAGAGTGAACATCCCTGTCGTGTTCCTGATCTCAGGGGGAAAGCTCTCAGTTTTTCCCCATTGAGGATGATATGAGCTGTGGGCTTTTCATAAATGGCTTTTATGATGTTTAAGTATGTTCCTCTATCCTGACTTTCTCGAACATTCTTCTCAAAGCTAGAACAAGCAACCCTAAAATTTGTATGGAACCACAAAAGACCCTGAATAGCCAAAGTAATATGAAAGAAGTCCAAAGCAGGAGGCATCACAATCCCAGACTTTAGCCTCCACTACAAAGCTGTAATCATCAAGACAGCATGGTATTGGCACAAAAACAGACACATAGACCAATGGAATAGAATACAGGTTCCAGAATTGGACCCACAAAAGTATCGCCAACTAATCTTTGACAAAGCAGGAAAGAATATCCAATGGAAAAAAGAGAGTCTCTTTAACAAATGGTGCTGGGAGTACTGGACAGCAAAATGCAGAAGAATGAAACTAGACCACTTTCTTACACCATTCACAAAAATAAAATGGATAAAGGACCTGAATGTGAGACAGGAAAACATCAGAACCCTAGAGAAGAAAGCAGGAAAAAACCTCTCTAACCTCAGCCACAGCAATTTCTTACTTGACACATCCCCAAAGGCAAGGGAATTTAAAGCAAAAATGTACTATTGGGGACTCATGAAGATAAAAAGGCTTTTGCACTGCAAAGGAAACAGTCAACAAAACTAAAAGGGAATCAACAGAATGGGAAAAGATATTTGCAAATGACATATCGGACAAAGGGCTAGTATCCAAAACCTACAAAGAACTCACCAAATTCCACACCTGAAAAACAAATAATCCAGTGAAGAAATGGGCAGAAGACATGAATAGATAATTCTCTAAAGAAGACATCCAGATGGCCAACAGGCACATGAAAAGATGCTCACTCCTCATCAGGGAAATACAAATCAAAACCACACTCAGATATCACCTCACGCAAGTCAGAGTGGCTAAAATGAACAAATCAGGAGACTATAGATGCTGACAAGGATGTGAAGAAAAAGGAACCCTCTTGCACTGTTGGTGGGAATGCAAACTGGTGCAGCCACTTGGAAAACAGTGTGGAGGTTCCTCAATAAATTAAAAATAGATCTACCCCATGACCCAGCAATAGCACTGCTAGGAATTTACCCAAGGGATACAGGAGTGCTGATGTGTAGGGGCACTTGTACCCCAATGTTTATAGCAGCACTTTCAACAATAGCCAAATTATGAAAAGAGCCTAAATGTCCATCAACTGATGAATGGATAAAGAAGTTGTGGTTTATATGTACAATGGAATACTACTTGGCAATAAGAAAGAATGAAATCTGGCCTTTTGTAGCAACATGGATGGAACTGGAGAGTGTTATGCTAAGTGAAATAAGTCATACAGAGAAAGACAGATACCATATATTTTTCACTCTTATGTGGATCCTAAGAAACTTAACAGAAGACCATGGGGGAGGAGAAGGAAAAAAAAAGAGAGGGAGCCAAACCATAAGAGACTCTTAAAAACTGAGAATAAACTGAAGGTTGATGGGGGGGGTGGGAGGGAGGGGAAAGGGGTGATGGGTATTGAGGAGTATACCTGTTGGGATGATCACTGGGTGTTGTATGGAACACATTTGACAATAATTTTCATACAATAAATTAAATAAATAAATAAATAAATAAATAAATAAATAATAAGAGCTAAGCATGGTCAGCTTCTCAAACGTGATACCAGGTACATTTGGGAAATACTTTCCACTTGTTTCCACGGTCACTAATGTTAATCCTGGAATGATAGCTTTCTTCACTGTGCCTTATTCCCAGTACCAGAGCTTGACTTCCTTGAGGGGACTGAGCCCAATCCAGTATCTTGTGATCTGCCAGTTCAAGGGCAAAACTTTTTAAATGACCATGTAACTCACAAGTTTCCAACCTTGACAACATGTAATAATTATCTGGGGAGCTATAAAAACTTTATGCATGTCTGTTTAAACCCTACATGTCTGGGTTTCAATTCTCGATATCTGATTTCATTAGTCTAAGGTGGGCTCCACAACTGTGCAGTCAGTTTGAAAACCACTGATCTTACTTAACTCTAAAATACCATCTGCCCCTCTTCTCTATCTTTCTGGCTGACATTCTATCATTATATGGACACCCATGGCTAACTATGGCCTAGATTAGTCTGGGCTTATCAATGTTCTTTGGCCACACTTTTTGTATTATCCTCTTCTAGATGCTCTATTGTCACCCTGGTTCACCTATCAGCCTATTGAAATCTTGTAGACTGTTCCCTCTCTTTATCTTACCTGAGCTGTAAGGACCATGCTTAATTCACACTTGAGACACTGATATGGGTAGTTCCTGGAAAAGCCAAGGCCTAAAACCAGGTGTGCTGACTTGCAGACATCTGTTCTTTGCATTATGCCTGAATACCTTTACTTTAGTTTATTATTTACTTTGCCGTGTTCTAGATTCTCCCTCTTTCCTCTCATTTGGGGATAGTACACTCAATAAATATAAATTGGTGATTATTTTTTTTATTTTTTACACATTTTCTCCCTTTGTACACATATCTCATTTTAGACAATGCTGAAAAGATTATGATTCATTATTCCACATAATAACTAACAGCTGGAGTCAATTAAAGTGAGTCTAACTCATATACCACATGGTACAGAAGCTGGATGAAGTTTTTATTGAAGCTAGACATTGGTAATGTAATATGTAACATATACAGACTCCTTATCACATTTCATTCCACATGTCCTTGAACTTAGGTGCTATAAGAAGGGCATGATCAGATGATGAGAAATTATAACATCTTCATTTTTTTAAATAACTTTTTCTTCTATCTACATCTCCACAACTATGCTTTAAAATAAATTAGAAATGTAAACTATTTTTCATAATATAAGACTAAGAGGATCTTGAAATAGAAAAATGTGACCTAAAGCATTTGATTACCAGTGTTTCTTATAAAGAAGTCATTACATTCATTTGTGTGTGTGTGTGTATACTTACATATAATGTATATGTGTGTGTATATAATGTGTATGTGTGTATATATATATATAATATGTGTGTATATATATATATAATATATATGTATGTATGTATATATGTATGTATGTATGTGTTTCCCTTTAAGCCATCAAAGAACAAACAAGAGACCTTTTTGCTTTTTGAATTACCATTGATAGCCAGGATTTTCTATTTTAGGATTAATCTACTAGAAAGAAAAGTTAATCCAAATATGGGGCTAAAAAATAATTTCTTAAAGATCATATTTCTGTAAATTAAGCTATCATACCAAACTTGAACATCACACTATCTAGTTTAATACTTTGACCACTAAAATATTAAAGAGATATATATTTGGCCTACAACAAATAATGGCAAATATTGTATTATTCAATGTTATCAAATACAGTTGGACCGAGATTTTTTAAAAGTCATCAAATGCTAAAGTATTTCTCTTAACTGTAGGGAACTACACTCCCATTGCATTATATGCAAATTTCAGAGACATCCAGAGACTTTAAACCTGAAAACAGAGCCTTACATTACATTCTCCTTAGATCAGATCACATTAAGGACTAAACTCTCATTCTTCTTCACTAATTAGGGCAGTTTAAGCAGTGAAGAGAAAAAGTTCACCTACCACATATAATTGATCAATGAGATAGAGATCTTTGGGAAAGGATGAATCTAAAAGTTTTTCCTCAATAGAAATGCTATAGAGGTAGGTTAGTCTTATTTTATGATTTATCTTTATAAGTGAAACTCAATTTTTTTCTCACATGTAGTCTAGTAAGTGTGTGATAGAAAACTCTGATTTCTTCCATCTCTAAATCTAGTTAGCATCTTCACACTACAGTCACACTACATATTTACACACTCTTTAGTATGTATCTTCCATGAAAATGCATAGTTACAACTTTGTTCAGAGATCCTTGGCTGTCAACAACATGAAAAAGATCAGGAAATTCCTGAATGTGATGCAAAATGTGGTTGAGACTGTGGAATTGGCATGCCTGCTGAGGATTCACAGTAGAATGGGGCAAAGGGACTCTGTAGATGAGACTAGATAGAAGGATGGCCCAAGGTGTATTGGGAGATAGCGGAGTTCAGAGCATCACATACAAGGAACAAAAAACTAAGGTGAGACCCAAATTGACAGGAGGAGAAACGCCAAGCTGCACTTCAAAAAAAAAAAACAAAAACAAAAAAAACAAGCTATACATTTCCTATACATTCCTATAAATTCCTATGAATTTAGAGACCGAAATTATTCCATCTGGGAACATAATTATTGCAATGGGGAGACATCTATCTATTAGGTAAAAAAAAATCTTCTGTAACCCCATAGTTATTAAAATATTTTAAACACTCTATATTCATGCTCATATTATGTTCCCTCCCTGATAAATATTGAGCTTCTTCAAGATAAGAACAAGTTACCCTGTAATTCCACTGCAATATCAAAGCTTAAAATTCCTAAAAAAGAAAATGAAGGCACTGGCTAACATCATAGACCAGACATGAAAGCTTATCAAGGACAGAGTTCAACATTTGGAGCAGACATTGCACACCTAGGTTCCTCCAGTTCCAACTCATTCCTTCTATCAACCAAAGAAGCGAGGGAAGAGAGGTGTTTCAAAGGCCCAAGTCTTAAAATCCTAAGTAGCTGAGTTGCCTTGACTGGCCAGGTAATTATTTCTCCTACCAAACAGAAATTGGGATTCATGAGCTAAAAACAAATTTCAATTAGGAACCAATATAGACACTATAAATGGACACTGTAATTGTGTTCATTTTGTAACTGCAATTATTTAATGTGTATTATAAATTCTGAATGCAATGCTCTGTCTTCTCATCTTCAGGATTTATCTTTAGAAGTCTGAAAACTACTATAGCCAACATTTTAACAGCTAATAGGTCTAGGTACTATTCTAAGCACTTTAAGGTCTAAATAACTGTAAAAGATAAACGCTATTATTTTCATTTTATAGTTGCGTTAACTGAAGCACAAGTTAAATAAATTGCTGAAGTCACATGATTAGTAAATTGCATTGCCTGACTCTAGACCTGAGGTGCTTAAATAACTACATCTGGCGCTTTTCATGGCAATCATACTTCCTCATTATTTTTGAATGACTTAAAAAATGTCTTTGGAGGCTTTAATATCTCCTCCTTTATTCTGAAGTTAAATGAAAATATGTCTAAGTGTGAGCTTTTTTCCTTTTAAAAGTGTTTCTTAGGTCAAATCTGTGTTCGTCTCTCTTTGTCTTTTTTCTTTATTTTGTGGGAACTTTCAAATACTAGAATGATAGGGGTTTAATTGTGGGGTACAAATCTCTACAGTAAAAGTCTTAGTTTTCCCATTGTTTATGCAAAATTTTGGAGTAAGTGCATAGGCAGAATAAGAACAGACTAGATTTTCTAAGATAAGTTGGAAACGGAAAAACTTAGTGACTTCAACAACAGTAAAGACTGTTGTGCCCTATGATTGATGAAAAGAGGGTTCTGGAAGGGTAACAGTGAAAAGATCCTTCCTCAAGAAATGTCACATATTTATCTGATAATTCATAGGTCCTAACTATGTTCCTGTACAACCATCAGTGAATTTCCTTAGGAATAAATATGGATTGCTTGTGATTTGTGTTCAGGATTAGGGAAAGATAAATGGGTGTCTAATGACAATTAAATTCTATACTTATACTTTCACTGAATTTCAGCCCTATTTTCCATTTCTACACTTAATATTTCCTGACTCTGAGATGAGAGTTTCTTAGGGTTTCTTAGAAAAAAAAAATTTGCCGCCAACATCTTTACGGCGTATTTTAGGTTGGAGCTTCTCTACTATCTTTGACAGAAATGTTTATTTTTCTCATTGGTCAGCGATGCTCACTCCCCACTCCTGTTCCTGATGTTATACTTTAATTCTTGTTTGTAATTCATTCCGTTTATTCCAGTGGCATTTCACAAAATGGGTGTAAACGATGTGTGTTATCTGACACCTTGAGATCACCTTTCAGATCACCTTTTTTCCCAAATCAAAAGGATATTGTAGGTATATTCTTACAAGATTCACAAAATAAAGACGACATCAAAATGTTAAGTTTTGATGTCACAGTGGGATTATAGAGTTAACTGGTCTTTGTCTTGCAGTTCAAGATACATTGGGGGTGGGAGGTGGAAGATATATACATATACAGTGTTAATTTTTTAAAAAAATTTAAATGCATAGAAGTAATATTTGAAAGGACATTCTTCCTTTTCTCTACCATCCTTTATTTCGTTTTCCATATTCTAATTTTCTTGCTCAGTCAGTAAGTCCATCTGTACTCTGTTGTGGTACAACAATTGAATGTGGTACACATTCGATTCCTTCATAGGATTTTGAGAAAAATCCTACTCAATATTTAGGGTTTATTTCAAACATGACCTAAGGCCTCAGACATAATTTTATTATTGAACTTACCTAAGAAGCAGGCATTTTATTTTGTGGTGGAGCCCTTTCTTAAGTAATGTGGTGAAAACCTCAAGACAAGGGAGGGGAAGCTGGCTATGTGTACATATGTGACATTCCTCATGACTCTGTAATATAGGCCACTCCATCAGACTGTATGTCTGTATGTTACCAAGTATGGGAGACAAAGAAGTAGAAATCATATGAAAGACTGCACCCTGCTGCACTTGCGGTTCAGTTTTACAGGTACAAACCCTGAGCCCATGTTGGCACAAAGATGCTTCCTGGAAAGAAAAGCCTCAGTGTCACGACTCTCTGTGTGAAACTCAGTCCTGTTACAATTTGGGCACACTCACCTAAATTAATATCTTTCTCAAAAACATGTTATATCCTTTAAAAATCTATATTTATGTATTTATTTTTAAACTTTTTAACTTTAAGTACAGAGAGAGGGGTCGGGGGAGAGAGAGAGAGAGAATATCCTAAGCAGGCTCTGTGCTGGCACAGAGCCCAATGAGGGGCTTGAACTCCGGAATCATGAGCTCATGACCTGAGCCAAAACCCACAGTCAGAAGCTTAAGTGACTGAGCCACCCAGGTTCCCCTAAAAATTGACATTTATAAGAAATTTAAACAAAATTGGTGTAAAAGAAAGTGTAGGGGCCAAAAGATTCATTAGGTTAAATACCTGCCTCCCCCCCACCTACCAAATCTAAACCTATGACTTCAAGTACTATTATTTGATTCCAAAATCTGCAAAATTCCCTCTGAATTTTCCTGCTGAGAGAGAAATATCCTACATCTACTTTCTACCTTGGCAAGTGAACTCATTGTTATTGTTTGCTTCTTATTTAGTCCCCCGATCCCCAATAAGACAATTTGCTTGCTGAAAGTTAAACACATTTACATAAACAAGCTACTGGGTCAACTCATGATATCTACTAAGAATCTAAATTTGATACAGGTGTTTTGAGGTCTCATGGATCTTCACGTTTATAAGATTGAATAGTGGGGGTACTTGCACTGATTGTAACCTAGAACACAAGGAACTCCCTCCTGCTCAAGACACAAAAGTGGCAATTTTTCAGGCTACTCCACAAATACTTTAAAACAGCACATCTAAAACTTTAGCCCCCAGTGGCCAACGAGGCTATTCAAGCATGTTCTGTTTTTGTGTTTGGGTGGTACTTTTTTTTAATGTTGGATTATCTACTCTGACCTATATCAGAACTAAATACTAGTGGGATATTCCTGAAGTATAAATTCTGTGCCTTTTTGTGAAGCATTTTGCCACTATTGTCACACTTATTTCTCTGGTCCCTACATTTTTCTGTACTTCAGATGCAGAGTAGGTCATGACAGCAATTGGATTAAGAGAAGAGAGCATATTTCACTAATTATTTTTCAAGTACTCGGCAGAGTTTCTGTATAAAATATGTAAACATTAACAGCTTGTTGATTGGATACATGAGCAAGAATAAGGCAATGGGAATAAAAATATAGTAGGAGCAATATAAGTATGAACTCTTGAAATGGACATGGCCTGGTTCTATGAAACTTGAACAAATGCTTTCCAATGGGTATATTAAAACAAATTATAACCTTACTTGCTGAACTCATTACCTTATTGCTGTTAAGAGTAATGGAATGATTTAATAAAATGCTCTATTTATCCATGATTTGGGATTTAAAGTTACTGAGTTCTTATCTTAGGGTTCTTGTCAAACTCTGATTCTCATGTAAAATGATATTACCTAATTTATGGTATTAATACCTATTTTATCTAGGAAAATACATGGTGGTAGATCAGTAATACATGCCCATGTCTCATAGTTTTGAACACCACATTTTAACCACAATATCAGCGAAATTTGAGAATTATTTTCCCACTGAGTCACCGCTAAGAACAGGAAGGGATGGACAAGAAGAAACTAAGAGTCAAGTATGTATTTATGTACATCTGGGAATTTTTAAAGAAATTAAGCAGTAAGCAAATTCACAGCAGGGGTAATGCCACAAAATGGAAATAATCAACCCAAAATGTGCTCCTGGAATGTGCTTCTGGGAGCAACTGGACTACTTGTTCTTGAATTAGACCCATTTAGATAAATTAATATAACTGATATTTAGAAAAAAAAAAAACATTATTTTAGAAAACGTTTACTTTACTATTATAAGTACATATTACATACTTAAAAATAACAAATGTCCTAAAATTCTGCTATGTGGAATAATATTGGGCAATTATATGCAATGGAGATGTATAATGTTTGATAGTGAGGAAAAAGACAACCTTTGGAGATGTCCACAGTTAATTCTCTTCATTCACTTGTACGAATTCACTTTTCCTGCCATAAAAAGTGACCTAATTAAATTTCAGGATCTTGCTAGTGACTGACACTGTAGTACTTACTATATACCAAGTATTAATTTAACATTCACATTTATTAAGCCATTTAATCACAGCTGTAATGTCAGTACTATTATTATGTTGGTACTCTTTTCAGTTTGTGGAGGCTTAGAAAGGTTAAGTAAGTTGCTTAGAATCACAGTACAAATAACAGGAATAGTTGAGGGAGAGGTGCTGGTCACACTAGGAGGGGTGGTGATGAAAACGGAGAAAAGTCGACAGACAATGTAATTTAGAAGTAAAATTGCTCAAAGTAAAATATTGGTGACAGAAAAGGGCATGGGCTTCAATAATTCAAGGTTTTGGCTTGAGAACTCTGAGCATGATACTTCCATTTACTAAGCTTAAAGGGGGTACAACTGTTCCAAGAGAAGGAGGAAACTCAAGGTGGCAGAGGATATATTACAATCAGGGTTGTTTTCCTGCATGACTCTTAGAGATGTCTATTTTCCTAGGCTGGGTTCTTTGGGAGACTCTGAAACAGATTCTTGGATCTAAGTGGTTTATTGGGAAGTCCTCTTAGGAACAACACCTGGGAGGGAAGGGGGAGGGAGGGAAGGAAGGAGAGAAGGAAGAAGAGAAAGAAGGAAGGTATGGAGGAAGGAAGCAGCATTGTGCAGAGGGCTGTGTCATACCGTTCCAACAGAGATTTCAGTCAATGTTATGGAAAGCTCTGCCACTGGGATGGCCCCTCAGAGATGGACTGAAATGAGGTTGATGCTCCAAGTCCTCATAACCTCCTTATCTGCAGGTTGAGTGTGTGTAACTTGAGGGCAAAAGATCTTCCTTCACCCAAAGGTAATTTGTGCAAATGGGTTTAGTTTGAGCTACAGTCAACTCTCATGGACCAGGCAAAAATGAATGTATCAGTCATGAACACAGAATCTGCTGGTTGTACCATATCCTCTCCTACATCTTTACCCAGGAAGAGCAGTCCAATTGACTGTCAACTATATCAAACTGGATATAAGAATCTATTGGCCCTTATAAGAGATAGAGACAGAAAAGATCCGCACAGGAAAAGGTCATGTAAAGACAGAGGAGAAACGAGAAGCTGCCACAAGCCAAGGAATGCCTGGAACCACCAGAAGCTGGATGAGGCAAGGAAGGATTTCCCTCAGAGCCTTTGGAGGGGGTGCGGTGCTGGCACTGATTGCAGACTTCTGACTTCTAAAACTGAGAGAATAAACATATGTTGTAATTTTCAAGACCTGAGCAACGAATATGATATGTAATCAGCTCTCTATGCCTAAGAGAGGAAATAAGAAACGGATATCCTGAGAGAACAGTAACAAAGATTTAGACACTGCGTAAGGAAAGCACAGTAAGACATTCTGTGGTTATTTGTGAGTTCCTTAGATTAAGTTCAGTAATATTACATATTTTTCTCTAATTAAACATATGAAAGCCAGAGCATTAGTGAATATTTTTCAATACGTTATTTTTATATAGCACATGAAAGATACACTAATAAATCTTCATAATGCATATTTAAGAATAACCTGGAAGAGAAACACACAAAATAAATGAGAACTGGACTCTGCTTTTGAAGCAGTGATACTAATTTTTGGTAGGCTAGGAGAAATAGAACAGGCTGCAGAGAGTTGATGGAATTTCTCCAGTGAAGACCACAGTCCCTTACTGCAATCAATGGCGATGTAAGAAGAGATTAAGAGTTGTTCTGAATACTCACCTGAATAGAGGCAGTGCTTTAAATACCCCAAAGTTACTGAACTGTGACTTCTCTGATCTTAGTACCAGCAGGGCAGCGTTTGTGTTTGAAGGGCTCCAGATTCATAGAGTGAATGATTGTGAATGTCATAGAGTGAATGAAAGTACAAACTCAAGTTCTCAATATCCCATGAAACAAGTACAGCAAGGTTGGGCGCAACTTAGGTCTACACTCCTTCTAGATTAGAGGGAGTGACCCACACATGCTCAAATCAGCAGCAAACTAGCCGATGGGGCCATGCTCTAATTTAATAATTTAGTATCACTTACCACCCTAATGGCATACCTTACAGTGGAGTGGCCCTGAGACATCATTGTGAGAGATTATTAAGACATGCACTAGGTGTTGAGAAACACCCACTGTAGTTTTGATAACACAATTTAAATTTTTTTAGATCAGCTTGAAAAAACAGACTTGCAGGTTTAGCTTAATCATTCTCCTGGGTTTTTATTGATAATTCCCCTCATTTTCAATTTTTGTTTCACAGCATTTGTAATTATTGTTAATTGACAAAGAATGCAGTAAAACAATATATGCAGACCCCATGTGCGGCATGATATATTAATAGTCACTGTTAGAACTGTAGTTAAGCTATTCTTTCTATCGCTTGCTTTACATATATGTACATATATACACACATATGGCATCTAATGTGTACTTACCTTTAACCAATAATGTAAATTTGCTGATTATTTTGCAATTTTGCTGTTTCCTTAAATTTTATGGCATTTGAATGTAATAGCATTTCATCACAAAGAGATTGAAATATCAAGACAGTAAAGAATTGATTTTTTTTTTGAAGAAATATTTCCCATTACAATTTCTTCAGATTACAGACTATACTGATTTAGAGACAAGTGAAATAACCATAGGATTTGAGATTTCCTCCCCTTGCCTGTGTTGGTCAAACTAATTCTTCTTCTTCTCCTTCTTCTACTTCTTCTTCTTATAATAATAATAATAATAATAATAATAATATATTATTATTATTATTGAAGGGCAGTTGACATATGGTATTGTATTAGTTTCAGGTGTAGATAATTGACTCAATGATTCTACACAGTATCACCATCTGCTTCACCATTACATCTATGTCTACTGTGCTCCAGATGTCTAATCATTTTTTTTTAATTTGAAACACATTTCACATATAACATTGTGTAAATTTAAGGTTAATTTAAATTTAAGTGAATTGGACACATTTATATGTTGTAATATGATTGACCCTATAGCAGTAATTAGCACCTCTATCACATGACATAATTATCTTTTTAGTGGTTGGAATGAAGTTCTAGTCTCTTAGGAAGTTTCAGGATTATAATAACATATTGTCTATTTTCACTAAGTTGTACATCAATCTTTATGAGTTACTTAGTAGTCATTGTAGGTTCGTACTCTTAAAAAACATCTGCCTTATCTCCCTGCCCTCATCTCTTGTAATCACCATTTTATTCTGTTTTTTTTTTTTTATGAATTTGACATTTTTAGATTCCAAATATAAGTAATATCCTACTTCTCTCTCTGACTTACCTCACTTAGAATAATATACTCAAGGTCATCTATGTTGTCATAAATGGCAGGATGTCCTTTTTTCTCACAGAATAATATTTCATTATATATACATTTGACCCTAACATAACATGGTGGGGGGGGCGGGGGCTACTAAGCTCTCAAACAGTTGAAAATCTGTGTATAACTTTTGACTACCCAGAGTAGCCTATTGACCCAAAGCCTTACCAATAACACAGTAGATTAACACATAAGTTGTAAGTTATATATATTACATTCTGTATTCTTAAAGTAAATTTTTAAAATTATTAAGATAATTAAGGAAGAGAAAAGACATGTATAGTACTATTCTGTATTGATATTTTTTTAAAAAATTGCTTTAAAGTGGACCTGTGTAGTTCCAACCGATGTTATTTAAGGGTCAACTGTATATAATACTTCTTGACTCATCCATTGATGGAAACAGGTTTTTTTTCCCATATCTTGGTTATTATGAATAATACTATGGGAAATATGGGAGTGCATATACCTCTTAAATGTCCTGTCTTTATTTCTTTTGGGTATCTACCCAGAAATGGAACTGCTAGATCATACGGAAGATGTTTTTAATATTTTGAGGAACCTCCATATTTTTCAGAGTGGCTGCACCAATTTACATTCCACTAACAGTGCACAAGGGTTCCCTTTTCTCCATTTCCTTGCCAACACTTACCTACTGCTTTTTGATAATAGCCATTCTAAAAGGTGTAAGGTATCTCACTGTGATTTTGATCTGCATTTCCCTAATAATAAGTGATGCCAAGCATGTTTTCATGTACCTGTTGGCCATTTGGATGTTGTCTTTGGAAAAGTGTCTATTTAGCTTCTCTGCCCATTTTAAAATCAGATTTAAAAATTGCACTGATTGATTGCTATTGAGTTGTATGAGTTCTTTATATATTTTGAATATTAACCTCTTATCTGATATATAATTTGCAAAAATTTTCTCCCATTCAGTAGGTTGATTTCATTTTATTACTCCCTTGCCATACAAAGGGTTTTAAGTTTGATAGGGTTTCATTTGTTCATCTCTGCTTTTGTTTGTGCTTTTATTGTTATATCTAACAAATCATTGTTGATACCAATAGTGAGGATCGTTCTTCCTAAATTTTATTCAATAAATTTTTGGTACCAGGTGATATGTTTAACTCTTTGATTGGCTTCAAGTTAATTTCTGTGGGTAGTGTAAGATAGGTGTCTAATTTCATTATTCTGCTAGTATTTGTCCAGTTTTCCCAATATCATTCTTTGAGAAGAAGATCTTTACCCTATTAGGTGTTCTTGGCTCCCTTGTTGAATATTAGTTGACTATACATGTGCGGACTTAATTCCAGTTTCTCTATGTTGTTCTATTGGTCTATGTGTCTGTTTTTGCACCAGTACCATACTGTTTTTGTAATTGAGTCTAAAATTAGGAAGTGTGATACATCCTACCCTATTCTTTTCCTCAGGATTGTTTTAGCAATGTGAGATCTTTGGTGGTTTCATACAAAATTTAGCATTGTTTATCATTTCTATTTATGTGAAGGATGCTATTGTTATTTTGATGGGGATTGTATTGAATCTATAGAAGGCTTTGGGTACTGTGAACATTTTAACGGCATTCTTTTGATCCTTGAACACAGTATGTCTTTCCATTTTTGGTGTGTCTTTAATTTCTTTAAGCAAAGTCTGGTAGTTTTTGTTGTGCAGATATTTCACTTCCTTGGTGAAAGTTTTTACTGGGTATTTTATTGGTTTTGATGCTATTATGAATGGAATAGTTTACTTAATTTCACTTTTAGATGTCTCACTATTAGTGTATAGAGATGCAATGAATTCTATATGTTAATTTTATATCCTGCAACTTTACCAAAATCATGGATTATTGCAACAGTTTTTGTGGAGTCGCTGGGATTTTCTGTGTACAAATTCATATCATCTGAAAATAGAGATATTTTTACCTCTTCCAATTCTGATAGCATTTTTTTCTTTATCTTGCTTAATTGCTCTGGCTAGAATTTCTAGTTCTATACTGAGAGGGGACATCCTGTCCTGTTACTCATCTTAGGAGTAAAACCTTTCCATTTTTCTGCATTGAGTATAATATTAGCTGTGGGTTTGTAATTTATGGCTTGTATAATGTTGAGGTTGTTCCTTCTATACCCATTACTTCAAGGTTTTTATCATGGAATATGTTGCATTTTGTCCATTGCCTTTTCTGCATCTATTGAGATGATTATATGAGCTTTATCTTTCATTTTATTAACGTGATGTATTATCTTCATTGACTTGGTATGTTGAAGCATTCTTGCATCTCAGGGATAAATCCCACTCAGTTGTGGTGTATAATCATTTTATTTTTTTTCTTTTTTCTTGTTATTTCTTTTTATTTATTTTGATAGAGAGCATACAAGTGGGTGAGGGGTGGAGAGAGTGGATCCCAAGTGGGCTCCGGGCTGTCAGTGCAGAACACCAGGCAGGGCTTGATCTCACAAACCATGAGATCATGACCTGAGCTGAGATCAAGAGTCAGATGCTTATCTGACTGAGCACCAGGTACACCCCGTGTATACTCCTTTTAATATCTTAAGTTCAGTTTGCTAATACTTTAGGAGCTTTTGCATCTATATTTATCAGGGATATTAGTTTGTCTAATTGTTTCTGAGATTTGGATGAAGACACTGAAGACCATTTGGATCTTCTGTTTAAACCCAGTGCAGTTTCCATTAGGCTCTGCTCTCCCCTTTGCCATGGCTTCTGTATTACCAAGGTCTTGGACTGTGAAGTGTTTTTTAGGGTTAGTAATATGTTTATTTACATGATTTTTTTAAAATGAATTCTCTCGTGCTCTCCTACAGTTTGTGTTGTGTTTGTATTTCACATCATTGTCCTCACTGTATTCGTAGTACCCAGCACAATAACTAATTTGAAGTTCTGGCAATATTCCTCACACCTTAGGAATCTTCTTCATGCTAATTTTTTTCTTTTTATTTTACTTTCTCCTTTTTTTTTATTAATGTTTCACGTTTTATTTAAATTCTAGTTAGTTAACATGTAATGTAATGTTAGTTTCTGGATTAGAATTTAGTGACTCATCACTTACAAAGCACCCAGTGCTCATTACAGGTGCCCTCCTAAATACCCATCATCCATTTAGCCCTTCCCTCCAGCAACCCTTCATTGATGCCAAGTTTTTGTAAACCTGAAATCATCGGCATCAGAATTACTGAGTTTCTCAGGTAAGATATAGAGGCATGATCAACTATTAGATAGTAACATAGTAACTGTTAGCATTGTGTTTATATACAAATATTTGAGGAATCGGTAGTTTAAATTGGACTGACAAGGAAGAGAAAGAGATAGGATATTACATGCTCTAACTGGGGAGCTAGGATGTGGACCCAGGCAGTCTGACTACAGCCTGGAATCTCTACAATGTATCTCATGGTGTCTTGCCTCAGTCAGAATTTTTTTTTTAAGTTTATTTATTTATTTTGAGAAACAGAGAGAGAGCATGCATGGACAAGCAGGGGAGGGTCAGGGAGAAGGAGAAACAGAATCCCAAGCAGTCTCCATGCCATTAGTACAGAGCTTGATGCGCAGCTTGAACTCACAAACCGTGACATGATGACCTGAGACAGGATCAAGAGTCAGACGCTTAACTGACTGAGCCACCCAGGCACCCTTGTCAGATTTTGTTTTTGTTTTTGTTTTTGTTGTTTTTTTTTTTTTTTGAGATTCTGTGGATGAAGATGGATAGGCAGTCTGAAATCAAACAGAAATCCTCATCATTAGAGTTTTTTTTAAAGGTTTTATTAGCTTTTTAGTAAGGAACAGCCATTATGTACAGAAACCAGATTTTCAAGTAGTGTAATTTCCTTTTCTGTTTTCTAACTTGCAGTATTATTTGCCAAAAGAATGAACCTGATTGGCAAAGTTCTCTAATACTATTTATAGAAAATCTGTGGTTCAACTCTATGAGACATTTGATATCATTAATATGACTTAAAAGGAACAGAATCTCCTATAGTAGGAATTGTTATTAGTGGGTCCTGATTATCAATCAGAGTCAATGAGAACTTCCTTGATTGTCAGCTATGTGCAGCTATATAATCTGGATCCAAAGAGAAAAATCAAACACTAAAAAGTAAAGCTTCCAAAGATTGCAATTGAGCTAAGATAGTAGGGTGTGCTTCAAATGCATGTTCAAAAAGGAGGTGTTTTTTTTTTTAATTGGAATGAATGACTTGCATCTAAATAGGGTTTCATAAAGTATAATTCAGAAATTACCTACATCAGAATTGTCACACCTGTAGTCTAACATGCCCCCAGTTATGTAATTCTGGCTGCACAATGAAAACACCTAAAATTCTGAACTAGCGTCATTTCTGGGTTATCAAAGTGTTTAAACCCAATCAAAACAGGTCAAGAAAACCATCAATAAGAGTTTTTAAGTGATTCAGGGGTGAGAATCAATATCTTGGTGTGTATATTGTTGGGTGGCAGAGATGCTATATTCTCTTTGCATTGTCAGCATGTACAGATGCTCCTTTACAATATTTCTTACAATATTAACTTGATTCTTAAGTAAAGTCTCTCATTTTTCCTCTGGACTTGCCCTGTCTATCTCAAACCTGCCCCTAGTACCCCTCCAATGTTCCCCAAACTTGGGGGATTGTGTAACTTCCCACAATTAAACTTCAGAAACAAAATTCTAAATTTTCTCCTTTATTTCAGTAAAACAACACATGAATCATTAAGTTCTTTCCTTTTTCCCTTCTAAATATTTCTTTTTTTTTTTCCCCTCCATTTTTTTAATTTAAATTCTAGTTAGTTAACATATAGTGTAATACTGGTTTCAGGAGTAGAATTTAGTGATTCATCACTTATATCCAACACCCAGTGCTCATCATAACAAGTGCCTTCCTGAACACCCATCATTCATTCCCCACCCACGTCCCTCCATCAATCTTCATATTGGTCTCTATTGTTAAGACTATCTTATGGTTCGCTTCCTTCTCTCTTTTATTTCCTTCTAAATGTTTCTAAATTCCGTCTACTTGAGCTTCCCATGCTAATCAACAAATTTCTCATCTTGAAAATAGTCTCGATCTGTCTCCTTTGATAGATGTTCTTCTAAGAAACCACATTTCATCCAGAGTGGTTTTTCTGAAATGCAAATCTGATCATACTGTTCTCTGCTTAAAAGTTGCCAGCAGCTTCCAGTTTTCTAATCCCACCCCCCAGCATATGATCTAGGGAAGATTCTGATCTCTGGCCCTTTATCTCCACAGCCTCATCTTCCACTTCATCTCTGGTTACTCATCGCCCACCCCTTAAGCCATCCTGATCGCATATTCAGCTGGGTCCAGTTCCTTGAGTGCACCTGTCAGCATTCACACACTTTGCTCTGTGGATGAGCTGCCTTTGCCTCAGCTCAAAATCATTGTAGGCTTCTCTGGCCAGCTCATTCTCGCCGGGTTATCGTACTGTCAGTTCCCATAGTACCACGTATTTCTTATATCATGGCACTTACCTCGTGCTATTGTAAATGCTTACTAAGGTTTCAATATTCCCAGCCAGTAGTTCAAGAGAAGGGTCTGTTTTTCTTTAGTTTTTTTTCATCTGCATATGGTTCTATTTCTCACACTTCAGTGAATAAAAACCAAGTAATGTTTTAAATGGCAAATCATAAAGATAATTAGGGTCTCAAAAGCTCCAGCACCGAATGATGACTATGGAAATCAGGAAGATGATGGTGGTAACAATTCATAATACTAATGGATAGCATTGTTGAGTGCTCACTCAATGGTGGCCCTTACACTAAGTGCTTTATGGTAATTATTGTATCATTATATCATATTATATCATGATAGTTATCATGGCAACCCTAAAATGTAGTTACTGTTATTCCAGTTTATAGATGAGGAAACTGAGGCTTGGAAACAGTATGTAATTCCTGCATGGTTCCAAAGCTAGTAAGTGGTAAAGTCAGAATCCAAATTGAAGCAACAGATTGCAGTCAGTAGTTGTCTCTACTGCCTTCAAGATAAGGACTAGGGCAGTAGTTACCAGAAATAGGAATTTTACAGATCAGTATAATTTTGTGTGTTTTTAATTTTTATTTATTTTTTTTTTTTTTGAGAGAAAGAGACAGAGCATGAGCAGGGGGTGGGCAGAGACAGCGGGAGAGACAAAACCTGAAGCAGGCTCCAGGCTCTGAGCTGTCAGCACAGAGCCTGATGTGGGGCTCGAATCCACAAACCATGAGATCATGACCTGAGCCAAAGTCAGACACTTAATTGGGCCACCCAGGTGCCCAGATCAGTATAATTTTGAAATTTAAAAAGGGATTGGGGGGCCACCTCGGTGGCTAAGTTTGTTTAGCAACTGATGGATTAACCAACTCGTGATTTCAGCTCCGGTTATGGTCTCACAGTTTGTGAGTTTGAAAGCTGGGACGGGCTCTGCACTGATAATGCCATGTCCTTGGGATTTTCTCTCACTCTCTCTCTTCCCCTCCTGCCTCCTCTATGCATGTGCGTATGCACACTATCTCCCAAAATAAATAAACTTAAAAAAATTAAAAAAAATAATAATAAAGGGAACGGAGCACAAGAAATGACAAGTGATTATTAGTTGGTTAACCATTTTGCTTTTTACAATAGTTATCATCAACTATTCATAATTTCATACAAGTTCCTTTTTTCTTAAACTAAGCAATTAGAGAGACTACCTGGAAAAAGGCAATCCTTCCCGGTATAAGAAATTGGCAATCTTACTCAGTTCTAGGTACATACATTGTTCTTATATCACTGAAAATGTTAGATAAACATTTAAAGATATATTAGGATCCTGAGATACTCAAAATCTATGATAATTATGGTAAAGCATTTTGAAAAAAATCTATGAACCTAAAAAAATCTCAAACTTAGAAATTTTAAGAGCATGCTTTTTGTAAAAATGTTTTTTAATGTATTAAGTATAATTTATAATCTGCTGTTTGAGTCTAGGTTTACACTTTAAAACCTTAGTGGCAGAAATTCAAAAACTGCCTAGTCTATCACTATAATAAATGTGTGGAAGAAGTTCTATGTTAAATCTAGCACATTTGACAGTGGTATGTGCTGAGTGATTTTATGGATTTCTTTTCATTATAATAGATATGAACTTGTGGCCTTAACTACTAATTTTGGCAAATTATAGTAGTTTTCCAGTTATGGCAGTAATAATAAATTTCCTTCTTGAATATATTTATCTGAAAAAGTACAGTCCATTTAAAAAATACATTAAAGAGACAGCACTGTTGATTTATTCTAGTTTATAGAAAATGACATACATGCTCCATGAATAACTGTACTTTAAGATATAAACACTTTCAGCATTAAGAAATACCCAATACCTTGAATTTGTTGGGACCTCGTACTGGTACCTAAATTTTTCCAGTGGTAGCCCCAAACTAAAGGTCAGAGATGAGCCTTTCAGATCTAAAATTCTGAGGCCAGGTTGACGACTGAGGGTCAGTTGAGTTACCTTCCAGAAGAGACTGTCAGTATGTGTCTGTGGATGTGCAAAGGGATATTTTAATCCTAGGTTTACAACTCTGGAAAGTAATCGGGGGTAAGGGATAATAGTGGATGTTTAATTTTTGTGTCTGTTTTAAATAGAGGCGTTCTGAATGTGTTTGCCAGCAGAAAGAAGGAAGCCTGCAGAAAGGGGAGACTGAATATGCTAGAGAAAGGAGGATTGATGAAGCAAGGTCCCAAGAGAAGAGGTGGAGAGGGGTTCGAGATGATTGATAGAGGAAATGAGGGTGTCTCTGGGGAGTAAGAGGATTGATTGAGGAGATAAATTGGTACAAAATAAAGCCAGATGTTCAAAAAACAAATGTTATCCACCTTACACTTTCATGTAGGCTTTTTCCTGTTAAAATGCCTTGATCAGAAACTAGAGGTCAGGTTTTCCAGTAATGACCATCGTTGGTGCTCAACATACGGCATTCCTCCCATGCATACTAAGTTTTCTCTCTTAAGAGAGTCCCCAGAAAGAAAAGCAGGCTTAGTTTACACTAGATTCCACACAGTGTTGGGCTCATTAATTTATGAGGTGAGCATATGAGGGGACGTGGTAAACTGGTATAAATGTGAAAGAAGTGTACGGGTATGTTTGTTCTTTTCAATTCTTTACACTAGCCTTCACTATTTCAGCTGCTGTTTGCTAGGAGAAATATTTAAAAGTCATATGCATAAAACATAGGCACATCTCAGATATTCTAACTTTGTTTCTTTCAAATGGTTTCCCCCCCCAAGGAAACTTTTTTTTTTTTTTTTAACAATTGAAGCCCAAAGTCTGAACTATTACCTTCCCACAGGCCTTGATGATGGCAAAAGCGATAGGAAAAGGGTCACGGCTAGGTAAAGGACTTGCAAGCACATTTGTTTGTGAGTTGAGGTTTGTAATAGGAAAAGCACGTTGCTGATCCAAGTTTTATTTTCATTATCTTGCATGCTCCCCACAGGAAGGCTTGATGAAAATACATTTAGGACAAAGACTTGTGTCTCTTTCAGCTGGATGTTATATAATTAATCCAAACTGTGGTGACTTTAAATGATAAACTTTTATTCTGAATATACTGTTTTTGCACAAGATTTAACACAACATTTTCTGGGATTATAAATATTTTTATAACAGTATTATACAAATTTTTACAAAATGTGTTTTATCAGGCTAGTTAATTTCCACAAAAGTGTCAAGAGAACATAATAAAGGGGAGAAAAGATCTTTTGTTCACAGAGCCAATTGGCCTTTCGCATGGATGCACACTGAGCATTTCAATAAAAGTATCCTAAACGCACGATCCAACAATCATACAGCACAACAAAAAAGACAGCTTTGTCAGGCCACGCGGTAAACTCAACCGGCATCTATACAAGACAGTATCCCATTAGTCTCCGTGGAATTTCTTTGAGTTAACTATGTGAACTAGAAGTAAGGTAGATGAAACTATTGGTAAGCGTTATCTGAGTCTTTGAAATTCTGGAATTTATTCAACACTAGATACTTATGTTGTATTGATTTGCTGTTTACAGAAAGGTACACGGAATATTAGCAATATTAACATTCGGCTAATGGGAAAACAACCAAGTTCTAGATAACGATGAGATATTTTCAGCTGCGGGCACGTGAACTCATTCTATTCTACACTTAAAAAAGTCACAATGTCCGTTTTGTTTCACAAGGTCAAGCTGTCTACCTCTAGATTTCTTAGTGTCAGCTAACGATCAATGGAATAGTTTAGAGTTTTAAATTAAGACATAGAATTTAAGCTTTGGTGGAGAGAAAGGTTAAAATGAGATGTAAAATAGAAGAGAGCATCAAATAAGCAAGTAACACTTGGGTTGCAAAGGTCACTTAAAAGGGATACTGCCTATTTGAACCCAGTAAGGCCAGTTTTAAAGTTAATAAAAGGAATATTATAGGAAAACTTACAAATGGCAGCAACACTGTTTTGTTTTTTTTCCAAGTTAAGCAGTAACGCCTCAAGCATTAGAAACATGAAAAAAGATCATACTAAAATCTTATAGGCCCAGGACCTAAAAATCTCTTCAATCAAACTTGCTAACTATGTCATGTTAAAAACCTGTTACAAATATGGACCACGATTGGTGTTTGGCAGTAATGCTGGTTGTTCAAATGAAGAAAATATAAAGAAACCATTAATGCAAAAATCATTCCTGTTACTCAACACCAACGTAAGACTTACTTTGATTTTGTTTTAATGGCAAACTACATGAAACTGGATGAGTAGAGCCAAAATTAAATAAACCTAAGAGTCTAAAAGCTTTTTTTCTTGATCTCTTATATTGGTTAGTCTTTGAAAACCAGTATTTATAACAGGCTATTTAAGTTCTGGATGACAATTAGAACTCACAGAAAAATCCTAAATTAAATATAACAGTGTGATGGAATGAGTGTTACTGTCTTTGAAAAAATGCTAAACGTATGAAGGCCAGTATTAGGCATGAGAACAATTTTTAGTCAGAAAGCACGTTCTTACCCAATTTATCACCATGTATGTGGGTCTCATAATATAGGTTTGTTTTATAACAGAAAAAAAAAAGGATCATAGCAAGACTCGTGCACGTAAATATATTTTGATGGCAAATGGAATCAATAGGACCCTGCCAAGAGATGCCAAGGTTAACTGTGATGGAGGCAACAATAATGCAGTTGATGAAAACATACTATTTCAGTGACATTAGCCATGAAAACATATTTAATAGATTTGAAGGATAATTTTAAGGTAGTTTGTTGTATGCTGGAAGCAATTCAGTTGTTTTAATGTGCATCATATATACACACGAACTAACATAATTTGATATTTTGATATCCCCTTCCCAACACTTTCATGACCTAAAATAGTCTAGCAAAAGTTAACAAGAAGTTTTAAATATTTAATTAACAAACAACATGATTTAAACATAGTGTTACTAGAGTGAGAAGTTCCGTATTTTTTTAAATCACTTTGGTGTTTTCTAAAATGTCAATACCAGTTACAAATGAGACTACAAAATCACAACGAGATAGAAATGGTAACTGATGTCAACTCCTAGAACAATAGCTGGCAAAGTGATTCCATTCCCGTCCCCCCCCATTTATAAATAAAAAATAGTTTAAATAAGGAAATATACACAAATGGTACCTAGGGTATACTGGTGGTGAGAGGGAATGACAAATGTATGCAGAGCTAAAAACAAAACAAATGTCTTTTAAGCTATGCTAAAGACGTGGTTATGTCTTTGATATGCAGAGCATATTAAAGCATGCTGGATAATGTTAATAAGATTTTGACTTAAAAATGACGTATAAGAAAATTTCCAGCATATACACACACCAGAATTTGGCATGTTCAAAATAAGAACAAATGCATTTTGCCATAAAAAATATCTGCACACTTCTAGCCTTCGGCAGAATTGCTCACTTTAACTAGAATTACACATTCATTGGTTTTACCCTTTCTTCAAACACTGTTGACTCTTGAAAATTATTTTGAAAAGCATAAATAATAATCTACCATATTACTCTATAATGAAATATTTGATTTACTATACTAATCATTTTCACCAATGAGGCTGTATAAAAACAATTTTGATTATTCACAATCAAGTATTCATGTGTATACAGATTCAAGGTTTCCTATTTGTTCAGATTGTTATAAAACCCTCAGCAAACTGCATGGAAATTTTGGTCAAGTGATCATACCGCTTAAAATGGAGGGACAAAAGCAGCAGCAGCAGAAATGTTTGGATTTTATGCGCTACTATTCAAACGAACAAAGAGGAAACCTAGTATGAATCTTCATTGAGAACATATATGTACTCTTCAAAAAATAAATGTGTCAAATCTGATTTATGTACTTAAAATATCTGTACATAGGTTTTCAGGCAAAAGCACGAGTCTGTATAAAATCCATTAATTCCCATTTCACCATTTCCCTAACCCAATCATTCGGCATTGACATTGCACAGTATATTCAGAGTAATTGAACGACATTTGTAAAGATGACTTAAGTGCATTCCACTGCAAGGTTCAGAGTCTTACATAACAATAATGTCACTCAGTTAACTTTTCAAAGGACTATACTCTACAGTAAGAGAAAAACAAAAACCGAAAGTTAAAATAGCAGCAGCATCATGCAAAATACCCTTGATAACCAAAGTTCATTTATCACGAGAAAAAAACGTTTTCCCCTCCCCCCAACAAGTTTCTCTTAGAGCTTTTTGAAATATCTGGCTAGCACTACATAACTTTACTGTGAACAAAAGAAACATTACATCGAAGCATTTATTAAGGGCTTACATTTATGAGGAGATAGGTAACATATTCAAATTGCACCTTCAAGCACCTTTAGTTTAATAGTTTCTTAGTTATTGTTTTCAAACACCAATTCATTCTCTCAGCTAAACTTAATTGGTCATCATTTGTGTTACATTTTTGGCAGAGAAGCCATTCTTCATAAGGCATTTTATTTATGGCAAATTTTTTTTTTGTAGAAAATTAGCCATTATTTCTATTTCAACAGATTACACCAATCTCTGTTTTGTTTTGTTTTTTTCAATAACCATTACTCAAAGCAGGAAATAATTTTTAACAGAAGAATACGTGAAGGCAAAAATAACTCCATTTTTTCCTCTACAGATTTTCTTGGTAAAAGAACGAGAATTGCAGCAGGTCAAAATTCCATGTCAAGGTCAAGACAATTTGTATGATTCATAAACAGTATGGGGAGCCCTTTTACATGTAATCACCAACAATGCAACGACAAACTCTCAAATCTTCCAATAGAGCATGTATAGAATTTTGCTTTGATGTTATACATAGATGATGCAGCATTCACACAAGTTCAAGGATCTGATACCCTGACATGCAGCCAGTGGGTGTCATATGAGTCTGCGCCTTACATTTATGCCATGGTATGGGCCCAGCTAGTGTTCTGCTGATTCCACAGTTGACCCTATTTTAATGCGACCAAGGGCTCATGTTTTGGCAGGGTCTGGAGTTTAATTATGCAGATTTAGTTTTAGAAGGTCACAACTGGCAGTGTCTGCTGCCAGATAAAAGCCAAAGTAGTACAAACTGGACGCCAATGATGGACCACAGGGAGGGATTCAATCCAGAAACACCACCACAGTCAGTATAATCCTCCTGTTGGAAAGAAAAGGAAAAAGAAAAATCCTGAGGAAATACTCAGTATGAATCTTTTGGAGCACCCACGTATAGTCCACTTCTGAACTCACCTTACAAAAGTGCTTTAGTTTGAATCCAAATAAATTACATTACCCTAAAGTTTATAGTTCAACGTTCTGAACAAAGCAATTTCTCTAGTACTGTTTCAAGAATGCCTTACATTTTGAGTTGCAGATTCTGATGATTAAGAAAGAAAACACATTAACAAAAAACGCTGTTTAGAGTAATAAACTAGTTGCAAAAAAAAGGACAAAAAACAAAACAAAAACTTCCATAGTACCAGATATTCTTCTTATATATTCATGAACATAAGTAAAAATAAAATTTACTAGCAGATTTTATAATTCCCAAGAATTATGATTTTAGCAATGAGGCTCAATAAGGCAAAGTTTGGGACAGGTAAAATCAATTTAAGAAACACACTTCTCTATTTTCCATATCCCTTATATCCAATTTCAAAGGTGAACATACCATACTGCACATGTAGCATCGGGACCTTCACCAAAATTAAAAATAATAATGTATTTGAACCACACCTGAAAGGACACTCTAAGAACATATTCAAAATAAAGAGCTAAGCTAGCAAGAGATGCTTGTCTAGTTTCCAGAACCATGAAATACCAGCAATTGACATTTGCATGCCCCATGGTCTAGTGATGGCTCATGAAGTCATTAAGTTCCCTACTATTGGAAAAATTATCCTTTATTTTTTATTCCTAGGTTCTGTATTCTGTAACTTTTTCTACATCCTTAATTCCCTTTAATTATTGAATTTCATAAAAGATGATTAGGAGAGGGGTGCCTGGATGGTTCAGTCAGTTAAGCATCTGACTCTTGATTTCAACTCAGGTCATGATCTCATGGTTGGTGGGATCGAGACCCACCTCCACAGCATGGAGCTTGCTTGGGATTCTCTTTGTCCCATTCTTTCTGCCATCCCCCGCATGCCTGCATTCTTTCTCCTCTCAAAATAAATAAATTAAAAAAAAAAGATGTTTAGGAAAGTAATTAGATATGATTTTTTTCTTACAGCCTTCACTATGCCAAGGTGCATCTTCCAATAATCAAAAGAATAGGCTACGTGAGTAAAGAACTGAGTAAAATGTTCAGAATAATTTCACAGAGACTCTGAGCTGGTTTGGCTTGTTTTCCTCACTAAGGTTTAATACAGTACTTGCCACCCAATAAATAAAATTTCTTTGAGTTGCATTTTCAGGCAGAATGCTTTTTCTGTTTGTTAAAGAGATGTCTAAAAGAAACAAAATCCATTACGAAAAATTTATTTTTCATAATCAACTAAATATAAGGCAAAACATAAAATAATGATCAATTCTTGGCCCTCATTGTACTTGACTTGTCAGGAGCATTTGGCAATGTAGAATATTCTCCCCTTGCAGTATTTTCTCATGTATATTTCCCTAACGCTTTTGGTTTCTCCCAAACTTGTTGGGGGTTCATCTTGCTCTCTTTGGCTCAACATGCCTCTCTTCATGCTCTCTACGTGACAGACTTTTCCAGGGGTTCTTTTTATTTACACTTTCTTCCTAGGTAATGTAATCTGGTCCTATAGCTTTAAATTCCACACATCTGTTAATAACTTCTACTTTTATCCTTTTTAATAGGAAATGATTTTTGCTTTTTTGTGTTTTCATTTTTTTCTTTAAAGTGTGAGTTTCAGTTTAAATGGACAAATAAAATTGTAAGATATTTTAAGTGTACATTTAGGTGATCTGATATACCTAGACATTGTGAAAAGATAACCCCTTCCCCCATTAAATAACATTTCCATTATCCACATATTTATCATTTTCCCCCTTTGGTGACAATATTTAATTTCACGGCGTTATCAACTGTAAGTCATCACATTTTATTAGATCTTCAGAGTGTATTCATAGTATAGCTGAAAGTTTGTACCCTTTTACCAAACTCTCCCTATCTCCCCTTAGGTACTGGCAATTACTTTTCTACTCTTTGTTTCTATGAATTTGATTAAAAAAATTTTTTAACATTTATTTATTGTTGAGAGAGAGAGAGAGAGCAAGAGAGAGCATGAGCACGGGAGGGGCAGAGAGAGAGACACACAGAATCCGAAGCAGGCTCCAGGCTCCAAGCTGTCAGCCCCGAGCCCGACACGGGGTTCGAACTCATAAACCATGCGATCATGACCTGAGCCGAAGTCAAGACGCTCAACTGACTGAGCCACCCAGGTGCCCCTATGATTTGATTTTTTAAAAATAGAATCCATATATAAGTAATGTCATGCAATATTTGTCTTTATCTAGCTTGTTTCATGTAGCATAATGCCCTCAAGGTCCAACCATGTTGTCACAAGTGGCTGGCTGTCCTATATATCTATCTATATAACACTTCTATATCCATTCATCTGTTGACGGACACTTAGGTTGTTTCTATATCTTGGCTATTGAAAAAATGTCTCAGTCAACATAGGAGGGCTTATGACTTTTTCTGGAAAAAAAATTTTAATGTTTGCTTTTGAGAGAGAGTGCAAGTGGGGGAGGGGCAGAGAGTGAGAGAGACACAGATCTGAAGCAGGCTCCAAGCTGTCAGCACAGAGCCCAATGTGGGTCTAAACCCAGGAACTGTGAGATCATGACTTGAGCTGAAGTTGGATGCTTAACTGACTGAGCCACCCAGGGGTCCCTATGTCTTTTCTAATTAGTGTTTTCGTTTTCTTCAACTCTAAGTGAATACTTAGAGTTGCTGATTCATACAGTTGTATTTCTAATTTTTTGAGGAACCTCCATACCAGTTTTCATAGTGGTCCCTCACACAGGATTCCCATTTTCCACATCCTTGCCATAATGGTGATCTCTTGTCTTTTTGATAATAGCCATTCTAGCATGTGTGAGGTGATATCTCATTGAAGTTTAGATTTGCACGTATCTCCTAAGTGATGCTGAGCCTCTTTCACGTATAGACATAAGATGGATATACTGCAGGTTCAGTTCCAATTGTAGATATCGAATAAAGTGAATATCTCAATAAAGCTACTCAAATGATTTTTTTGGTTTCCCAGTGCATATAAAAGTTATGTTTATACTATAGTGTAGTCTCTTAAGTGTACAATAGCCCTGTGTCTAAAAAAGTACATACCTTAATTTAAAAAATATTTTGGTGCTAAAAAATGCTAATCATCATCTGAGCTTTCAGGGAGTCATAATTCCGCCCCCCCCCCCCCCACTGCCCCGGTCAAGGGTCTTGCCACAATTGATGATGGCTGCTGACTGATGAGGGTGGTAGTTGCTGAATAGCTATTGCAATTTCTTAAAATAAGACAACAAAAAGTTTGCTGCATTGATGGATGCTTCCTTTCAAGAACAATTTCCCTACAGTCTGGGATGCTGTTTGGTAGTATTGTGCCCACAATAGAACTTCTTTCAAAATTAAAGTCAATCCTCTCAAATCCTGTTGATGCATGATCAACTAAGTTTACGTAGCATTCTGACTCCTCTGTTGTCATTTCAAAAATAGCCACAGAATCTTCACCACGAGTACAACATTCTATTTTCCAGAAACTACTTTGGTTCATCCATAAGAATTAAACCTTCATTCATTCAAGTTTTTAAAAAAATTTCTTTAAATTCAAGTTATTTACCATACAGTGTTGTCGTGGTTTCAGGTATAGAACACAGTGATTCATCACTTCCTTGTAACACACAGTGCTCATCCCAACAAGTGCCCTCATTAATGCCCATCACCCATTTAGCACATTCCCCCAACCCCCGCCTCTCTCTCCAGCAACACTCAGTTTCTTCTCTGTATTTAAGAGTCTCTTATGGTTTGCCTCCCTGTCTTTATCGTATTTTTCTCCCCTTCCCCTATGTTCATCTGTTGTGCTTCTTAAATTCCACCTGAGTGAAATCATATGATAGCCGTGTTTCTCTGACTTATTTCACTAATCATAAGATGCTCTAATTCCATCCACGTTATTGCAAATGGCAAGATTTCATTCTTTTTGTTCTCCAAGTGGTATTCCATTGTGTGTGTATGCATATATATGTGTGTGTATGTATATGTATATATATGCCACATCTTCTCCATCCATTCAAGTTTTATCATGAGATTGCAGCAATCCAGTTACATCTTCAGCCTCCACTTGTAATTCTAGTTTTCTTGTTGTTTCTACCCCATCTGCACTTACTTCCTCTACGGCATTCTTGAACCACTCAAAGTCATCTATGAGGGTTCAAATCAACTTCTTCTAAACTTGTTCATGTTGATATTTTGGCTTCTCCCTTGAATTGTGAATGTTCTTCATAACATCTAGAATGGTGAATCCTTTCCAGAAAGTTTTCAATAAAGTTTGCCCAGATCCATTAGAGGAGTATCTGTGACAGCTATAGGCTTACAAAATGTGTATTTCCTAAATAACAAGACTTGGACAAGTGGAAATTACTCTTTGATCCATGGGCTGCAGAATGATGTGTTAGCAGGCATGAACACAACATGTATCTCACTATACATCTCTGTCATAGCTCTTGGGTGACCAGGTGCATTCTCAGTAAGTAGTCACATTTTGAAAGGATTTTTTTTCCCCGCAGTAATAGGTCTCAACAGTGGACTTCAAATATTCAGTAAACCATGTTGTAAACAGATGTGCTGTCATCCAAGCTTTGTTGTCCATTGATAGAGAACACAGACAAAGTAAATCAAGCCTAATTCTTAAGAACCCTAGGATTTTCAGAAGGGTCAATGAGCAGTGACTTCAACTTCAAGCCACCAGCTCATTAGCCCCTAACAAGAGATACAGTCTATCGTTTGAAGATAGGTGTTGACTTCCAGTCTGTAGCTATGAAGGATTTAGATGGCATCTTGTTTCAATAGAAGGCTATTTCTTCTACATTGAAAATCTCTCACTTACTGTAGCCATTTTCATTAATTACCTACTTAGATCTTCTGGATAGCTTGCTGTTTTACCTTATACTGTTATGTTATGGAGCTGGCTTCTTCACTTCAATCTCATGAACTAACCTCTGCTAGCTTCAAACTTTTCTTTGGCAGCTTTCTCCTCTCTCCCAGCTTTCACAGAAAGGAAGAAAATCAGGGCCTTGATGTGGATTTGGCTTCAGCTTAGGTAATGTTGTGGTTAGATTGATCTCCTATGCAGACCCCTAAAACTTTGCCTTTTTTTTTTTAACCATTTGTGTGTTCACTGAAATAGCACTTTTACTTTTAATTTCCTTTAAGAACTTTTCCTTTACATCCATGACTTGACCAAATGTTTTGCACAAGAGGCCTAGCATTCAGCCTTTGGCCTTTGACATAGCTTCCTCGCTACCTTTTAAGGTGAGAGACATGTGACTCTTCCTTTCACTTGAACACTTAGTGACCAGTGTAGGGTTACTAAGTGGCCTCCTTTCAAGATCATTTTGTCTCAGGAAATAGCAAAGCCCAAGGAGAGAAAAGGAGCTGGGGAAATGGCTGGTCGGTAGAGCTTTCTGAACACAAATAACATTTCTTAAGTGTGTTGTCTTAAATGGGTGTGGTTTGTGGTGCCCCCAAACAATTAGAATGGTACTATCAAAAACACTGTGAAAATCGTATGTGACACAAAGACACCAGTGAGCAAATGCTGTTGGAAAAATGGCACAAATACATTTGCTTGAGGCAGGGTTGCCACAAACCTTCAATTTGTTAAAAAAAAAAAAAAATGCAGTATCTGTAAAGTGCAATAAAAGCAAAGCACAGTAAAATAAGGTGTGCTTGGACCTGTTTCCCATTCATAGGGATTTGGGAAAAATTCTACTCAGATTCTCTGTCAACTCTTTAATCAGATTTCTTTTGATATTATCTGACTTGATTTCTTTATACATTTGGGATACTGGTCGCTTATCAGATACATAATTTGCAAACAGTTCCTCCCATTTTGTGTATAGCCTTTCAAGTTTATTGGTTTCCTTTGCTGTGCAGAAACTTTTAATTTTGATGTAGTCCCATGTTGATTTTTGCTTTTCTTGCCTTTGCTGTTGGGATCAAATTTAAAAAAAAAAAAAAAGAAAAGAAATAGTTGTCAAAACCGATGTCAACAAGATTGCTTCCTAGGTTTTCTTCTGGGAGTTTTATGGTTTCAGGTCTTACATTCAAGTAGTTAATCCATTTTCAGTTGACTTTTGTTGACAGTGTAAGATAGTGGTCCATTTTTATTCTTTTGTGTGTGGGCTTTCAGTTTTCCCAGTACTTTTTTTTTTTTTTTTTTTTTTTTTTAATTTTTAGAGAGAGGGAGTGCGAACAGGGGAGAACTGCAGAGGGGGAACGAGAGAGAGTCTAAAGCAGACTTCATGCTTAGTGTGAAGCCCAATGCAGGGCTGGCTCCCATGACCCTGGGATAATGACCTGAGCTGAAATCAGGAGTCAGATGCTCAACCTACTGAGCTACCCTGGTGCCCCATCAGCACTATGTAATGAAGAGACTGTTCTTTCCCATTATACATTCTTGGCTCCTTTGTCGTAAGTTAATGGAACATACATACGTGGGTTTACTCCTGGGCTGTTTTGTTACATTGATCTGTGTGTCTGTGTGTGCCAGTACCACACTGTTTTGATTAATGTATTTGTATAATATAGTTTCATATCAAGAAGTGTGATGTCTCCAGCTTTGTTCTTCTTTCTCAAGGTTGCTTTGCCTGTTACGGTTTTGTGGTTTCATACATATGTTAGAATCATTTGTTGTATTTCAGTGAAAAATGTCATTGAAATTCTGATAGGAATTGCAATGAATCTGTAGATTGCTTTGTATGGTATGCATATTTTAACAATATTCTTTTTTTAAATATTTATTTATTTTTGAGACAGAAACAGAGCATGAGTGGGAGAGGGGCAGAGAGAGGGAGTCACGGAAACTGAAAGCAGGCTCCAGGCTCTGAGCTGTCAGCACAGAGCCTGACGTGGGGCTTGAACCCACCAACAGTGAGATCATGACCTGAGCCAAAGTCAGATGCCCAACTGACTGAGCCACCCAGGTGACCCCATTTTAACAATATTCTAATTCATGAGAACTAGTATCTTTCCCTTTATTTTTCAAGTTCTTTTATGTTATAGTTTTTAGTGTTTACCCCCTTGGTTAAATTTACTAAGTATTTGATTTTTTGGCAAAATTATAAATGAAATTATTTTAACAACTTCTGTTAGTGTATAAAATAGAACTCATTTTTTACATTTTTTTAATCTTGCAATTTTACTAAATTTATTTGAATAAGTGGATTTCTTAGGGTTTTCTATATACAATATCATACCATCTGCAAATAGAGATAATTTTTTCTTTTGCAGTTTGGATGCCTATTATTTTTCTTGCGTATTTGATCTGCCTAGAACTTACAGTACTACGTTACAGAAAGTGGCAAGAATGGGCATCCTTGTCTTATTCATGGCATTAGAGGAGAAGCTGTTAGTTTCTGGTACTTGGCTGTTAGCTTCTTCTAATTTTACCATTGTGAATGATAGCTGTGAGCCTTTATTTTGTTGAAGTACAGATCTTATATACCAACTCTGTTAAGGGTTTTTAATCACGGCGGATGTTAAATTTTGCAAGTGCTTTGTCTGCATTTATTGAGATCATACGATTTTCTTTTCCCCTTCACTTTATTAATGTGGTTCACACTGGTTCATTTGTGAATGTGAAACTGTCCTTGCATCCCACTTAATCATGGTATATGGTTTAGTGTTGTTGGATTCAGCTTGCTAACATTTTCTTGAGGATTTTTGCATCTAGGTTCTTCAAAGATACTAGCCTGTAACTTTATTCTTGCAGTGTTCTTGTCTGGTTTTGGTATTATGGTAAGGCTGGCTTTGTCAAATGAGCTTGAAAGTGTTCCCTCTTGCTATATTTTTGGAAGAGTTTGAGAGGGATTGGTATTAATTCTTCTTTGAATGTTCGTTTAACTTACCAGTGAAGCCATCTGGTCTTTGGCTTCTGATTGTCGAGAGGTTTTTGATAGCTGATTCGATCTGCTTACTAGTAATGGATATGTTCAGATTTTCTATTTCTTCATGAATCACTCTTGATAGGCTCCATATTTTTTAAGAATTTATCAATTTCTTCTAGAGTTCCCAATTTTTGCCATGTATTGTTTATATAGTAGTTTCTTATCATCTTCTATATTTTGTGATAACAATTTTAATGTCTTTTTTTCATTCCTAGTTTTATTTTAATCCTCTTTTCCTTGGTAAGTCTAACTAAAGTTTTTTCTTTTCAAAAAAAAAAAAAAACCAGTTCTTAATTGCAATGTATTGTATTGTCTTTTTGGTTTCTATTTCACTTATTTCTGCCATGATTTTTGTTATTTCCTACCTCCTAGCATTAGGCTTCATTTGCTATTAATCCTTGAGGTGTAAATTTATTTAAGATGTTTGTCTATTCTTAATATAGGTGTTTATCACTATAAACTTTCCTCTTAGAACTGCTTTGCTGCTTGCCAATAGTTTTGGTTCAGTGTATTTCCATCTTCATTTGTCTCATTTGTGTGTGTGTGTGTGTGTGTGTGTGTGTGTAATTTCCCTTAGGATTTCTTCTTTGACCCATGACTGTTGAGTGGCGTATTGTTTAATCTCCACATATTTGTGAATTGTACAGTTTTCTTTATATTGTTGAGATCTAGTTTGATACAACTGTGGCCAGAGAAGATGTTTGCTAGGATTTTAATCTTCTCAAATTTATTAAGGCTTTTTTGGTGATTTAACATAATGTTCTATCGTGGAAGATGTTCCATGTTCATTTCAGAACAAAGTGTAGAATGCTGCTTTTGGATAGAATGTTCTGTAAGTGTCACTTAAATCCATGTGATCTAATGGGTTATTTAATTCCAGTGTTTGCTTATTCATTTTCTGTCTGGATGATCTATCCATTGATGAAAGTGGGCAACTGAAGTCTCCTGTTTAGTATTATTACTATTACTATATCGCTGCCTACTTCTCCTGTTAGGTCTGTTAATATTTGCCATACTATCTTTAAGCCCCTTTATATCAGGTGCATAAATATTTCTAAATGTTATATCCACTTTTGACTGAACCCTTTATCAATATATAATGATTATGTCTCTTAGTACAGTTTTTGTCTTGAGGTCTTTTGTGTCCAGGTATAGCTACCCCAGCTTTCTTTTGATTTCCATTTGCATGGAATATATTTTTCTATCCATTTACTTTCATATATTTTAAGGTGTGTGTCCTTAAAGCTGAAGTGTGTGGTTTTGATTTGTTTTCCCTAATGACTAGTAATGTTGAACATCTTTTCATGTAGCTGTTGGCCATTTTGATGTCATCTTTGAAAACACATCTATTTAGTTTTCCTGCCCATTTTTTAATTGTTTTTTTTTTTTTAAACTTTAATGAGTTCTTCAAATATTCTGGATATTAACTCCTTTTCCTATACATGGCTTGCATTTTTTCCCTCATTCTGTAGGTTGCCTTTTCATTTGGTTGTTTCTTTGTGGAGAAGCATTCAAAGTTGCCATAGTCCCATTTGTTAATTTCTGCTTTGGTTTTTTGTGCTTTTGGTATTGTATCCAAAAATCATTGACAGGACCAATGTCAAGGAACTTCTTTACTACTTTGTCTTCTAGGATGTTTTTTAGTATCAGGTCTTATATTAAAGTCTTTGATCTTTTCTGAGTTAATTTTTGTGAGTGGTATAAGATAGGGGTCCATTTTCATTGCCCTGCATGTGTTCACTTTTTCCAGCACCATTTGTTGGTGACTATCCTTTCCCAATGGGGTGTTCTTGGCTTTTGTGCTGAATATTAGTTGACCATATACATGTAAGGGTTTCCTTCTGGGCTCTCTTCTATTCCACTAGCCTATGTGTCTATTTTTGTGCCAGTACTATACTGTTTTGATTACTATAGGTTTATTGTATAATCTAAAATCCAGAAATCTGATACCTGCAGCTTTTTTCTTTTTCCTCAGGACTATTATGGTATTTTGAATCTTTTGTGGGTCCATATGAATTTTAGAATTATTTTTTTCTATTGCTGTGAATGCTGTTGGCATTTTGATGGGGGCTACATTGAATCCATAGCTGTCTTTGGGTGGTACGGACATTTTACAATATTAATATCTATTTATGCTTGTGTTCTTTTTTCAGCAAAGTCTTGTAGCTTTCACTGTGCAGCTCTTTCACTTCCTGGAAGTTACGCCTAAATACTTTGGTTTGGATGCTGTTGTGAATGGGATAGTTTATTTCTTTTTCAGATGTTTTATTATTAGTGTATAGAAATGCAACTGATACTTGTATGTTGATTTTTGTATCCTGCAACTTTACTGAAATTATGGATTGCTGCCAACAGTCTTTTGAGGGAGTCTTTGGGTTTTTCTGTATACAGAACCATCTTTTCTGTCAATACTGGCAGCTTTACTTCTTCCTTCCCTATTTGGACCCCTGTTATTTCTTTGTCTCACCTAAAATTCGAGCTAGGGCTTCCACACTATGTTGAATGAGAGCAGTGCTCATCTCTGATCTGAGAGTTAAAGCTCCACATTTTCTTCCACTGAGTATAATGTTAGCTGAGTGTTCGTCATATATGGCCTTTATTAGGTTGAAGTATGTTCCTCTATACCCCATCTGACCAAGGTTTTTATCATGAAATGATGTATTTTGTCAAAGGGTCTTTTTTAAATCTATTTATGTCATTTTTATCTCTTATGTTATTACTGTGATTTATTACATTCAGTTCTTTGACTTTTTTGTACTTTTTAATATTTTCTCTTTATTGAAGTTCTTATTTAGCTTTTGCATTTTCCTCCTGACTTTGGTGAGCATCTTTATGACCATTATTTTGAACTCCTTTAGGGCTGTTGGTGGAGTTTTATCTTGTTGTTTTTAAAAGCTTTCTGTTTTCTGTATCTTCGTTTTCCTGGACTCTGTGTTGGTTTCTGTGCATTTGAAAAAACACACCACGATTCACAGGCTTGAAGTGGCTCCCAATAAGTGGGGGGTGTGCCTTTAACTGTCTGTGTCCCATTGGGGATGATCTCATTCAGCACCTGGATGCAGGCTGATTGGAGGCAGAACCCTGAGGCAATAGTTTTTGAGGTATGTAAATAGACCCACCCCTTTTAGGGTATGACTAAGAGAAGAACATTTTAGTTGGCCTTCACTGTGCCGAACCCTGGGGGAATTTACAGTTAAGAACTGTGTATTTGCCACTGTCCCCCAATACCCAAGAAGATCAGCTCTACTGGCCACCATGGCCAAGTGATAAAGGGAGGTGTTTTTTGGGCAGCAGTCTTAAAAGCCAAATGCCAAATGGATCCACAAGCTCCTTCGGAGACAGACCAGTGACTTGGAGTATGTCACAGGGTCAAAGTGGAGGCATGGTCCACTGCCTTCCTCTGTCTCTAAGGAGGCCTGCAGTCAGCCTCTAAATGTGTGCTAAATCAGAGAAAGACTGGGCATAGGGCATTGATGTTTGGTCCATCTTCTCTAAGCCTTGGAAGGAAAGCTACAGTGAGTCCTCGGGAGCCTGTTGACAATTGTTTCTTTGCTATGGTCTTGTCCCCCTATTAGACTTTCAGAGATAGTTATTGGGGACACTGTACTTTGCATGGAAGTCTTAAAATTCCACTACTTGGTATTCAGACCAAACCCTTCATTCCTCAAGGAAGAGCTAAGAGTTAAAAATTCCCTCCTGATTACACGCTGCTATGCCAGAGGTAGGGATTATGGGGATAGTGTGTCTTAGCACTTCCTACCTGTTTCAATGTGGTTGTTTTCTCATTCACCCAATACGTATGGGTCATTCACCTCGTTTCTCCATTTTTTTTTTTTCCAGAGGAAAGTGCTTTGTTTATAGTTACAGGTTTAGCGGGTCTGTGATATAGAGTGAGTTTGGCACTCCCATGTCACCATCTTGGACCAGAACTGCAAAAACTCACACTTTGTATCTTCAGACCTGAATTCTCCTGTGACCTCTGCAGGGATTGAGCTCTGCCGCCTCTCCTCTCTGATGCCTCAGAAAGGCCCCAAATTTGCCCAAAGACACTATTTTTTCTGAACGATACTTCTAGGAGAAGTGGATCAGGGCAAAGACAAGTCATCTGTGATCCCTCCCCGCCCCTCGTTTTCAAATGTAATCCACCAGCACATCCTCTTAACTTTAGCTTCCAAATAGATCTCCAAACTTACCACTTCTCACTATCTCGTGTCTTAGTCACCATCGCTTCTGGCCTAGACTCCTTCAAAAGCTGCCTCTCGTGTCTCATGGCTTCTACTCTTGCTTTTTCACAAATTTTTTTAACCCAAAAACAGTCTCCTTAAAAGCATAGGTCAAAAATTTTATCCCTCTCAGAACAAAACCCAAATGGCTTAGCACGGCCTACAAAGCCTTATGTAGTCCAGAGCTTGGCGGCTTCTCTGTCTTCTAGTATTCCTCTCCCCACCCCTACAACTCACTCGGCTCCAATAACACTGTCTGTCTCTGCAACAGGTCAAGGTGTGTACTGTCCCAGGGACTTCACACTTGGTCTTCTCTTGGTTCTAATAGTTTTCCCTTTAGGTTGGGTAACCACATAAAGAAACAGGATGCTCACTTACATTTGAACTCCAGATTAAAACAGTATTTTTTAGTATAAATATATCTCCAATATCTCACACCCAGAAGAATGGTCTAATACACAGGTTGTATGGTACTACTTGATAAATGAATAGTAGGTAGTCAATAAAGCAGCACAGGTACAGCCTAGTTAGAAACACTGCAAACATAAAATAGTAATGTAAAGGCTTGGCTCTTGGCCAGCTGCTAATTTTGTGTTAATGTGATGGAATGGAAAATCAGTATACAAACAAGACCCAGTCATGTAGTAAGGATATGTTTTGTCAAAGAAATTCTGGTTAACATAAAACAAATGTGTTATGAAAAGAAAAAAAAAATATCTCTACTTCTGATCCATTGTTTTTATGTTTATATTTCTAGTGTTTTTAAAATTTATTTGTTCAGTTGCGTTTCCTGTATGTGATGATGCCTGTTGCAGTCAGGGAGGGGGTAGGTGAGATAAGTTATTTGGAGTCCCTCAAGTCTGCAAGTTGATTTCACACAAAAAAATCTGCCTCTTCAGTTTGCTGTCATCTTTTCTCATGTGTTTTGCATGGACAACTACATACACCAAGACTTGAAATTATTCTATGAAATAAGAGATACATTCTAAATCACAAATGCACAGATGTGGGAGAAACATTAGCATTTTCTCCACCTTAAAGATAGACCAAAAATCCCACTACCATTATAAGCAAGTAAATCAGTCTGATTTTTAAAGATGGGTACTTTGTTTCAGTTTAACACACTCAGGTAGAAAAATGATACAGTGCTAATGCTATATGTACTTGTTTTTAAAATTTGGTAATTTTTTCAATTTTCTTCTAGAGACTTCTCTCAAAAGACTCCTAATAAACATATCAGCAGAGAATTCCTTTTTCATTACTCATTAAAAGAAACAACACCTAAATTGTACTTATATGCATATGACTTTGCCCCAAGGCTCTCTAAGACCATGCATGCTAGTGGCTAAAATATTTTCAATTTTCTCTTGTGAAGCATGTAACTTGCCTTTTCTTTCCCCAACCAGAATCACCACAGTGACTAATGGCACATAGTAAGAGCTCAATATTTTCTGAATTATAGTCATTATGTTCAAAAGGCAAATCGCTGGTGAAGACACGCACCAAATAATGGCTGACTTTTTAATTTAAATTGCTCTGTAGTTAAGTCACCTACAGCGGCTTCAAAGAAAATGTATTTTTAAAATTATTTAGGTAGATGGAACTACACAGTGTAACACTTTTAATAGGAATAGGTTCTCTAACAAACAGTTTGTTCTCCTACACTGCACCATAACACAGTAACCACACTAACTCATGAAGTAGGTAGTATATGTGTTCAACTACACAAATGCATGTGTGTATTGTCTACATATACATACCTACACATTCATTTTTCACGTACCCAGTAATCTGCTTTCATAAATTAGGTTTGCAGTTTGCATAAAATAATGAACTTTATCGATGATACATATTATTGGCTGGCTTGCTTT
This sequence comes from Panthera uncia, assembly GCF_023721935.1. Classification (NCBI taxonomy): domain Eukaryota; kingdom Metazoa; phylum Chordata; class Mammalia; order Carnivora; family Felidae; genus Panthera; species Panthera uncia. The sequence goes on from NC_064816.1 coordinate 82,725,824, forward strand.
GATAAACCGTGGCTTTTTCTTTTGTTCTTTACCACTTAAATTGCAAAGCTCTTGTCAAAAGGTCTCACTTGGACCCTTGGGTTTTAATGAAGTCCTCGTGGTCTATAATTGATACTCTTTTTGGATTGCACAGGATACAAGAGTCCTATCTTTAGACATTCTATAAATGCTTAGATACCATCCATTAGAAGATGTCAGAGATGACACCAGCATCCCGGCTTTCCTGTGAGCAGAAACTAAGCCACCACACATTCCTGGGTAGCTAGACTAGCATTGAAGCTTAGACTTTGACCTCTATTGGTCTTCAGTGTGAGGAACCACGGCCAATTATCCTCAGTATTTTTTGGTAATATTTGTATTATTTCTTCAACTCTGTATTGTTTCAAAGAAAATGATACTTCTTTTGATATTATCATATCAACACTCACATTGCATAGACGAGATTCACTGTTCAGTACTGATAACTGTGTTTCTAAATACTTAAGTTATATTAATGTAAAGTATATGCCCTCTACATCATCTTCTCAGGACTATTCATTATATATTCCTCAAGGACACAATAATATTAGGAAATCCCTGGTGTGTTCTTTTCATCTTTCAAAAATTATTTCATTAAGATGTACTGATCCCATCCAGCTGAATCTACAATGCTATTTATTTTCTTGGTAAAGTTATAGTTATGGTGAGAAAGACAAATATCAAAGAAAAATTCAATCATATTTTTGAGGGGAGAGTCTTAGAAGAAAAAAAGTAAATTCATTCTTACCTATAGATTTTTAAGGTAAAGGTAAAAATCTTTTACCTCCCAAGGGAGCTGACCTATAGTTTTGTAGCCTGTAAATCTTACCTAAAAATTCTATGACTGAGAAGTAAACTTCTGAATCAAAGGTGAAAATAGAGTAAATATTTATACTATTCCTCACCTAGAGAATATAATGTGATAATTTTTTACCCTTATGTTTTACTTTCATTTCTATTATCACAAATAGAGACAGGTATAAAAAAGACAACATGGAACCTATGATATCACTACACTTTTCATATGTAAATCGTATAATCACAAAACATTACTTCAGAGAGCTACCTCTCTATCAATTGAAAACACAGGTTCATGCAGAGGGATCATTTCATTTTGGTTTCTTTCACTTGGAATCCTGTGCCATGAAGACTGTTATGTTATTAGCCCAGGAAAAAAACTAGCTTTCTGAGACTCCCTCTGATATTCCACTTTTCTCCCCCTCTGATGAGCACACAGCACTCACAGTAATGGCCATATCTCCATCTAGTGGTTTCCTAATCAACGAATACCTGGAGAGCAGTGAAGAAAGAACACCATCAAAGTTGCTCTAGTAACACTAACCATGAGGATCCCAGAGCATCAGAGAAGAAACTGCAAAGCTGTAAGTGAAACCATGAACACAAGCTTGGGGCCTACAACATCTATGCAGTCATACTAATAATATAATTCAGAAATTGGTCACAGGTTAACAAGTGATAATTTTAGCCTAGATACTGTAAGTCATTCTAAGTAAAATGAACTTAGAAATTGGAAGCACTTGTACTAAAATATTTTAATAGCATCAATATTTTGGTAGTAAAAAATATAAAAAGTTGATTAAGTCATATTTGTTTTAAAAAGAAAGGAAAGCATAGAATTATTGACTTAGAAAATAATGTCTGATAAAATTGAAATGGCTCGTTAATGTCAGCATCTTTTGAAAATTGAGATGACCAGCTCTAATAATCGTCCTCAGGGTATTTTTCTTTAGTAAAAAGCTAGACATCAAGAAACATAGAATTTTTCCTGTAATGATTTAATCTTTATACAAAACCTTATAAGAAAATACTGATTTTTAAATAAACATAGGAAAAGGATATGCCGGGTTTGGGATTAGAAACTTAAGCCATATTTGAATTCAGCTATTTACAAAACAATATTAGTACTGGAATTTTAAAAACCTGCTTTCAGGACATTTATTATAATGAATTTAGGGACATGGATTATTTATTAAAATTTCAAGCCAAACACACACAAAAAGAAAAATTAGAGAAAGTGACTGACCATCCACACCACATGAAAACTTGCAGTAAAATGGAGATAGGAGCTGACATCATGGTACAGGCACGACTCGTTGTGCACATAAGTTGATCCTATTAATAACGGGCAAAGTAGCAAGTACAGGAAAAGGAAAGAAAACACAGAAAAGAAGACATACAAGATGAGATTTCATGCAGTTTGCTGGCAGTTAGCAGTTTATGTGAGCCTCCATCCAGAGCAGGGTCACAATGACCATTGCAAATAAGCATTACCAAAACATTTCACTGCTAAAGGAACACAAGACATTATTAGCAAGTTAAGCTACTGAGCAAGAGCTGTACTTTCACACACAGTAGGATGTATAATTCACAGGAACTTGAATTACTGAAAATTTGTCTCAGTCCAATCTTTCTCGTGCCTTGATGAAAACATAGAGTCTCCTAGGTTGAAAACATTTTAGGTAATAGGGTTTTTATGTGATCTTTGAAGTTGATTTGAGTGAATTTAATCTCAGGCTTTGGTGAAGAGTGGTTGATGAGTGAAGTTTCCCCTAATGAGCACCACTGTCCTTGGGCCCACATTCATTCTTAAGGGAATGATTTAACAGGGTCAAACTCCTGAAAATAGAGTAGATAGAACAACAAAAGTCCTCATATCTGGATTTGTGTTGAAGTCTAACCGGATAAAATGGAGAAAAACAACTAGCTGCCACTTGGAATCACTTTCTCCATCAAAGAGGAATGATCAGTAGTCCTTGCAGAGATAACAGGGGTTTCCTGGCTAACACCTCTTGCTTTTTAAGTCTTATTCCTCATTACTGATTTTACTTATTTTTTGTTCCTCTTCTAATCATAGCTAACTGGATAATATTTATGAAAATTCCTTTTCTGTGTATTTGAGTAAATAAGTACATAGTAGACAAGTCTATTCTAAATAAATTACAACCTCTACAAATGTACATTAATAGGTGATCTGACATTTTTTGGGAGTAAACAATTCCTAAGATGATTATGCTCTCAGTTTGTATGCTCATTGGAGTATGCAAGCCACTTAATGCAAAGGCACACCTTGAAGAGGCAGAATTGAGAAATGTTGTATTTAAAATTCGTTTTTCACATTAGGCAGAATTGTGGTGTGCCCTTTACATTTGAGAATCAAGTTTCTTAATTAAAATGATTTTAAAAACATAAAGCTGATTACATGCATAGTATGTCAGAAGATTGTTTCTTGGAGGAAAGCAGCAATCATTTTTACATGACATAAGATGTTTTGCAAAATTTTATGAACTTAGCCCTCTGTAACTGACCTGGTCTAATACACGCAAGGTAAAAATGCAATTAAGAGAAATAATACAAATCTATGACAGAGTCAGGAGCCATGTTAAAAAAAAAAAAAGGAGAATTACAAAATATCAGGAAACTAACTATTTCACAAATTTTTAAACATACCAAATAAAGACTAAAGAAACACGTAAAAATAAATTTTGCATCTTAAAGATTGGAGTATCAATGAAGGGAGGCAAATCACATCATAAATAACATTTACTGTAATTACTATTGATGAGAAAATGTTTCAAATCATCAGATTGGTGACCTAGGATTGTTAGTGAATTGATGGGAATTGTGTTTGAAAGTACAGTTTCTGTTGGAAGGACAGATAGAAGAAGCAACTGTTGAGCTTACACTAACCATGAACAGTATTGAAATGAAAAATCTACCAGCAAGTACATCATGTTAATGAGAAACACTATGATTAAGACATCATGTTTGAGTTAAAAATGTAACTTGTTTCCTTAAGTTCCTGAAGACAATGACTACTGAGTTAGAATATTTTAATACAATAAACCTTTGGTCTTACCAAGACATTGTTATCAAAGCAGACATCGGGTCCTTTTCGGTATCTGGGTTGCTTAACCATATCACAAGGATCTGGACCATCAGCTAAAGAAACTTGTTAAGGAATACGAAATTACTTGTTCTTTCCACACAATTAAAAAATATATATATATTTCCCAAAGCAAGGAACAGACACCTATGCCATTAGTCTAGTCCCACACGACTAGTTCAAGTACTTAGGGATTTAAGGAAGTAAACTGCCACATAAATTCTTTTGTCACACTAGTGGCTATATGAAGAGATCACTGTGGTTTTTATTTTTACTCTACACGGTGTGGCCCTTGGCAGATGCAATTACTCAACAGTTACCTGTAAAGATAGAAGTGGTTGAAATGAGCAAATAAGACGGAGCCATACATGTGAACCCGCACAAGGGTGCTCCTATGTAGCAAGACAGAAATATAAACTCATTGGTAACAATAAACCCCAATTTCAAACACAGCTGGGACTATTGCCGCCGCCCCCCCCCCCCGAAACAACATGAATAAATGAAAAAAGGACAGGTGGTCTGGTCTACAATGCTTTAACAGTCACTGGGCTGTCATTTAGCATATTTATAAGCATAAGCAGTTTGGTGTTAACGGCCACTGCAGATACAGCAAACGACAGGACTTCCTTCTTTTTTAAGGCTGAATAATATTTCAGCGTAGATGCACACCATATTCAACTCCATTTTTTGACTATGGAATGTTGACAGCTCTCCAGCCACACAAGTCCCAGCTAGCAAAAACCCAGCACTACTCCCTAATGGCCATAAATTCCCAAGCCAGCTGCCCCTGCCTGCATGCAAGCCGAAATTTCCAGATCTACCTGCAAACCTGCACTGCCTACTCCACAAAGCCTCATTATATGAGCAAGAAACTGTTCACATTCTCTTGGTGCCTGGGTGGCATCATTAGTCTACACATTCGAACCACATTTTGCATGAGAGGTTCGTTCTGCCTGTGTGAGGTAATCACGGCATGCTGTGTGATGTTATTCTCTTTACGAGCATTATCGGTCTGACGAGGTTAAAGAAGCATTACTTTAAGACGGCGTTTGATTCCAAGCATTTCTGATGTCAAAGGATACAAGTCTGCTCTGCTTGTATGAGCAGTCGTGTGTCACAGGGACAAGTCCCTTTGCTCTCAACCATAATGAATATTAAGTTGGTGTTCATAAGTTTTTCTACGTGAAAGATTCTGCAAAAGAAATAGTTATAAAAATCACAGAAAATGAGCATTTTTTTCTTTTGGGCCAAAATTAAAATCTTTCAAAGGTTCTTACATATAATATGACATGTTGAAACGCAAAGCATCACCCACATAAACAGTAAAACAAAATGAGAATACTTTAGAAGGAAAACATCACCATGTTTTGCTTATTAGCATGCACAGTGTATTACCTCTCTCAATACTAGAAAATTGCAACACATGTTTTAGGTGTCACCTTTGTTTTTCAATGCAAAATAAGCACTACTGAGTTGTTGAAACCCGTAGAATAAATGTTTTATTTGACATGCTTAAGGAACTGTGGTATTTATTACTGAAAATAAACAAAATTACCTTATTTTACACATTAAAAGCTTTGGAGCCCACACTAAGCATCTTGCCCAAGCCAATGGCAAAGTAAATCTAGACTAGTGCTGTTCACCAAACTACTGTGAAGATGGAAATGTTTTCTGCTTTCTCCAATATGGTAAATAGCCACACTAGGCTATCGAGTATTTGAAACGTGACTAATGTGGCTGAGGCACTAATGTGTATTATTAGTTATAATTGAAACAGCCACCAGTGGCTGGTAAGTACTGAACTGGATAACACAGATACAGACAGAATAAGGGATTGAAATTCCATGCAGTATTTTTTGCATGTCTTAAACTGCTTCTGCCACCGTTAGCAACCACGATAAAAATGTTAATCTGTCACTGAAGATTAATTTCTTTATGACGATGTATTTTAAAAAGAAAATGATTATTTTCTTTTTCTCCATTGAACTTGGGGCACAAGGATAAAGCCAATCAAAAGCAACCATGATTCAACTTAATATCCTGATTACTTTAAATTGTAAAGATTTGTAGTCAATTTTTAAAGCACAGATTGCCATCAATGACATCTATTAATCAAAGGCCAAAGGATTACGAAACTGTTTGCTAAAGTGGATAGACTGTCTTGCTATGACACAGAGGTTTGCTAAAGTAAATCATAAAGTCATACGGACCAGGTCTGTTAAAAATTCACACTAGTTTCATTTAACTCCTTCCAGAAAACAGTTCTCTGTTAGAAACGTCTGGATCTCTTAGCAACTCTTCCAGCCCTTTCACATGCTCAGATATCCTCACCTCCTCACATTTCCTCTTTCCTAGATTAACATTTCTTCGAGAATAACCTGCCCTCCTTCACTAAAAACAAAGTGTCCTAAATCTGTGCCTCTCCCCCCCATTCTCAGGGATCCTATGACATGGATTATCACTCTCTCTCATGACTCTGAAAAGGCCCACCTTGGCTTTTTCTTCTATCCCTTCTAGCCAAATTAAATTCTCAATCTCTTCCAAAAATGGCTAAACATGTTTATGTCTGCTAGTGACTCACCTTAGCTTTGATTTTAGGAAGTGATATCTTCTCCTAGTTCTTTTAGTTTCAATTCAAAAATACATGCAATTCTAAATTTCAGTGAAGAGTAGAAGTAAAACACGTCCCTCCCTAGACTATCTTTGTATAAACCCTATTTAGTAAGTAAATGTAAAATGAAATCCTGTATTTAGCTTAGACTTACTCAAAAAGACGATTAATTCTAATCTTACTACAGTTCATATTGTTCTACAACTTTAGAAAAACTTTTAAAGGGGTTCTCTTTTTAGACAAAAAGACATTAAAATATAATCACATTTCTCTTTGTGCTGCCTAAAAATAGGTAGAATTTCATTCACCCTATTATAGTCAAAAGGATTACCACTTACCAGTTAGGATCAATCCTAAAGAATGTAAATTAAAAAAAAAAAACAAACATTCAGCAAAACTAAAGATCTATTTCCAACTGTAAATAGTTACTCATGTCTCTCTCACACTCTAATAACAGTCTCTGTTATGTGCTATAATGATTATAAAAGCGAATACAATTTCTTAGTGAAATCAGACTATCCCTAAAAGGAAGAAACAAATTACCTGGAACAGTTTCCACAGTCTAACACACCACTGAATGATTTACTATCATTATCGAAGAAATACTGGGTCTGTTCAGTAATGCAGCTCTGCTTTGACAGAGAGGCTGTAAAGTCATCGTCTTCCATCTCAACTGTGGAAAAAACAAAGATCACCAGGAGGGGACGCTACAGTCAGTGCCAAGAGCCTTCATTTCCGTGGAGATGTATTAAGGGCAGGCCCCCTGCTTGGCTTATTTATTGTTGTCTGACGTAGTGGCAGTCCGTCATAGGCGCCCATTAAATGTCAAGAGAAGCAATGAATCCAACAGATAAGAGTTACAAAATAGAGGCCGATACGACACAAAAAAGTTTCCAGACCCTTGGGTCAGGCGAACTCAACACATCCCCAAACAAAATTTTATTAGGACAATAGCTGAGTAACTACATACCTGCCTCAAGAAGTCGTGGAAAGGTCAAACTCAGGAGAAACTGCTGTAGAATAGACCTAAATTGCAAATACAAATTATTATTGACAAAAATCTACATATTTCCTTTACAAATAATGCAGTAAAAACCCAAATAATCTTACAGGTACATGTACACACATTTCTTCCTCATCTGCTTGGAAAAAATTGAGACCTTGCCAATAGAAAGTTGAGGAGTATTTTTATATAATTATTTCTTAAACTTTACAAAACACCGTACATTTGTTTCTGTAAAAGAAGTCGCGAAGTCAGACATGTTAAGGACAGAGTGAGGGACCACTTAAGTGGTACCTAGGAAAAGTGTCAATATTTCATGCCATAGTTTTCTCATTCAGGGGTGCTTATTTTAGTTTTAGAACTCTAAGGTGGAATAAAGCAAAAGATCAAACAAAAATGATTTTGTGCCATGGGTTTGCAAACCATTTACTTTACAATATAGACTATATCTGTGAATACATAACGTGACATTCATGAACTAAAATATATACCTGTTAAATATAGGACACTTGGCATATTTCAGTTTTTCCAATAAATGACAGTTGAACCAAATATTAGTATAGAATCATCTGGAATTGAATTCAGGAAAAAAATAAAAAGGGGGGGGTGAAGGAGGTAAATTCTGGCCAGAAAATAGCATAAAGCCAATCATAAAGTAATGAGGATTACTTTGAGATTTAAAAAACCTGAGTAAATTAATATTTAAATATCACTATCACAATAGAAAGTGCCATTTTTCACCAAAAATAGGATTTTTAATCTAAAATCTTTCTTACTTTCATAAACTGGTAGACTGATATGATTTTTGCTGGGAAAGCCTCACCATCAAATGAATGTTAAAGTTTAATCTACAAGGCATAAGGCTTGGGCAATGATAAAAAAGAAGGGAAAGAAGGAAGACTAGGGATCCCAGACACAAAAGGAGGTTGAGTTACTTGACTGACCAGAGCCCAACAATGATGCATTTGATCTTACAGACTTTCCACAGTGCCTTAAACAGTTTAAATGTATTGTTTTCATAGGTGGTAGGGTGTAGGTGAGGTGTTGAAGGAGGTAGGGAGGTTAAGTCAGTAAAAAGAGAGAATTAGATCCATTTCAGCAACATGATGCCTCTAAAACTTTGCCAGCCTCTGTTGGAAAGAGCTGAAAAGATAAGTCATGATGCTTTGAATTTGATGATGGAGACATCTAATTTGGATACTGAAGGCATTTAACTGAAACCTTTAATAGATTGATACACCTAAAACTTAAGGAATTGGGTAGAAAGTCTCAACAGATCTTGAAGAGGCTGAAGTCTGCATGAGCATATTGTTTTCATATGAAAAACCAAGTGACAGTAACAGTGTTAAATTGATCATTTTGTGAAAACTACCAGTATGTCATTTAGGAAACAAACAGAGTAGTTTCCATAACAATTATTCACGTGTCACAAAATCTGGACTGTCCTCAAATTCTTTACTATTTCACCGCCCCTTTCTCATTACCAGTAAAAACACAATTGTGACTTACCAGGCAGCTGCAGTGGCCCACCAGCCAATGTGTAATATGTCGGCTATTGATGGCTATAAAAATAATGAAAAAGTCATTATGTTAATCGACACTGAGTGTTCCTGCGAGAGGCATGGACGAGGTGGAAATTACTGACCACGTATGCCGAGCGATGCCCTGCTCCTTGTTTCGGTGCAGCACCAGGCTCACACACTGACTGATAATCGTAAGATTTGTTGAAAGCATAAACCGATATATTAACCAGGTGTCGCATCAGACTTGGGTCAATCTCTCCAAAAAATCTTCCAATCTGAAACAGAGGACAAAAGAATCAAGTTTCAAATTCACTCCACATGTTAACACCCCGACCACTGCAACGAAAAGAAGTAGGACGAACTAGCAACGAAAACTACTGGAGCTTAAAAACCAAAGCAATGAAGCTGCACGGGATATTCCGAAAGAAGTGAGAAGAGCTTAGTTAGGGGTTCACATTTGCTCCGTGGCTTGGTGTGATGCATGTGGAAGGAATACGCACAGTTAACTAAGCATTAAGATCACAAGTGAATACCTTGTGGGGAAGAGGAAAGCAGCGTAATGGAGAGAAATGGGTAATATTAGAGAAAGAACAGGAACCTAGGAGCAAACCTGAGGCTCATCAACTGCAGTCCATAAACATGGCCAGTTAAGAAAAAGCTCAGTGTTGACCAATTTTATCTTTTCTGTTCCTAGAAGTTTAGTTATTTACTTTGACAGAGAGAGACAGAATTGCAAGCAGTCTCCATGCTGTTAGCGCAGAGCCCAGTCTCACCAACTATGAGATGATAACCTGAGCCAAAAGCAAGAGTCGGACGCTTAATAGACTGAGCTACCCAGGCGCCCCAAGATCCTTTCTTTTTAAAGAGAAACCAGAGGGGCGCCTGGGTGGCGCAGTCGGTTAAGCGTCCGACTTCAGCCAGGTCACGATCTCGCGGTCCGTGAGTTCGAGCCCCGCGTCAGGCTCTGGGCTGATGGCTCGGAGCCTGGAGCCTGTTTCCGATTCTGTGTCTCCCTCTCTCTCTGCCCCTCCCCCGTTCATGCTCTGTCTCTCTCTGTCCCAAAAATAAAAAACGTTGAAAAAAAAAAAAATTAAAAAAAAAAAAAAAAAGAGAAACCAGAAATGTAGATTGGGAAATGAAATTAATTGGCAACGAATTCTAATTTGCTTAAAATCCCATTTGAGCCAAATAGCCTATATGCTGCCAACTTGCAAATTTGGGAATAGAAACTTCATCAGTTCAAAGCAGCCATGTATTAAGTTAGATATTATTAATTAATAAATATTTAATATGCAAACATTTTCTCAATTTCTGAGAGATCGACAATAATAACTACATGTTTTAATAGTAACTGTTATGACTAGAAAGGAAATTCAACTAATTTCAGGAAACTGTATTTAGAATGTATTCATTAATGGTTTATATTATATTTAGCATTTAACAATTTATTTTATGACAGAAATATAACAACTCATTAATTTCTATAACGGTTTGAAGGACTTTTGTAATGCCGATTAGGGAAATACACTTTGGAAACTGTACTTTGTCCCACTGTGGTACCTACCTGGTTAGTATAATCATCATGATTTGCCATCAGAAGAAACCCACCATCATCTAGAATCACACAATCCATTACCTACAAAAATAAAAATAACAATGAACACAATTCGAGGAAGGTTAGGAGGCTTCATTATCAGTACTTTGTTAGATAGATGATTTTATATATATATATTTAGAAAGAGCATACATGTATGCACAAGGGAGGAGCAGAGGGAGAGGGACAGAGAGAATCCCAAGCAGTCTCCCTGCTGTCAATGTGGAGCCTGACACAGGGCTCGATCCCATGACCCTGGGATCATGACCTGAGCTGAAATCAAGAGTCAGACGCTCAAGGGACTGACCCAACCAGGAGCCCCAGTAGATAGTTACAACAACAAAAATAGGAAAAAAACTTCAACTTAAAGATACATGCTCCAGAGATTCTGATGAAATAAATTAAGGACACACACAGATTCAAATTCTCAGGGTTTCATACTGTACCACTACCCATTTAGTTAAAACTGTCAACTGAGTCTGAACAAATCAGAAGGTCAAATCAGAAATAACCTTTTTGCCATTTGGTCATCTAAATGATCCAGGAAATTGGATAAGCCAAAATAACTAATATGTAAAAACATACTTAATATTTTGACAAAAAAGATACCTTTAAAAATGCATTGTAGTCACCATGCTTCAGACTAAATTAAAAAGCATGCAGCATAAGGATATTTATAACTACTTCATATTTTCAATCAAAATTGGTTGAGTAATTTGAAATATAAAAGCAGAAACAAAACAAAAAAAGATCATGACACAAAAGAAATCAATTCCCACCTGGTTTGTATCATGTTTAAATGCATGGATCAGTTTAGTAATTTTTATTGTATAAAATGACAATTAAAAACATTGTTCTCAGAGTTGGGGACATGTGGAAGCAACTTGCTAAAACCTCGACTCTCAAAACAGTCTTTATAGTCTATTTACAAAGTCTATGTAAAATGGAGAGAGTATAAAAAATAACATTGCTGGCTTATAATTTCACATGACTAGAAATAAGATGATGTGAACCCACTGTTTGCCTTGGAAATAAACACATACACATAAGAAGATGGGAAGCAAATAGTGGAATTCATCCTTTGTATTCTGGGAATACTTTATGTAGTATCATTCTTAGAACATATTTAAGTAATTTTTTTTTAAATGTTATTTTTGAGAGGCAGAGAGAGAGGGAGAGACAAAATCCAAAGCAGGTTTCAACATATTTAACGTTTAAAAAATTTTTTTTGTTTATTTTTGAGACAGAGACGGAGCATGAGTGGGGGAGGGGCAGAGAGAGAGGGAGAAACAAAATCTGAAGCAGGTTCCAGGCTCGGGGCTGTCAGCACACAGCCTGACGCAGGGCTTGAACTCACAAGCCATGAGATCGTGCCCTGAGCCAAAGTCAGGCACTTAACCAACTGAGCCACCCAGGCGGCCTGAACGTATTTAACGTTTGAACGAAGAAATGTCATAATGAAATAGAAGTAACAGGAGACAATGTAAAATCTAATCCATGTAAGTGGAATTTGATAAAAAAAATAATAATGGCAAAATTGAACTCAAAATGTTTTCTTGTCACTATGAATACTGTGTGAACAAATTCAGAGAAACTATCAAGGACAGGAAAGATTGCCTTGATAACCAGTAAGGCCACTTTAGTTAGAAACTTCCCACTCAGGAACAGAGCTAAAGATACTTAGAAAACTATCTAACACAATTGACATTGAGTACACTTCATACTGAAACAGGCTTTTTAAATTAAAATACTTTCCCTTAATATGTGAATATTTTTAATGGTTAGGAATTAAAAGAATTTATTCAACTTCTTACCTATAAATTAGTTCAAAATTTCATAAACTATTTTTTAGCATTTAATGAAAAATTCCTATATCAAATGACTTTCATCAATGACTTTATGATTAAAGTCTTAACAAGAGTAACAAAAAATAACAGTTAAAATTTTAAAAATTTTCTTACATCACTGTTTCTTTTGCAGTCACAAACTGGACCAGCACACTGAAAGACAAAAATACAATTAACCCCACACATTTTTAATAGAAAAAAGGATTTCCATGACACATTATCATGTTAGGAATCTGAGAATAATTTATCTAGTATCAAAGTAAGATTAAATGACAGTCTATCCCATCATAAAAAAAGCAATAGCTTCATCTTTGTAAAATATTAAGAGCTATCTAAACTAATATTTCAAATTATATCAAAATATTTTTCCTCTTAACTAATTTAAAAAAGTCTTTCCAAAAATATTAATTCATAGTTCTGCTTAATTTAGTAGCACTGAAAATTATACATTGACAAGACTTTACTTTGACTTTTCTTATTTGCATTTGACATGGAGTGTAGCATAAACGTTAGGAAATATATATATATCTTACCGGATCCCTGATTGATGTTTTGGTGAAATTCTCTATCCAAGAATTTACATCAATTTTAATCCCAACAACTGAAAAATGATGTAAAGAAGAATTGACATATACATAGAAAAAACGTGGCTGTGATTCTTAGTTATCTACTTTTCCTCTTACATTTGAATATTTCTGAGCAAATTTAAATTTCTTGGAATTAAATTAATTTCAGCTATACGTTGAAAAGCGGACTTCATTGAAAAGGTTGCAGTTTTAATGTCCATATAATATTTGCTATATGATAATTTATGTAGTGTAGAAAGTAGCATTAAATTTTGGGTTGAATGTAATGTTTATTACAGAGATTTTATTTCTTTGGGTTCTCATTAAAGAGACTGCTAACCGCTCTTAAACTACTAAATAACTTTCGTTTATATTCACAACATACTTTACTCGTTGGCAACCACCTCACCAATTAACTCATATATGCAATAAGCTAAAGGGGAAAAAAAAGGTGGTAGTGTCAGGCATAGTCTTGTAACGTGAGGTCACTCAGGTGGAATGTTTTAAGAGGCTTCGCTAGCCCCACCAATGCATGCATCATGTGCTTGAGAAATGTATGTCCAATAGACAGATACGTGGGTGGGAGGGTGAGTGAATAAATGAGCCATTGAGTAAATGAAGGAAGCAGTCAATGAGTTAGTGTGGAGGTAATATCTAGTTGAACCACTGAGGTTCCTGAGGTAAAACAGCCCTCAGGAACAGGAAGGTGATCTATCTACCTTCTCAATCTGGTCTAATGTACACTCTCTTACACAATCAAATACGGAATCATACAATGAAAAAAAAAAAAAAAACAACAACGCTTCTACTAGATGGCATCCACTTAATCCAGCCTACTTGCATTTCCCATTGATGTTCAGTTTTATGATTTGTTTTGTTTGCTTACTTGATTTTATTTTGGAAAAAAAATCATTTTTCCATTTTATTGTAATTTTTATATATATGTATAAAAAGGTTCTTACCTAATTCGTTTTATCAGGCACATGGTATATATATGCTATAACTTATTTATCTTTTCCTTAGAGGATGGAAACTTAACTCTTCATGTTTAACTTACTACAAATATTCACACCCTTGGACATGTATCCTTCTGTGTATTTCAAAGTATCTTCTAGGACAGACTTACCGAGTGGAAATGCTGGATCAATCTGGCATGTAGAATTTTGATTTGACTCCATTAATTTGAGCAGCAGTGTATACACATACACATCTAGGAAATCCCTCACCTCTATATAGTATCTGTTCTATTTTTCCCCAATCTCCCACATCATTGTATTTTATTTTCAAAACTGTGTGTATCTGTCTTTGACTTTATTTTGCTTAAAGGTTTCTGATGGCCTTCCTGGTAAGTACTGCCAGATTTTAATAGAAATATTTGGTCACATTTAATTTTGGCCATGTCCATATACCATATACACGCTTACCTGCAGGTTTAAGAAGCTTTCCTTGGATATAGATTTCCACAGCTTTGCTTACCATAATGCCTGATTCGTAAGCACCAGGTCCGCTTTCTGAAAAAGAAGAAGGCAACAACAAAAAAGGAACACAGGCCTGTCTAGATAAGTCAAATAGTGAATTTCTCTTAAGAGGGATAGGTGGATGGTGTTTTGCTTAAGTATTCTAGTGTAGATAAGTAATGAGGAGGTGGGTTGTTGTCTCTCATCTTCCTCTACTGACCAGACCCGTTGGAGTGTCCGTGGGATGTGAATTATTCAGCTTGGCTGCATCCATGTCCACAACATAATGGACGCAGGCCAAATCTCTGCTTCGTGACATTTGCTAACTGAGTGGAGAGGCTGCTGAGGTGGAAAGATTGATCTTAGAACCCCAAACAGCCTTTGCATTTTAGACGTAAGTCCCTGTACAAGATGCCAAAATTCTCTGAACTTTGGTTTCCCCTTTTGTAAAAATGAGGCTGAATAACACCTACCCCCAGAGAAGCCCAGGGATTAAATTAGAAAGGTTTGGGGAAAGAATCCAATAAGATAGTTTAAAATGTGGCCTATTGATAATTTTCATAAATAATATATTTAACTAAAACTGACTAAACTGATTGATGATGTCTTTAAAACTCATTACACGTTCTTTAATAGATTTGCAGTTTGTGAAATGAGGGATTATCTACATATGTTTCTATGCATTATGCATACCTGTTGATATGCTATCTCTACATTACTGGATGACTGTTTCCTGTGTGCGCATTTTACCTCAACTAAATGGAAGCTTCTGTTCTTCCAATGTCACACGTATACTATACACTTAATAAGGGCTGTTCTGAGCAATTATGGTTATTGGGGAAAGCAGGAAGTAATAATTTATCTTAAAAAAAAGGAAATTGAGAATGGCTGAATTCTGAGTAATACTTACTGTTAAAGTAGGGAGCAGTAAAAACATAGTTGTCATTATCGAGACTCCTTTTATAGAAGCTATCCTCGTATGTTTCTGGGTTTTCTTGCCAGTTTTCTCCAGCCCTAAAGAGGAAATGGCTCATCATTTTTATTCTTGAATCTGCCTGATAACCTACTTTTCTGTGAACATCACAGAATTTTACAGATATGTCTACATCTAATGATACTCATTAATAAGCAATAAATCACCATAGAATAGATAACAAGGGCCAGAAAAAGCTCTTGGTTTTACTCTGCAGGTGATGACATACAAGTCACTTAATAGGTCAATTAATAGTAATAGGCCTCCCCACCCTAGTTGACAGACTATTTTGGAGACAGAGATAAGATCCATTGAAGAACAGTGAAAACAATGAGGTGCTATGAAAATATTGCCAATAGGCTCTAAACTTTACGTTCAGTGTGTATGAACAGAAAAAAAAAATCTCTTTTACTGTGTCTTAGATTTTGGAATAAATATCCAAAAGGATCACTGAATAATCATATAATAGCATTTTTAAAGAAGTAGGGTATTTTAATAATGTAAGTAATGTTAAATGACTCCATTTTAATCTAATAATCAGTTTCTCTACAGAATGGCTTCCTTATAATGTGCACATCCTCAGAGTAGTCGTGTAACGTACTGATTTCTACAGATGTTATTTGAACTTACTCCTTGGGATAAACTCTGGTAATCCCACCATCAGTCACAACGAACCGTGCTTTCACTCCCTTGCTAAAACAGAAGACAGAAGAAGGCAATTTTTTATTTCACTTGGTCTCCGTAAGATAATAATTTAGGTGTTGATGACACAAAGAGAAATAAAATGAGTTCCTAACATAAAGGAAGACAAAGTAAATACATCAATACATGCAAACTATGCTTTAATGTTGCAAATACCTAAGAAATAAAGGGAGGATGCTTAACGAGGTCACTTCATAGTAAAGACCAATATAGCTGCGTTTGGAAGATGGAATTAGCAGAGATGACAGAGACAGCAGGAAGGTCTTACATGTAGAGCCAAGACTATGTTACAGGAAAGCTAGTGAAGAATGTTAAGTATTTGGTGTTATAAAAACAGAAGGCAAGGTGAGAAGCAACAGATAGTAAAGTTTCAAGGACAAGCTTCTTAAGAAGGGTCAGCTCATGAATAATCTTGAAATCCATGCTGGAGAGCTTCACCTTTATCCTGAAACTGGAGCTGCATTAAGAGGAAGGCTGGCAGGGGTGCGTTCTATGGAGGACAGGATAGGGGGTGTGGGTAGAGGAATCGGAGGCCCTGAGTATAGACTGAATATTAGCAGTGCTGTAATTTCTCAGAAACTGGAAATTATGAATTTGGCTATGAAGAAGACAGGACAACATTGTTGAAAGAGCTATTTAGCATTTGGTGACTGACTGGACATGGGGTGGAGAAGAGACCATAAATGAGAATCACAATCAGATTTCTCAGTTTGTTGACTGGGTGAATAGTAGTGTTATTAAAAGGCCACTTGACTAGCATCCCTATTTTATCACAAACATGGAAATTCAGCCTTTTTAAATTTGGTTTGTTCCCACTGCAGTGTGTAAGTGTGGAAAGATAAGTACTGGCAGATGTAGATGTTAGTCCTGACACATACCCAACACTGGAAATACAAGCTGTCAACAATTCCAAGATGAAATTGTTATTAAATTAGTAAAATTTAAATTTATGAGTCCTAGTTTCCAAAAATTTCTCAGAGAAAAGCTAAATTGAAATGCAGAATATATATATATATATATATATATATGTTATATATGCATATATATATATGTTATATATGCATATATATGTTATATATGCACATATATATATGCATATATTTATTAATAGGAACAAATACTTACATGTTTTTCTGCTTACTCCAGTAATTTTGGACAAGTTCATTTGTAAAGCCTGCATCCAGCAAGACTCTATTAATCAAATCCGTATTACCTAATATAGAAAAAGGATAGCCTCAATTACATCCACATAGTTTTTCATTAGGATAATAATGAAACAAATATATTCTCTGTTTGTTAAAGCAATTTAGAGTGGATAATATTTCTATGAATTAACAACCATATCCAATATTAATTTTCTGCATGTTTTTCTTGTTCATCTTGCCTCACAGTTTTCAGGCTATGGCCAGAATAGAAAAGCCAATTCTAAAAGAGAATTATTTTGTAATTTTTTTCAAAAAGATAGGTGAAGTATGTCAATCAAGAAACATTAAGGAAATAACCTTCCTCTCTCTCTTCTTTTTTATAGGTTAGTATGGCGATTCAAATCTATCATAATTGATGGACAATTTTATATGTAAATATAAAACTACATAATATAGTTTTTTCTTCGTTTGCTTTGGTGAAAGAACTGAATAACTTAGCACAGACCAGCACTATTTCAAGATTGGCTTTTGGAATCTGTCATTTCTGGAATAACCAGAGAACAAAATAGCCCAAGTTCAAAGGTAATGAAAGGGCAGATGGCAATGACCAAGGGTCAGTTAATACATAGTCTTAAACAAAAAAACTTCACCTTCTTTCCTTTCTCTTGGTCCTGTGTTTTAAGCCCATGACACTGTGGATAACCTACAAATACTGAAACTTCACATTTATGAAAAAATTTTATTTTATCCAGGTAAGGAATATGCGGTCTTACTTAATATCTATTACTGTAAAAGGTGAGGAGTAGACTGGAAAACATTTTAGTTGATTTTTTAAATTTAATGTAACTTCCAGTTTTAAAGGATCAATTCAATCCACATTTTTGACTTCATTTTAGGAACTATTTTCATTATATTATGTCAGAAAATTAATCATTTTCACAAACAGTCCATTTGAAAAGTGAATGATGCAATTTAATTGCTGCAAATCATTTTAGGTAAAAGAAATGAAACGATTATTCTAATTTGTGGTATAAATCACTCTTGCGAGCAATTTCACAATTTCATTCATATTTTAATTATACCGTAATTTTAAAATGTGTCTTGAAATATGGCCCCTGCTGCATATAATAAACAGGTTATCAGTACTGAGCTTTACCATTTTATACACATATAATCTCATTGTTAGAATAGTTCAAAAAAGCTGAAAGACTCTACAGCGTAAACATTTAGGTAATAAACATAAGCAGTGAGAATTTTAATTTTAATGCTGGATTAAGTACTTCCATAAGCACAATTAAAATCACCCAAACCCCTTTAAAGGAAGCCATTGAGATTTCAATCACTGATACTTTTAGTTTTACATATTATTTGATAACATGACCTAAAATATGATTGAGAAAACTGTAGTATGTAGAACTATCAGAGGAAAATATACATTTTATAGCTATTACCTTTTTATAATTAAATCTCACACTTCACATGGTTATCTAAGTACCACAAGCATCCTATTGGATCATAGGGGAGGTGGATAAAAAACATGAAGTGAAATGAAGACACGGGAGAAGAGACAATATAGATACTAGCACTATGATACTGAAAGTACTTTTGTTTCAACATATTTATACTTGCCTAGGAGCTAGAGGCAACCAATTTATATTTTTATTAACTTTTCAATGCTTACTCATTTGTTTTGAGAGAGAAAGAGCGTGAGCAGGGGAGGGGCAGAGAGAGAACCTCAATCTGTACTGATAGTGCAGAGCCCAATGTGGAGCTCGAACTCAGGAGCCATGAGATCATGACCTGAGCCAAAATCAAGAGTCGAATGCTTAACAGACTGAGCCACCCAGGTGCCCATAGAGGCAACCAATGAAAGGAATATTCAGTAATATTACACCAGTTCTTTCTCGGGAATCCTGTTATTTACTGAAAGGAAAAGAACAAGAACCATAACAATGGAAAGGCTCTGACTCAGAGTGAGCTGACAAGGAGTAGAAAGATTTGGAAACACTCCTATTCGGTCAGATCAGTGTAGACCTTCTCTACCCTGGCTGGTTTTCAGAGCAGCTGATCCTTGCTCTGGTAGCTAATGTTGATGATGCTAGGAAGTTACTTCTTTTTAGGAGATAAATTTTAATTTGTGAGATGCTTCAGTTCGCTTCCTGTAACTGAGCAAGTGCCTTGTTTAACCCTTTCTGATAGAAAGGAAAAAGATTTTAAAGAAGAAAGAGAGGGAAGGGAGGAGGAGGAAAGGACAAAAAACTCAGTTATGGTTCCTTTTTTTAAAAAAATAAATTTACTAAGGTAATTTTTGCCAGGCAGTTACTTTTCCTCTCATTTCCCATTTCTGGTACATCTTTTCCTGGTAGTACTTTTTTTACAGGATATTTTTAGGAGGAAAACACAGTTAAGATTTTAAATGCTAAGAAACCATTAATCTCTAAAAAGTTTTCTACTACGAATGATGTAAATTTCTCTGAAAGAAATGTACTGGTTAAACACTAATTGTCAACATTTTTATTTATTCTAACTTATTTTACTTCATAAAGTGAAAAATGACAGAAGCATTTTTTTTACACTATAAAGTTAATGGTGATCAAAACAGAATGTCAGGATGAAAACAAACCATTGACTGACATATTTATATCTTGTTTTTATTCTCTTCATCTTAAAGCTGTTCATATAAATTGGAGGAAAGAGATAAATCTATAAATGCTGTATGCATTTCTCTATATGGCAAGAAAAATGCAATGAAAAACTTTCAAAATATCATAAAAAAATTAAGTTTCTTAAATTTGAAAGGATCAAGGGCAACGGTGCCCTATTTACACTGAAACATTTGCAGGTATCTAATACTTGGCTTTGAAAATTTGATTTTACTTCACAGTGAAAGAAACATTCTTTAATACATAAAAGGCCAAACTGTTACATTTTACCACTAAAAATTTACAAAGTAAATAAATAAGCCAGCATACCAACACACTGATCTGAACCAAGATTTGACCACTTTGGATATAACAATGGTGAAGCAATTATTATAAATTGGGTGTATACTTACAGGATGGGTTGTTTGGCGTTTTTCTGTCAATAAACTCATTGAAATTTAAAAGAAATTCGGTGTTATTATCTGATATCTTAAGATCATTGCAGTAATCTCTGAAAAAAAAATATTGTAGGATATTAGCTGTGAAAGTCACAACTTTTTAAAAAGTACACAGCCTTTATAGGAAGTGAAAACACTTTCTTTTACTACTTAAGTGACTCTGCAACCTGTTGAACAATACTTTGACTTAAGTAAAGGATGAGTGGTGTACCTAATATTTATTAAGGACTCGCCCTGTGAACAATAGGTGCTCAATAAAGGTTACCTTTCATTCTTAATCCACTATTCTTGCTTTATGTTGTATATTTGGAGTTTTCATATGGAAATTGAGAAATTTAAAAATATTATTCACTAAATATCAAGAAGAAACCCATTATATGTTAACATTTTTATGAGAAATTGTTGTCTTTAAAAAATAACCTAGTAAACAAAAGTGGCAACTTTCTATTTGCCTATTTGCAAATCTCTTTAATCCCTGACTTAATAGAATATAACTTCAAATGAATCTGATTTTTGGGGGCCCCTGGGTGGCTCAGTCCGTTAAGTGTCAGACTTCAGCTCAGGTCATGATCTCACCACTTGTGAGTTTGAGCCCCACGTCGGGCTCTGTGCTGACAGCTCAGAGCCTGGAGCCTGCTGGATTCTGGGTCTCGATATCTCTCTGCCCCTCCCCCACTCATACTTTGTCTCCTTCTCAAAAACAAACATTAAAAAAAAAAAAGAATCTGATTTTGTAACATCATAAACTGATTATTGGAAAATTGGCTGATCTTCCAAATGATGACACATTTCATTATAAAACTGAAAATTCCCATTCAGTAATACCATCCCTGGTCTCGAACTCTTGGGAAACATTAGTTACAGAATCCCCAAATTCTTAATTTTGTTGCAAAGCGCAGATTTTGTCATTAGCAACAGTCCATTGTTGTCTTTAAAGTGAAAGCCTTAGGTGGTTGATTATTGACAAAATGTTTATCAAATACCCAAGGCATTCTGTCAAGTAAAATATTTCATGGAAAAAGGGCAAAGAGCACCTATTTTAGCTCCTTTGATCACACAAGTACTTTTCTGTGAGACAGCCAAGCACTCGGGTATGCAGAACTTCCATTTTCATGTCACTGAATATAAAATGACATCTACTCAAGGGCAAAGGTTCAATAAAACTAATAATTTTTACTGCTTCCATCAAGGGTATTTTATAGTGAAACGGGCTTTTCCCTCACATGGGTGCCTGGCCATAAAGATTATGATGGCTACCAGCACCCTTTAGTGCCCACTGCCTTGATTTCGGCTAAGGTATCAGCTCATCACTGCTTATAGTGTCAGTGAAAATGTCAGCATGAAGAAAATGACAAACATCATTTCACAGTGCTACAAAAACACCTTTGACCTGGTGGGTTCTCTGAAAGGGCCTCTGGAACCCATGGGAGAACCATACTTTGAGAACTGCTATCCTGGTTTGGAAATCGAGAACAAATATCAAGCAACATAAATGTGAGGCTGCCATTATTATAACGAGGTTCATACAACAGATGAAAAACAGTAAAATGTCAGAACTTCAAAAACAAAAAAACCCCACCAAACTTCTCATTTCATGGAAAATTTTAGTTTAGAGGCTTGGTTTAGAAAGGATGCATGACCTTTACTCGTTTCATTATCGACAAAGCTAAAATGGACTTCTTCCCACAATTAGCATTTAATTATAGATATCACATAGTATTCTTTTTCATTCTATTTCATCTTTGAAATGCCTCTCTCATTTCTGATAAAGAGCAAAAATATTCCATGTTTTACACTTTCATCCCTTTTTTCTTAAATTATTTTTAATGTTTATTTTTGAGAGAGACAGGGTGTGAGTGGGGGAGAGGCAGAGAGAGACAAGTAGACACAGAATCTGAAGCAGGCTCCAGGCTCCGAGCTGTTAGCACTGAGCCTGACCCAGGGCTTGAACCCACAAACCGTGAGATCATGAGCTGAAGTCGATGCTTAACGGACTGAGCCATACTGGCGCCCCTGGACTTTTCATCCCTTTGACTGCATGTCTTTTAAAGATAGGAGGGGAGCCTGGGTGGCTCAGTTGGATAAGCCTCTGACTTCGGCTCAGGTCATGATCTTGCAGTTCCTGAGTTCAAGCCCCGGGACGGGCTCTGTGCTAACAGCTCGGAGCCTGGAGCCTGCTTCAGATTCTGTGTCTCCTCTTCTCTCTGCCTGTCAATAATAAATAAATGTTAAAAAATAAATTAAAAAAAAAATAAAGGTAGGAATAATGCTCCAAGAATTTATATTTTACTGAGAGGTACTGGATAGTCTTCTGAGATTGATCAGCATTTGATAATCAACACACATGCTCAGATGTTGAAAGAGCAAGGAAATTGCCTAATCTGCAAAATGGAATAATACTACTAATTTATTATAGAGTTCACTGGAGCAGTAAATATAATCATTCACGTAAAAGGCTTACTTAACATGTTAGTTGAGGTGGATATTCACTGGTTTGTCCCACAAACTCTAACATTTCTTCCCTTCTCTCATATATACTCCATCCCTAAACACACAGGCACATTCTGCTCTTTCAGTCATCCCACAAGAATGGTACATATGTGGGGCGCCTGGGTGGCTCGGTCGGTTGAGCGTCCGACTTCGGCTCAGGTCATGATCTCGCTGTCCGTGAGTTCAAGCCCCGCGTTGGGCTCTGTGCTGACAGCTCAGAGCCTGGAGCCTGTTTCGGATTCTGTGTCTCCCTCTCTCTCTGCCCCTCCCCTGTTCATGCTCTGTCTCTCTCTGTCTCAAAAATAAACGTTAAAAAAAAAAAAAAAAAAAAAAAAAAGAATGGTACATATGTTAATCCTTGCTGAAGTGAACAATCATTTTGTACAAATTGGGAACCGGAACTAAAAGATATGTTTATCTTTCCTGTGAGTACAGGGACATCTACCATATTTTCCACATTATCTAACAGTAAAGCTCAGAAAGTCAGTCTGTGTGGCCTCCTAGTCAATATTTGGGAGAGATGAATGAAGAAGCTTCCTAGAGACAAAACACAGAACTGAGATGGAATGAGAGTCTTATCAATATAGCACATCTAATTTCAAACTCTTCTTATTCTGTTCTTTTATATTCTCCTTTCTAGCTAAAACTGGTTTTAGCAGTTTAAGACGCTCAGTTACTTATCTTGACAAGTGGTAAGATTGCAGGTATTATTAATAATGATTTTTTAAATATTCTTTACATATTTATAGATTCTACAGGCACCAAATATATTTATTCAGCACCTACTCTGTGTCAGGCAATGGATGTGATGTTGGGTATTGAATAGTAGATAAGTCAAATAGATTGAGTTGTGGCTTTTTTTCGGGAAAGTAAATAACATTAAATGGGCCAGTAAAGGAAGTATAGTATTCTATAAAGCAGTCAGCAAAGATGTCTGTCTAATCCAGTGAAAATGGGTAAGGAATTCCTAGATCAAGGAGCTTTGAAGTTGGGGTTTGGGAAGGGGTGGGGTGTGTCTAAGTACAGTCCAAAACAGAAGAGAAAATTAGAGGAGAAGAGGGAAAAAAAACAGCACATGTAGGAACTCAGAGAAGTTTAGTGTGGTTGGAATTTAAAGCAGAGGTTGGCCAACTGTTTGCTGAAGGGCCAGATAATAAATGATTCAGACTCTATGGGTTATGAGATCTATACCACAACTAATCAATTCTGCCTTTGTAGTGAAAGCAGCCACAGACAATTCATCATCCAACAAGTATGGCTGTGTTCTAATAAAACTTTGTATAAAGCAGGCAGTCTATAGGCTGTAATTTGATGGCCCCGGATTTAGTAGAGTCTAAGGACCACACTGTTAACTGGGACCTAGTAAGAACAGTTTAAAGCTGTGATATAAAGTACAGATTATCACCAGGACACTACTGAGCTATTGGTTCATATTTAGCAGACAAGAAACATAATTTTATTCACATTCTAGAAACTCTCTCTAGTTACAGAAATGAGACCAGACTGGAAGGAAAGGGGGATTTGGAGAAGTGGGGAGATTAAGTAGGAAGCAGCTGCACCAGTTTAAGTAAAGAGAAAGCACTGGCCTGAATGAGAACAAAGGCAGCAGAGTTTGGCAGATATACTTGATACTGTAAAATAAATTCTGTTTGACAGGACTTGGTGACTGATTAAAAGTTAGACACAAAGGGAAGGAAGCAAAGACAAATGCTTAGGAGACACTGACTTTGAAACACATTGAAGAGATAGTCTTGTTGTCTTCCATAAACAGGAATGTCTCAAATTGTGTAGGAAGACATTGTTTGATCCTATCTTGTAATGTAATGCCAATAAACCACATATTATGTCTGTTTTGTTTCTAGGCATCATGGCCATCTTGTGGATTTCAAAAGCATTGCCCCAAACTACAGACATCGGATAGATGGGTGGTATGTCTATAGACACAGAATAAGAGACCTTAAGCTAGCACCTTCATGTAAGTGATCTGCAGAAGAAAAGAAGCTCCTTAAAGAGACTGAATATGCAGCCGAGGGAGGGAGGAAGAAAATCAGAACAGCAAGAGGAGGCAAAGAGTACTCAAGAATTGTGGGATGGGCAGTATCAAACACTGAAGGAAATGCAAGGAGGAGAATCTCATGAAGCCAAGAATATGCTTTATTAACAGAGATGTACCTTATATGTATTCCCCATTTTCAAGAAGGACCAAAAATTCAGGTATCCTTAGGATTACATAAAAATTAGTTTGAGGGGTGCCTGGGTGGCTCAGTTGGTTAAGCGTCTGATTTTGGTTCAGGTCATGATCTCATGGTTTGTGAGTTCGAGCCTGACGTCAGGCTCTGTGTTGACAGCTCAAAGTGTGGAGCCTGCTTCAGACTGTCTCTCTCCCTTTGCTCCTCCCCTGTTCTCACTCTGTCTCTCTCTTTCTCTCAAAAATAAAGAAACATTAAAATAAATCTTTAAAAATATTAGTCTGAGTTACTCTTTAATTTTATGAGCTGTCTGTGGGTTCCTACAGTAATTTCTTTAAGAAGTATAAAATGTAAGAAATTAGTAATACACAATTCTGAATCTATGTTCTTCAACAGTTTAGCCTAGATTAATAGAATTATGTTAATTTGAATATTATTTTATGTGCCTGCTACAGAGTGTGAATCAAGAACTAAGGAAAGACGAAAAACAAAGCTGGAGGCATCACAATTCTCAACTTCAAGTCATATTATAAACCTGTAGTAATCAAAACAGTATGGCACTGGCACACAGACAAATAGATCAACAGAAAAGAATAGAAAACACAGAAATAAACCCACAACTATATGGCCAATTAATCTTCAACAGAGCAGGACAGAACATCAAATGGAAACAAGACAGTCTCCTCAGCAAATGGCGTTTGGAAAACTGAACCACTTTCTTACACCATACATAAAACTAAATTTAAAAATGTATGAAAGACCTAAATGTGAGACATAAAACCATCAAAATCCTAGAAGAGAACACAGGCAGTAACCTCTTTAACATGGCCCTAGCAACTTCTTTCTAGATAGGTCTCCTGAAGCAAGGGAAACAAAAGCAAAAATAAACTACTGGGACTTCACCAAAATAAAAAGCCTCTGCACAGTGACGGGAGCAATCAACAAAACTAAAAGGTAACCTACAGAATGGGAGAAGATACAATTACTGATACAATTCAACACCTCCCAAAATGAATAATCCAGTTAAAAAATGGGCAGAAGACATGAGTAGACATTTTTTCCAAAGAAGATATTCAGATGGCCAATAGACACATGAAAAGATATTCAATATTACTCATGATCAGGGAAATGCAAATCAAAACTACAATGAGATATGACCTCACACCTGTCAGAATGGCTAAAATCAACAACAAAAGAAACAACAGGTGTTGGTGAGGATGTGGAAAAAGGGGAACCTTCTTACACTGTTGGTGGGAAAACAAATTAGTGCAGACATCTGGAAAAGAGTATGGAAGTTCCTCAAAAATTTAAAAATAGAGCTACCCTACAACCCAGCAATTGCATTACTAGTTATTTACCAAACGAATTCAAAAATACTCATTCAAAGGGATACACTCACCCCAATTTTTACTGCAGCATTATCTACAATAGTCAAATTATAGAAACAGCTGAAGTGTCCTTCGGCTGATGAATGGATGAAGAAGACGTGGTACATACAGACAACAGATTAGTCATAAAAAAGAATGAAATCTCATTTGAAACATGGATGGAGCTGAAGAGTATTATGCTAAGCAAAATAAATTCATTAGAGAAAGACAAATACCCTATGATTTCATTCTTATGTGGAATTTAAGAAACAAAGGATGAAAAAAGAGAGAGAGAAACCAACCAAGAGACTCTTAAGTATAGAGAAAAAAACTGATGGTTACTAGAAGGGAGATGGGTGGGGCAATGATTCAAATAGATGATGGGGATTACAGAGTAATCTACATCATGTACAGTGTGTTTGTGTGTGTACTCACAAATGCAAATACCCAGCTCTTCATTATTGATGGATACACTGTTATTTCTAATAAGAGCAAAGTCTACATCTGTCTTATTCACTATTGTATGCCTGAATCACAACATTGCTTAGCCTACAGTAGTTGCTTACTGAGCGAATGAATGAATAGAATGAATAGAATACTGTTGCAGTTTTAAATTATTGCTTCCCTTGGCTTCATAATTTGGCATGGGTCTGACTCAGAACTGTTACCAAAGACTTACCTATCCACACAAGGTATAGCAAATATATAAAACAAAACCAACCTTGGTGCTATGAATGTGTAGCCAGATTCTTCAAAATTAT
The DNA here is from genome assembly GCF_023721935.1 of Panthera uncia. Taxonomy (NCBI): domain Eukaryota; kingdom Metazoa; phylum Chordata; class Mammalia; order Carnivora; family Felidae; genus Panthera; species Panthera uncia. The sequence goes on from NC_064816.1 coordinate 82,753,074, forward strand.
CCGGCTTCAGTGTTTCTGAATCTGCAAAGATAACATTACAGGATTAGATAAGCAATCCACAATATGCATCCTGAGTTTCTATGATAGTAGGAAGATAGTAGAATGATAACCTATTAAGGGGGGGGGGAGGTGGTGGTGAAGTACTTGTATCCTAAATTGAAACACATCAATGAATGTAAAGGTTCTCAATACTTCATAATATAATTGCAAAATACCTTTTAATTCCATAACACAAATTACACCAGTTATATCAGAAAAAAATGCTGTCTTAAAAGTTTCCCATTTACTCACCCTACAGTAACCAATCTTTTATATCAATGTTGCTTCAGAGTCATTTCATTTAAAATGTCAACATAATTTTTTTTATCAATATTATGGTAAAGAAAATGATTTCAATAAAATCATCAATGTCTTTAGTGAATTAGTAACATTTTTCATATTAGATGTAAATTAGTAAGAGGAAGCATACAAACACACAAGTATTTACTGCCTCAGAAAAAACCTGAATGTGAAATAGGTTGCATATGAAAACACAAGCATATTCTTTCCCCCTTTTTTGCCGCTAAGGTTTGAGCGATCATGGAGGAAAATCTAGCAGATGAGAAGCACAGAGGATAATATCCAATAGGAACGGAAATATCAGTGGATATGTCAAGTGTACTAAACAAAGAAATTGAGCAACAAGAAAATACTTGCCCTTCATTTTGCCCTTTTTTGCTGTGAAAATCCATCAGAAAGAGAAAGCAGGGAAACAAAAAAAAAAGAGGGTAAAGCAAAGGGGGTCACAAACAATATTTTATTCAATGACTTTCTTGAATAAAAATATTGTGCATAGATCAAAGGTTTATTTATGTACAGCTGTAGTCTGGGGAAAAAAAAGACATCTTTTGAAGACTGGAAGGTATATCCTGTCAATTACTACTAGAGCATCCTCTCTGTACTGTGGTTATTTCAAGGGTCTAGTTTGCAAAGTGTTTAGCGCGGGTGCAATACCGGTGATGTTACCCTCTATTCAGAAGCATTTACCAAACATCAAAGACCAACTAGTCATCCCGTCATTTATCAAGTGAAGTACTAGCTCATGCAAAGTTGCTGGTTGTCAAAAGACCATCATATCTATCTATCAAGTGAACGTGTAAATATAAAGGTATAAATTAGCATAACGAGGGCGAGGATTGCAGAAAACAAAAGAGAACTGACAAGGGAATGAAAGAAACAGTAGTTTACTTCAGGTCAGATGTAAAAGGTATATATACACATAATGCTTTTTTACTTATCACAACAGCAAATTTAAGTTAGTAGTAGTAAGTGATGTGCAAAGGATATGATGGTCATTTTACTTCACTAAATGTAGTTACCCCAAACAAAGATTAATAAGGACTTTAAATATGCACTAATGTTAATAGTTACTCCACATTCCAAATGATGCTTTAAAAAAATAATTCATTTGAGCTACTGAAGACATTAATTTAGATTATGAGAAGGAAGTTAATTGCCAAGCCAAAGACCAATGCAATTTCATTTATTCAAACAAAGTAGATGTGGAGCACAATATTATTCTTGCCAAATGCAAAAAAAAAAAAAAAAAAAAAAGAAAGAAAGAAAAAGAAAAAAGAATTAAAAAAAAAGATAAAGCCTTATTAGCACAGTGCCATGAGTAGAGACTATGCGATGCGAAACATTTTGCACCAGCTAGCAGACCCTCCAAATGACAGCGACAGAGGACACAGCACGGCAATGATTCTATGAGCACAAAGCAAGGCAGGGTAGGATGGTGGGGATGCCAGTGAGACTGGGTACCTGCTCATATTCTATCCACGTAGAATATTTCTTGTTCCTTGCATGTTTGGAATGGGTTAGAATCATTGCTGTAGATTTGGTAGTAACACCTACTAAAATGTATAGGCCTTGGGCATTCTAAAATCTAGACAGATTTATACATCTGATACTACGAGATAAATAGACTCTGGGGTCGCTTTCATAGTACTTACATCTGGCCTGAGTTATTGTCTCTTCTATTTTGGCTTTTATATAGTAAAAACTGTAGGTTGGTAATACCAAGGCCAAACTGCAATAGAAACAAGAGAAGCATAAACACAAACAAACAACTTAAAAAAAAAAAAAAGACACATCCAGTTAATGGAAAATCCAAAGATCTTCCTCATGGGAAAGAAGAGACATATTACTGTGACAGGAAAACGCATTCAGTAAGTAGAGTACTTAATTCGGTCTTGCCATCCAGAGTCATCCAGTTCTCTATCTCGTTGGGAATCAGAAGAGACACCAAGGAAAATAAGCTACTAAATGTGCCCATGAATTCACCGAGAAAAAGTGTGATGTGTACTGTATTTTCAGAAAAGTGTACTGAAATACTTCAAGTGTTGAAAAAGAATATTAAGGTTATGTTTAAAGAAAATAAATATTACACTAACTGCATATCCTTTCATGAAATGTGCATTATGTTAGAGTGCTCTGTAGCAAACATCCACCGTTTAACAATCATAAATGGTATTATCATTTTTACTACGCAATGCATAAACCCATCTGAAACATACCACTTTGAGGGGTGAAATACTGACCATTTAAGACTCTAGTCTTTAGGCAAATTCCCCAGTGTCTGCTGATAAGAAAATTCAGATTAATTCCTAGCACTAAGAAAGGCTGCCTGCTCATCCTATTGGTTCTTCCTACAGAATATAAAAGGGGTCAGAATATTTGCACAGTATGCAGTTTCAAATAACACAACTGCATATGTGTAATTCTTCCACCCCTGAAATGGCTAATATATTTGTGTAGGACATAACTAATGATTCCATATCCACATTTACAGTTGCGAATAACCTTTGCTATGCTTTAGTACAGAAGGAAACTTAAGAACTAAGGGTGCAAAAAAATGAAGGTACAGGAAGATTCCCTGACCTAAGTATTTTCAAAAAGTCATGCATGATTAATGTGACCAAGTGATTCATTTAGCACTCATTTTTAATACTTAATCTAAAATTTAGCAATGCACAGGAAAAGGTGTGCATTTCTAGGCTTCTGAGTATTTACATGCACTTGCAGATCTTAAGTCACTAAAGCCGCATGTTTCCCAAGCTTTTGAGAATGTGCAACTATAATCTCATTATCTGCTTTTTTTTTATGGACAGTACAGGAGAGGACAAAATATAAAATTCCAGGTTTTCCTTTTTATGAAAATATATGTTAAAAATACAAAGGGGAAAAAAAGCAAGGGTTTATTTCCTACAATTTATTTTTGCAGTCAAGATAGCAAAATGAGTGGATGCTTGTTACCTCCAATTCCCAAATCTTTCTCCTTCATTAAGTAATTCATAGACTATCCTTATGGGGAAAGGTCAGAGAAATAAAATGTTATGTAGATTTAATGAAAATCTCCCCATTCATTTTATAGGTAACTTCCTTTAAGTGGAGGGAGAGATTAAAATTAAAATAAGCAGTGAAATTAGTCTGAAAGCAAGATGACCTTTCATGATTCACTTGCCATTTATAAAATGCAGAGTAGAATTACTGAGCATTTGAAGATTGTCTCCTACAAATTCCTCTCAAGGGAAATTAGGACATTTTTATTGCTCCATCAGCATTTATTGCTAAGAGAAACTTCTAATTAAAACCGATAACGTTATATCATGTGGCTGCTGCAGTGTCACTCTCTAAGCTTGGGTTACATCTCATGTACCATAAAAATAGTGTTGAAACTCCTGAGGAACACAGGAGAAGTTTTAAAATTGACATATCAAATATACATTTTATTGGCTGCATGTCTCAGGTTGTTATTAAGAGCTACACCTCATTTTATAGAAAAATAGTTACACTTAATTTAGTTCCATCTCAAGGCAACGGTTATTTCTTCAACCTATAGCCGATAAGATCTTTACCAACATTTTGAGTCAATGATGTTGTCATATGCAGTGTTTGCTGTCTCCCTCCATATAAAATCAACAGACCAAGGCTGCTTTATTTTCTCCTAGGGATTAAAACCTAATAAAGCCAGCAGCCACCAGGTGGATGATAGAGCCCACGCAATATTTTTGTGACTCACATAAACATGGTTAACAGAGTTAAATGGAATGTAACGTACTTTTCAGCTCAATCATTTGTCTCTATGAAACTAAATTCATCATTAAAAAAAAAGCATTCTATTAGAATCATTACTTACTATATTTCAAACTGTAATACCTAAATTACAACAAAGCTTAAGAAGGCATAAATCACTACATGAAATTTGGTACTTCATTCAGTAAATCAAAACATGCCAATTTCCCCCTCCCCCTCTTTATATAGATGTTATATTTTGTTCTCCATTGTTGTTTGTGAATTTATTTGTACAGCGATTCAAGGGAAGCACTTATAATGAAAATAGACCGAATCTGGCCCAAAGACATAGATTTGGGCAGCAAATGTTTGGAAAACATGACAAAGTGGGCAAGCTGGGGCCACAGAACAGTGACTGCATGAGGAGGGTGGTGAGAGGCATGACAGGCAGGCTGTCTGGGATAGAAACATGAGGTGAGAATATCTGCCTTGGAAGTCCAGATTTAAGTTGGAGTAAAATGGGAAGAGAATAAATGTTTGTGGACAAGGAGCAACATCCTCAGAATTGGGGTATCAATCTGGCCACGTTCGGTCCCATCACGGTTTGTGGGAGGGTAAGGGTATGCGTGTAGGGGGCATTTGTGAGACTCTTACAAACACATTTAAACAAATTATAATGACAATTTAAAATACCCTCAAAGTATGATTATGACTGCCATCATTGTTGACTCATTGTCAGGGTTACAGGGATAGAGTTTTTCTAACTTAAAATTTGTTCGTGTAAGAAAAAAGGAAGAGAGCACATTCCCACACAGTGAAGAGGAGATAAACAGAAGGATCAGGTGTTAAAAAAATCATCTATCTCAACGCTATTAGAGTGTGCTCCACAGACCTGGCTCATTTGCAAACTATTCCCAGCTCAGGACCAGTTAAGTAGAGAAATTGAGAGTAAACATTTAGAAAACTTTTCAGTAATATGACAGACTAACTTTATGTCTGTAAAATCTATTAATAAAAACTTCAAGCTTGAATTTTAAAACCTTCTTAAAAGTTGACTTAGTAAATAATTTTTGTTTTGTTCTACATAAGTGTGGGTATGTCAAAAATAGCATCAGAAACCGTGATCTATGTGACTGTACAGTGAGCCAGGAATTGAAATCTTATAGGACTGAGAGGAAGATGATGTAAGATTCAGAGAGAGGGATTTTAGGGAAGAGGAAGAGAGAATGAGTAACAAGGAAATATCCATAACAACCTCAGGATTATGAGCCTGTAGGATGTAGGACCACAGGGAAAGCCATGACCTCAGAGAAGAGTTACACGAAGAAAGCGAAGGAAATGCTCAGCTAGTGAAGAATGGAGAATTTTCAAGACACTACAGGGTATTAGTCTGTCCAATTTTCCAACGCTCAGTCCATTGGTGTGATCGGGATATTACAGACTTGTCACTAGGGAAGGTAAATTACCAACTGAGCATTTTATATCAGATCATACTTTGAGGTGGTTTTATTTTTAGGTTAATTTGCAAAAGGTAAGTAATGTAAACTAACTGAATTTAAATGAGGAAATCAGCAGAAGTGATGACTACAAATGACTAGGGCATTTTGTCAACATGTATTACTGCTAACAGCAATATATACAAATAAATCAAATAGATTTATATCACATATGTGTTCATTTCCAAATTTTATATTCCTAGCTTTTTTCCATCTTTTCCATTTTGAAAAATCAGAAGCTCTAATTTTAATACATTTCTGCATTGGAAAAAATAACTTTTCTGCTTTAATTACAATGAAAATGGTTTATGAAAATGCAAGGACTTAATATTCATCTATTATGAAAATTGCTACTAAAAATAGGTGAAAGACACAGAACTGAATACTCTGGTATACGATACATATTTAAATCCAGTTAATTACCTGTAATCTGTGCCATTCACAGGAGTCCATGTATATGTCCTGTTCCCTTTGTCAATGTATCTCTAGAAAAAAAGTTTGATATGGTTATTATCACCTTATAAATTCTATGTGAGTTCATATAAAAAGCAGAACGCTAAAATCTATTTATAAATACTGTGGTCATTCCAAACCTTCCTTCACAAACGTCTGCTCTAGTCTACATTTATTTGTTCTGTTATGGGTGTGTGTGTGTGTGTGTGTGTGTGTGTGTGTGTGTGTGTAAAGCAAAATTTTAGCGCAAACATAAACATCTGCATCATAACTTTTAAAGTCTTTTTAGTGCAAAATATTAGTAATTCATGCTGAATTATAAACCTCAAAACATTGGAAACATTTTCTAAAATACAATTTTAATAATAAAATAGGACTACGATATGTTAAAGAAGCCTCAGATATTTCCATAGTAGACAGCATTTATAAGAAACTGGTAATATCAGGACAGCAATGTACTGTTTGTACATCCAAATGTATGATTAGGATATTATCATTCTTATCAAGCCATTATTACAGTATTTAGCATAAGAGACGAATTACTTAGTACCACTGAAGGTTAGAAAAAAAAATGAAATCCACCAGGGAAAGGAAGTACAGAGCAAAATAACTTGATGGATATAGAATCGTTCATAGGTCACTATGGAATACTAGTAAAGAAATTATCATTCTTTCTTCCATTAGGTATAGTGATGGCTATTACGCATCTTTACATTTGTTTTAGTTATCTCCAGCTTTATTATCCTCATCAGAACAATAATATTCACTGAAATGTTACTTGGTGTTCGGCAATACACTAATCACTTTAAAATCACTGTCAAATTTAACTGACCGCTGGACTAAATACTATTATTTTCTATAATTTATTGATGAAATAAAAGTATCTAAGTCTTAAAACTTAATTTGGGAGAATAAAGTAAATGTATAATGCCAGATTCATTTTGTAACAACCATTCATGTTGTCTCCATATATCAAATATTCCTATGATTTACTGTATGTGTGTAGAGGACAGAGGCAGGAAGAACAGGAATTATGAGGTTTTTAGACTAGTAAAATTCTTAAAAAAAAATAATGTTCACATATTTCATATTACTCATAAAAAATATGGCAAAAAATATGGCAAACTAGGAAAATATCAAGGTGACTCAAAACAAACAAAATGAATGTATAACTTGAGGATAGAATGTGTAGGTCAAAGAGTTCTCGTTGGCAGAACGACATGTGCCAACATGGAAGAGTTGGCACAATTGTTGAATGGTTTACATCTTTCCTCGAGGAGTAAGCGGGTCACGAGTATGGCTAAAGTCTAAGTAAAGAGAATCGACATTTCAACAATGACTGCAATCGATATACACCTCCTCCTGTCTTCTGGTACTGGGGACTCCTAACATTATTAAGTGAGAAAAGCCACCTGCTAATGAATGATCCCATTTGGATCCTAGCTCCACCCTAGACAAAGATCTGCTGAGGAATTCAAGAAATGTATACATTTAAAAAGGATAACAATGTGAGGAAAAGGATGTAAGTTATATACATACACTTAAATTTCCAGGCTCCAAAGCCTCTGGATTCCATATATTTTTTAAATACTCAAATATGTGAATGTCTGTGTATTTACTCCACATGTGACTGATACTGGATAGACACACTGCTCATATACATAGTTCCTCCACATCAGTATCAAACAATATGAGTTTATTACTTATTTGTACCAGTGATTTATGGGTATAGTTGGGTTATCTCTTGATTTAGTTTCAGATTTAAATGCAAGGCAATTATAAAATGCATAAATAGTGATGGAAGATACACCAAAAAAAAAAAAAGTAAATAACTAAAACACCAAACAAAATAATATATGGAACCCAACAATTAGAAGATCTGCATGTAGATATCATATAACACAGCTATTACATATTTTCTTCAATTCTGCATGATGAAATGGCTAAGAACATGGCACAACATTAAATTGTGTTCTATTTCCTAAGATGATAAAAAATGGAGACATGAAATATAATTTTCAAGAATATAGTTATTAATGTAAAACATCAAGAAACTTAAAGCAACATGCTTTAGAAAAATTAAAAAGAGTTAAAAATATTATTAAAAATACTCTTCCAGCAAAGACCTTAAAAAATGTTTACTTGAGACATCTCTGTTTTATAAATACTGCTTTAATACAAAAGACAAACTACCAATATAATTATGTACATATACGTTTTGTTTAATAAGCCTGACTTAATCTTTACCTCATCTTGAGATTTAACCAGAGTTCTGAATGTTTTTTCTCCACTTTCTCCATCGATCATTTTATTTCGAATCTAAGGGAAGATGAAAGAATCACTTTATTGCACGTATTCAAGTGACTACCATAATACGATTATTAAAGTATCGATATTTAAAGGTTTATACCTTATTTTACAAGAGACTGAATAAAAATAGGCTGGTTGTACCAGTAGTTGTAGTTTTCTCTGGGAATATTCTTTTAAAAAGTTACCACATTCTTTTAAGTTACCACGTTACAGTCATTTTACATATTTTAAAATAATAAAGGTATCCTTAATTATCTTCAGCCACCCCTTAATTTTTAAAATACAACTAATGAAAGAATAGTCGATTACTTTATGAGACTGATTGTGAGATGTAATAGGTTAAATGATATTATTAAAGTCACTCAGCGACATCAGAGTCCCAAGGACCATGCTCTTTATTATTACATGATCCTGTTCTATCACCTGAAAACACTTTAAAACATTCATTAATCACCTAAGACATCCCAGCACTATGTCTTCGTCTTGGGTAATAATAACGAATAATTACATTCTATTGTTCTACAATGAGGGAGTCAATGTGTAAAACGCGTAAAGCAAGTGCCTATCAAAACACACCATGACAAATTCTCAAAGAAATATGGTGGCCTTTGCATAGATGAGAGGAGAAGTTAATCCATATAAAAGAATCTTAAAAATCTTTGCTCTGAAGTGCAAAAGCCGGATCCAAATGCTGGTCCTGCTACTTACTGGCTGATTAATGAGACAAGCTGTTTAACCTCTCTGGACCTAAAATCTACCCTCAGTTCAACAAATAAAGATAATATAATAATAGTATCTATTTCAAAGGCTGTTGAGAATCCATGACTGACACTTAATAAATATTATTATTAGTTATCGTTATTATTAAGGAAGACCCTCTCAGAGGAAATGGCATGCAGTTTTAGTTTTGAAATAAAATAGAAATGTTTCTGGGTTAAGTATACAAAGACAAACATGGCTGCTTTGCCCTTCACATTGCTCACTGGGTGGCTGGATGGTTAGATTCCCTCCAACTTTTCTTTTAGCTCTGTAGCAATGTCCTCCATCTCTGCGTTGTTTATTGCAATTTGTAAGTTACATTTGTATTGAAATACTTAAAATACCTCTAACTATGGGATAAGAAAGAAAGAAACTAATGTCACACCCAACTAAAAATACTCATTCCTTTTCATACGATCATTTGTATAAGAGAGCCCAACCCTAGAAATTTTAAAGACAAACAACATTCACCATTGTGTGGACAGGATCTAGGAGAGAAGATAACACAATGACGCTGCTCAACAGATACTGTGGAATGAGTGAACCCCAGGATCTGACCTGATCAGGCACACACTCACCTCCACCTTAATGTCATTCTCTAATTCTGCATCAAGGAAATCCAAAGTTACTGGCTCCTGAGATTTAGGGTTCTACAGAGAAAATAATAATAATTAAGCATATAGGACATTGAAAACTGATGTTGTATGTAAACAGTTCAATGTATATTCAAACACAAAAATAATTACATAGAAGTTACTTACCTAAGGTGTATTAAACGGCTGACAAAACAGTTATACAAAGATATATTGTTTTGCATACATGTATTTTAAGATAACAATAGAGTAGGGACTTGAGCTTTCTGTGAAGCAAGAAAATTTTAATTTGCCACCAACTGAAGACAGTCTCATTTCGAGTGGTATGTTAGATACTACATTTATAATTACAAGTTCCGTGTGAATATGACAATCAAAGATCTACTTGAAACTTTTTTCCTTTAATTAGGATGGGAAAGGAACAAAATGAAGCCACGTGGATAACATATTTGGCAATAAAACAAAGGTAACATCTAAGTGATACACATTTCTTTACTTGTGTTCTATAAAAAGTAAGAAATGAGGGAAAATGTTTTAAAAACTAACTTTGGGGGCGCCTGGGTGGCTCAGTCGGTTGAGCATCCAACTTCGGCTCAGGTCATGATCTCACAGCTCGTGAGTTCGAGCCCCGCGTCGGGCTCTGTGCTGACAGCCCAGAGCCTGGAGCCTGCTTCTGCTTCTGTGTCTCCCTCTCTCTCTGCCCCTAACCCACTCACATTCTGTCTCTGTCTCTTTCAAAAATAAATAAACATTTAAAAAAAACAAAAACAAAAAAAACCCTAACTTTGAATTTGCTAAGTAAAACTCTTCTAAACATACTCTTCTTAAGATGCATAAAGATGCAAGTTTGCTTTATATATTTGAATCTTAGAAATTTTACATTTGAATTTAATAAATTAAGTAAATTTTATAAGATAAAATACGTGGTCAAGTCATAAGGACTTTAATAAAGATTACCTATTGTAATTAAAATCTAACTAGAATATTAATCCTTGGGTTCACTAGATAAGGTTTTCTGCTTTAATGTCTCCTACTGCTGCTTCTTGCTGGTGTGAATAAGTAAAATTAACTGTGGAATAAGGCATACTCTTTATTTCTATAACTATGTCAAATAAAACTGTTAGCTTGGCAAGTTTACCTCATATGACATTTAAAAATTTTCTCAATCATAAAATGAAGACTTATTTAACTATTTGATACAAAAATACACTGATTATTTTATAACAATGCTAAGAATGTAATGTGCCATAATAGATTATCAAAGTTTGTTCAAATAATCAAATCATAATAGGTGTCGATAATTTTACAACTAAATGATTTTAGAAACTGGATTTTTAATTTGGACTAAAATAAATACCACCAAAATGTGATAATTAATTAGATAGAAGTAATAAATACAAATTATGCTGTATTAGTGCAAGGTCACTGGAATTTTAGTGATTTCAGATTCACAGGCTCTTCCAAAATACATTCAGATTATCACTATTTTATTTATTTTTTATTTTTTTTGGACCACCGATTGAACGAGATTATCACTATTTTAATTAAACACTGTTTGGACTGACTACCCAAAATAATAACAATAATTAAAATAAATTAAATAAACACTAACTTCAAATGCTGAATGACATTATATATGGCATGTATTTATTTTATAATTATTACAAAAATGCTTTCTTTCAAGATATAACTCCATTTAAATGATGACAGTTTATGATTCCTATGGGTTTTGATGAATTGATATTCTTAAAGGCAAATTAAAAAAATAATCTCAACTGTGTCTCGTGCTTTTATTTAAAAAATATTCACTGCTCATAAGCTTGATATCTGGAATCAGAAGACTCTAGAATACTACAAATGACTATTAGACTGCTTAATAGGTGATAATACTGACCATTGTTTGGATAGCAATATGTTGCCTCAGAAGCAAATATTCATTTGAAATGTAACATATTTCATAAAGATAAAATAAAAATCAATACTGAAAATAATTTTAATCCTTTGTTTAAAAAAATGAATCAAGAATGTCACTAACAAAAGGATACTCTAAATTGGACAATATAATTCAGAATTGCTTCTTTAAAGTTCCCTGAAATAAATCCTCTTCACACAAACACCATAAGAGCATTAAAAATTCAACATACTCACTGCAAAACAAAGTCAACATAATCAAAATGATAAAATATAAACATAAATAAGAATATTATCTTACATGCAATGGATAATGCATAGCATGACCAGACCCAAACAGCATGCATGGCGGAGGCATTATCGGGAAGAATTGGCAATATGAAGATCATGTCCCAATCCAACATATAAAGACACAGAGAAGAAAATGAAATCGTAAAAGCAAAATGTCAATGCAAAACTTGTACTTTTTAAATGGCAATCTAGCTGACCATTTTTAAAAGACCCATCATAGGCACAATGATTGAAAAATTCAAAAGCAGAAATTTATAATAAAAAAGAACCAAGTGAATTTTGAGAACTGGAATCCAGTCCCTTCATTCCTAATGCTTTTGTTTGGTATTTTAAATATATAACACTTTTCATGTGTAAAATTTTAGTATCAGCTGACATAAAGACAACAACATTTATAGAATTAAAAGGCAGAATGCCTTTAAACAGATTTTAAATAGAAATAATTAGTGCTTAGGTTGATTAAAAATATTACATAGTTCAAAAAATATTCCTAAAATTCTAAAGTCTTGTATGGTTGCTAGTTTGCCATTTGAGGTTTCCTTAGAAAGAAAGTAAAAATAAAACAAACCATTTTTCAGGTTGTTTATTTTCAAATTATATCATAACATTTACATGCAACATTTGAAAGTACTGTAAAAATGAAAATTTGCTAGGATATACATGAATGCAAAAAGTATAATTTAAGATAATACACAAAAAGAAGCATGCAAGGAGAGTAACAGGAGACAATTTAATAAATCAAGAAAAGACACTAATTTCATTTTAACCTCTACAGGAGTCATAAAAGATATGAAGACTGATGCAACAACATGAAGTTCAGATTGCACAGAGTTCTAGAGCTAGAAGAAAATTGAAGCTTCTTTTAATCCAGTGGCTCTGCAACTTTAGAACAACCTGGAAAGCTTGAAATAGTATTCATTAACTTGGGTCCCATCCCTGGTCACATTAGTTCAGAATTTTCAGGAGATGGAGCTGTAGATCAATATATATATTTAATTTCCTAGGGGAATATATCACGTAGGTTAAAAAACAATTATTCAGGGGCGCCTGGGTGGCTCTGTCGGGTGGGCGTCCGACTTCGGCTCAAGTCATGATCTCACAGCTCATGGGATCGAGCCCCGCATAGTGCTCTTTGCTGACAGCTCGGAGCCTGGAACCTGCTTTGGATTCTGTGTCTCCCTTTCTCTCTCTGACCCTCTCCTGCTAATGCTCTGTCTCTCTCTCAAAAATAAATATACATTAAAAAAATTAAAAAACAACAACCATTATTCAATCCTCCTACTTTTCCAATGAAGAAGTTAAAGTAAAATGGGGTTGAATGGGGTAAAATAGTTTAATAATATCTTCTGAATATCATACTACCTGTCCATAATAATGCCACTAACTTTTTTTAGAGCAATGATAGGATTACATATAAAACATTAAATCATACTGAAATTCCTTCGGAATTTTGAAATTCTGTAACTGTAACAATTCTCATACTGTACTGTACTAAACTGTAGGAAGTATCCTCTCTACTGATTATTTTTAATGTAATTATAGAAATATGTACACATAAAATAACATTTAAATTTTGTTGATAAAGCGAAAAGATTTTGCAATGAACTTGTCAGGCAATAACAATTTACAATATTTATTTGCAATTCTGGGCATTTTTAATTAGCTTAAGGGAAGTTTCTCTAACCTCTAATCCAAAGATACACTTTAGAAATTCAAAGAAATTTTGGCCTGCAATGTATGGTTTACAGAAACTATCACACCAGAACTGTCTTTTTATTTCCACTTTGAAGTTAATTTTACAAGCACTTGTTAGGAAAACATGGATTGGACACTAATTTCACAATTTTAATAACAAATTTACTTTTAGAAGCCATCTCATTATAGTTGTTCTGATTAACGACATTACATAATTTGCTAGCAATCTTAAGTTAGCAAATGCATACCCCCTGCCATCATTAATAATGCTTTTGCTCCAGTTTGAGAAACGATGCTCATCTCCAACTCATGCTCTGGAAGCTTGATGTCAGGAAAGGCAGCATTAATCAGATGCTTTAGGAAGAGAAGCTTAATCTCAACTCTGATTTAGCATATTTGAAGCCACTGCTAACTTCATTCACAGTTACCTGAACATTGGGTCTCCTTTTTCTTAAATTAATTGTTGGTATACCTACACCAATAGGCTGAAGCAACAGAAAGGTGGTAATTCATCATGCTACATTGCAACACAGGTAAGGCTTCTATCCTACAATCAATTTTGATCAGATATTTCCTTGATCAGCAGCAGGTATCACAGAGTTCATGACATGTCAACAAATAAAATGAATGTTTCAAAATACTGGTGGTGTATAAAAAATGTTATGCTAGTAAAAATATTCAAAAAATTGTTCAGGAGCATATTTTAGTATCTTCCTTTTTTCCTAAAAAAAGTACATATTTGGAAAGTGAGAAAAGTATTTTGTCTCAGACAACTTTAATGCTGATTCAAAAAAAAAAAAAATCCTGCAGATTTTAGAATTTACATGATTCAAATGTGTTAAAATATAATTATTATAAGATATTGAGAAGTGTCAACATTAAACCCTTAAAATTTGTGGCTTTGTTTTCTGAAGTGTTACCAAATGTTGTATCTGTGGAACTAAAGGAGAATTTAATCCTAACACTGTAGATTTATTTTAAATATTGACTTCTAAAGTGTGGATTATGCACAACTTCCTATACAATAAATATTTATTAAGATTGACCAAAATAAAGTATCTTAGAAGTGTACCCAATCTGGTTATTCTTATGAAACAAAAAGTAAGAAATGTAAAATGCATTTTGGAATAAAGCAGGATACATTATCCAGTACTTGTCAAATGTGGTCATGGTGGAGACATGAGGAGATTAGCAATGATTGCTTAGAAAATTAGATATGTAAAAGGTTTATACCTACTTTATTTCCTGAGATTCTAGCCTTTTTGAAGGATACTCATACTGCCTTCTACAAACTACAAAATTGTACTGAAATAACTTAAGATTATAACTTCAGGAAGAAAACACAAGGCATTCAACAAAGAATACTTGCAATAACACTAGACTTTGACCTTATTTAAAAAAAAGGGGGGGGGGATATTATGGAACAGCATTATCTTCCTTTATTTCTACTGGTAAATTTCTGATGAAAGCACTGAGAATAATTTTGTTAGTATACTAGTGGTTACCATATCTGTCCTTTGTACTTGTGAATTTCTAAAACAAACAAGATGTCTTACACTCTATCATCCTTTTATGCAGTTCTTTGGTCTACCTGCAAAGCATGCACCATCACCCACAAAACACAAATAATGTTTAATCTAATGATGAGAATTCACAAGCATATTTAATTCACAAGCATAAATTTCAGAGAAAAGAACACATCAATTGTTCAAATGTATTTTAATGGTTTTGTAAAATAGTATTTTCTATGTATTTACTATGTAAAATAGTATTTTCTAAATATCTTTGTTGCACACTTGCTTCTAATAATTTCCTATGTAAAAATATGAAAAGTTAACATAGTCCTAAAAAAAAAAAAAATCACCTGGGCTGTAATAATGCTTTCTATAGAATTTATATTTTTGTTGTAATTATATGAGTGTTAATAAATTATTCCAAATCTGAGACAAATGTTAACATCAAATAGTAGTAAAATTTTTCTATGTAAATAGTGCTTATCAGAAGAATGTATAAAAGGGGGAAAACCTTTTTCAAATTATTGCCTTTAAATGGTAGATTTATATACATTGTATGTACATTATTCTCATTATTCTTCTTTATTATTTTGTCTGTGATATATTTTACTTCCTTTTGGAGAAGGAGTTAAGACCTACAATCATAAAAATGGGGATCCTTCACACCTTTCAACACATTACATTGTTACTGCTTTTAAATCACTTCAGTTGTGGGAATGTAAATTAAAATATATTGGATATACAAAAACCAAACAATGGCATTGCAAATTTTTTAAAAAATCTTAAAAATATTTAAAAAGATACAAATTTCCAACTGTGACAAAATCAGAGAATATTAGGCTAATCATAAATAACTCTATTAAGAGGAACTTAACAGGACATATTTATAAAGGCCTGTGATAGACTAATGATAATGGGGAGAAATGTCTATACCATTTTTATAATAAAATAACCACTTTAAATATAGTGCAGAATGAGAGGCAGCTACATTTGATTAGCTGATATTTAGATCATGATGGAGTTTATATGGAAATAAATTCCCAAGCGAACTTTTAAAATCATCACATTTCTTACAACCACTTAGTACGTTTTTGCATTCAATATCAATGGTTCTTAATTATCATTGATTTGAAAAGTATTTAAATGACTCAACATTAAATGTATGTGTGTTTATGAATATACTTGTGTATGTCCAAAGATATCACTAACATTAACTATTCGTGACCGAGGGAAAGAAGATAGTATGACTAAATCTGGATGTATTTCCCTCTAGCATGGGTTAAAGTATCTTCAGTGTTATCTCCAAAGTTAAGCAACAACTTGAAGATGCTCATAACTTACAATTATGTAATATGATTTTGCCAGTTTTTATTTCCGGATAAATATATTTCATCCTACCTGTGAAGCACTAATGGAAAGTGAAAGAAGCTGGATAAGACATTTAGGAAAATATTTCATATCTTAGCATAGAGATTAGAACAACAAGTTCATCTATGTGATTTTGTCACTTTCTGATAACTCCCTGATTAATAAACACCTCCCAGTTCTGAAGCTCATCCCATGGAGTTGTACTTACTGAATTTCATTCCTATTTTTTTAAGCATGCTCAAAAGTACAAAGAAAAAAGCACTTTGGGAGATGAAAAAGAGAGATAATTACTAGAAAAAAGGGTGATGGAAAATATGATCTGTGCATAGAAGAACATTACTTTTATTTATCAGGTTCACACCCATCTGGGGCAATCTCCTCACTACCTTACAGCCTTAATCAAAATCCCAAGGGGATGTGTGAACTCAGGCATGGGGCAATAATGGCTGTCTTTGAGTTGTGAATATTGGTTAAATATTCCATAGGAATATGGGACAACTAAATTGGTAAGAGAAAATGAATAGTGATTTCACACTTTCATATATTATAAACTGTGGTCTTGTCATGTATTAACATTACAGACCTAATGTTCCTTTATATTTAGTGCTATATAATGAATTTAAAGATGACGAATCTATTAAGAGCATTAACCATTAATTTTACAGAATTGCATTAATCACTGTAAACAAATTATATACATACCTTTGGCTGAAGATTTGGATGTAATAAAACATAACCATTAGGATCAATTGCAAAATAATAGCCATTGGGGCAGAGCTGGAAGAAAAAAAAAAAAAAATCCCTGGGTCACAGTCAGAAATCACATTCTTTAAAGATAAAAAATTCTTAACACATTTTAAAGCATGAAGAAAGACAGCATAGTATCTTTATATTATTTTAAAGATCTTAACATTTAGTTCATTCAGTAAGTTAACTACATGATTTTTGAGGATTACTTAAATGTTTTATAGACAGCTAAATTAGTACAGAGCTCTAAAATAAAAAGATACCCAAAGAGTAAACTTCATCTTACTGTAAAACGTGGTGTTAGTCGCTTAATATCTTCCAAAGATACATCAACCCCCATCACACCAAGAATTAGCTGGTTCTATAATAAAAGATAGCAAAA
The DNA here is from genome assembly GCF_023721935.1 of Panthera uncia. Taxonomy (NCBI): domain Eukaryota; kingdom Metazoa; phylum Chordata; class Mammalia; order Carnivora; family Felidae; genus Panthera; species Panthera uncia. Next base: position 82,770,646 of record NC_064816.1, read on the forward strand.
AGGTAGTCTATTTTGGATTTAAAAAATGCACATATTTCTACACAATTATTATATATGTTCATCCTTTTGCTTGACAATAGTTATATTCCAATCTAGCTTAAACATTTTTAAGGGTGAAACAGCTTTTGATATCAATTTACAATGATTCCCACCTTTGTTTACCCAGGACTTTATCATTGTAAATGCAATCCTGATGACTGTGGCTAAAATAGAAAATGTAGGGTTTTTTTTTTTGTTTTTTTTTTTTAAGTAGACACAATGCTCAGCATGGAGCCCAACATGGGGCTCGAACTCACAACCCTTAAACCAAGACCTAAGCTGAAATCAAGAGTTGGACACTTAACCTACTGAGCCACCCAGGTGCCCCAGGAAATTTATTCGATGCCCCTTGTACTCATTATCTCTAATATTTAATTGCTACTGTACAGTCAGTTGTAGCTGTATGTGTGTTTGAGAGATACCAAACATGGGCATCCAAGCTTTAATTGCAAGTCAACAAGGGCTATGTGGCAAACTGCTATCATAATCTTCTCAGGGACATGAAAGACGAAAATGGTGTTAAAATTTAGAATAAGGAATTTCAGTTTTAAATAGAATTATATAAACTAAAAAATAAATTAAGATGTTACAACGAAAATTATAAAATCCATTCAATAGTTACCATGAGAACACCATAAATTTTGTGTAGGTGCACAAATAGTGAGAAAGTTATATCAACTATATTCTTTTGTCATGGACCAATTCTGGTCTCAGCAAACCCTCCAAATTAAAGCAATTCCTTAGTCCATCTGGATAGTTACAGAATTACTCCTTTATGGGTTAAATTATTTAGAACCCAGAGATCTTTTAGAATGACAATGGGTTCCTGGGGCCCCTGGGTGGCTCAGTCAGATAAGAATCCAACTCTTGATTTTGGCCCAGGTCATGATTTCACGATTCATGGGTTTGAGCCCCACATAGGGCTCAGTGCTGACCATGTGGAGCCTGCTTAGAATTCTCTCTCTCTGCCCTTCCCCTTCCCCCTCAAATAAAGAAACTTAAAAAAAAAAAACCAACAAAAAAAAAAAAAACAACTAACATTTTTGATGGCCACATTATAAAAGTAAAGAGTTCAACTGAAATTTATAATAACTGAACAAATAGTAAGTGCAACAGACTTCATTTTGCCATAAACTGGAAATAAATTCCCCTCCAGTCTGGAATGTCAAACAAAGCCTAAAATGAATATATAATGTTAAAAAAAAAAAATCTTAACTTGTCCCGCAATCTAAAATTCTTTCTGATGCAATTTAAGAAATAGGAATGCAACCCTACTTTAAAATCAAAAGTATTTTAAAAATGAGTGGAATCTAACAAGTAAAATTTTTCAGAATTTTTAAGTTGGTAGCATCTCATTGCATTGACAATATTTCCAGTGCTGCAGAAATCAACATTTTTATGACACTCATGTAGTATTTTTCTTCAATCTTTAAAAAACAGAAAACAAAATAGAGCTCTTCATTTTTTAAAAATATTTTTTTGAGAGCTATTCATTTTATATCAGATGCTTAAGTTACATGATGATTTAAAAACAAAACAAAACAAAAACTACTGTCTGAACGGGAGCTGGAGGAGGAATGTTTCAATAAAAATACATACATACAGCAGAGACAAACATTACCATGGTTTTGTTCTTTGGATTTTTCTTTCTGAGCTCCATGGATATCTTAGATACATTTAAAAAATGTGCACACAATAGTATTGCCCATCTGTCATGTAATTACTCCCAGGGACTGAACTTGTGTTCTCATCAGTTCATAGTTAAACAGAGTTAAGTTGAATCCTGACTCTGGGGAATCAGAGAACTTGACCTGCATTTCCTTTTTCCCAGGTGGTTATCACATAGGCAGCTGTTGCCTCTTACTTCTGGTCTCACAAGACAGTTACATTCTATGTATTTCCTTATAGAAATATCTTATCCACACTGAGCTTTGACGTCACAGTTTATCATTTATTATTATTAATTTTATCAATTAACTTTTAACCTTTAAGTTTGTCTTATTTTCAACTTGGCCAGTTATGTTGAAGACCGGAAGAGTTCCAGTAATGACAAGTCCTAGTTCCTAAAAATAGATTCAGAAAGAAAAAGGCAAATTAGACTTACAATTTAAACTTTGTCATTCTGAATTAGTCTTTGGTATTTGACACTGCATTTTATGGTTACATTATAAAGAGACACAAATACCTAGTAAATGATTTTGAAAGCTTTTTCACAATGTTTGTCTTTAAAAAATCAATTAAAACATCTGAGAAATAATGAGAGTCTATTAGGCAGCTATTGAAGCCCACAACCTCTACAATAATAGTCTGAGAGAGCACTGCAAATAACTTAAAATTATAAAAACTCAAATTACACTAAATATTTCAGTAACCCTGCCCCTCCACTCTTTTGTTCACAGGGATTCCATGAACAGAGTGATAATAAAATACTGTTATATAATTTGTTTGCCTTCCTTTGTGTAGTTTCACTCTTAATTTTTTCATGCCCTGAGCCAAAGGCTTCATGTTAAATCATAAATGTATAGCAGAATGAAGAGAAGAAACAAGTTATCGATATCACATCTGCAATCATCTGGTAAATATTATGCTCTTCTAAACAAGCAATAATGCTTCTAAACACCCTCTAAGACAAATAGTATTTTTTGACAAAGTCAAATAATGTAGCTAACTGTAAGCATCAAATGCAATAGTCTGGTCATGAAGCAGTTTAGTCTAACAAAAGTAATGACCTAGTGTCATCCAGCATGTTGATCATTTCAAATATTAAATGAATCCACGGAGATTCGTTGAAATAAGGCGATTTTCAAGTCAGAGGGTTTTTTGTTTTTGTTTTTGTTTTTTTAATTACTGCTATCTGCAGCCATTTTATATATATATATACACACACACACACATATATATGTATATATATGTATATATGCATATATGTATATATATTTATTTACCATTATTACCATATATATTATATATTTATTTACCATTATTTCATGTCAAAACTACATTTTCAAAAAAAATCACACTTTAAAATAATTTAAAAATTATTATTAAAAATTTCAAATTTGCTGAGAAAATATTAGTAATCATGTGAATAATGACCCCAAATCCAAATCTCATGACCCTTGTTCTAATTCCAGAAACATCCTGGCTTCACAGAGAAATTGGTTTATAATTGTGCATGTGAGAAACCCCAAAACAATGGGAACTGAATTTAAAGAGGAAGAACAAACAGAGAGAGAGGCTTTCAACAGAACAAGATACCAAACTGTTTGGGACAAATACAATTAAGGAATCAACCACACATAATTGGTGCATGATGATATACATGTGGGCTCTCTCTTCAGTTCTAAGCACGAATATTCAACAATGGAAACATCCTTCAAAATGCAAATTCATATTCACAATGAAAACTTTCTACCTCAATAAAATCAGATTAGAGATAACTCATAAAACTGGACTCCAAAACACAATTCAGTAAATATTCCTTTTGGAGAGATTTCTATTCGTTATAATGCATAGTTTTAAAAAAGCTAGCATGATACACGATAAAGTGTATATGAGGCAATCATTTTCTGCACATCACTTTGCATTTCTACAGAGTATGGTAATGTGCTTCTAAATATGGTAACATGTGCCCTAAAATGAGACACTAGACTTCTAACATAGGAGATGAAATCATCAATGAACTCATTGGTACCCAATTTCCATTTCCTTCTTCATTGATTAAGCAGACAAAAAATTTGTACAAATTCCTAGGGAACAATTTAGAGAAATAAGACAAGATTTCTGCCCTCCTGGAATTTATCTGGTATTTTTATATTTTCTTGATTCCAACTCTTTTCATCTCTTTTTTTTTTATCCAAAGAATCTCACTTTATCTCCCAAATAAAATGAACCCTCCACAATATTGTTCCAGTCTGCTCCTGTTCTTAACTCCCATTAGCTCTAAAAGTGAGTGAGGTACCATTTTCCAACATACCCAGCCCTTGCCTAACTCATACTATACCCTCTTTGTGTGGTTTCACTAGTTCCCACCAATTGTAGAAACTTTACCTTGATTCATATGTTCAGCTAAACTGTCACCATCTTTTAAACTCACCCTACACCACCCCCAAATATATGGCTTCTTTCTTCTGAATTTCCAGAGTTCTTTTCATTTTTTTTCATTATATTTTGTCTTGGAACGTGTTTACATTTTTTTTCTTAATGTAACCAAGATATACTGACCAGCATATATTGCGAATCTGCCACATGCAGCGATTACAGACAAGTAATTAGAAATACAAGACCATCACTTTTCATTCTCAAGTTGGTAAAAGAATGCTCTACGTGTCTCCTGACTAGCCAATTCATGTGCCTCTTTTTTTTTTTTTCTTGCTTTACATTTAGTTTCAGCTTACAGAACAGCATGTTTAGAACCAGAATCTCTTCCTAATGTCATCTGTGCTATCAGTGAGAACCTTACCAACAATGTAGACGTGCTGGTTAATGAACTTCTGGTCATAGGAAATCCTACAGGGCATAATTATTGACTCCTCCTATCATACTCTGTCCTGTGATGGATTCGGAAAAATGAAACATTTTGGCCATAGCTTTAGATGACCATGTGACCTTAAATAAATATGTGATGTCAAGAAGGAACACTGGATAGTAATTTTAGCTAGGATTTGAGGTAAGCAAGCTTCACTTTATCTTTCTTAGCATGCAAAGCTGCTGTTAATAGTGCCTATTTTTCTTCCAACTTCCTGTATATGTTTATTTTACAAGAACCAAATGATAAGTAATTGTAAATGGACTGCGTGTTGCCCTTTGGGGTCACGATTGCATTCAGGGAAGTAGTATCAGCATATAATTGTACTCCAAGGAGGAAAAAGGGTTAGTGAATCAGCATTTACTTTTCAGGGCTTAGGATTTTGGTTCTCTGTGGTATGTTACACATTAGTCAAATCATTAATAAAGTCTTCTCATCAAGATTAAGCATATGTATATATCTTAAGCATGATATTTACTATTTACAACTTTAATACAAGGAAAGTTGGAGTTACATTAGACAAGTTTTCTCAGTTTCAGCTCTAATGATCTTTTGAATAATTCTTTGTTGTATGTTGTATGCATGTGCATGGGGTGAGGGGACTGTCCTGTGTGGCATATGACATTTAGGAGCCTCCCTGGCCTCTACCCATGACATGTCAGCAGCAACCCCCGCCCATCCCAGTCACGACAACAGAAAATATCCATAGATATATCCAAATGACCTGTGAGTGGCAAAAACTCCTCCAGTTCAGAACCACTGCTTTGAAATATGATAGGATACTTAGATTAAAATTTGAGTTTCACAATGGACAACTTAACATGTTTTTGTTACATCACACCACATGTGATCATTTTAATGGCTTAGTTCCATAAAAATCTGGGGTTGAATCTCAAACAAGAGATGATATATAAAGAGGCTAATAGGTTCGTGATGATTTCAGAGTAGGGTCAGATTATCTGCCTATTTAATTGCATGTACTTCTGAGCCTTGTTGGGTCTGGCTTGAGTTGTGGAGGCAATACATGCTTCTGCCAACTGAAGTCTATTATTAAAATATTTCAAAATTTTTGCTTAAAGTCTGCAGTAGCAGGGACTCATTCACTTGACTTTAGGGTTTTGTTTTTTTTTACATAAAAATTCAGAAAGTTATTGAAATGCCTGTAAATTCAAGATTTGAGTTGTGAAATTCCACACTCTCAACAGATCACCTAAAAAATAAAGTTAACACTTTACATGTATGGTTAGACAAGACGAGGTTTTTATGTATATTATCTAAATTCTAGCAAAGAAGGGTGTGATAGAAGGACTTTCAGAAAGGACTTAATGAATTGGAAAAGATAAATGTCACCTAGAAGGATGCAGAAACGAGCTGTGCGCTTTTGTTAGGACACTCTTTGGTTGAAAAGCCAATCTCTTACCAGTGCATCTAGATACACATTTGTCCACTGGACTTGCTTTGCTTTGTCCCCTGCTAAAACCATTGGTCTTCCCAGAACATCCAAGTACTCCTATATTTTAAAGAAAAAAAAAAAAAAAAAGGTTAGGGGGTTGAAAAAGAGAAATGCTGTAGTAAAAACAAAAACAAAAAACTCCACAGAAGAAAATTATCTAGAGTTAAAAATGAATATGGAATCAAAGTTATTAAGGGAGTAAGTGTATAATCATTTAATTGCTATTTTGGGTATACCATAAATGGTACGTGTACATACTTTGAATCAACAGTACTTAACTCATATTATTTATACAGTAGATCTACCCGTTTTTTTCTAATACCAAAACATTCTTTTTCTGAGGTACAGCCAATGATAGGTGAAATACGTTCCTTGTGAATTGTTTTATGTTAATCTAAACTATTTAAGGCTCTGTGATTTACTGGATGGAAGTGCACAAATTTGAAATCATAAAGCAGCCACATACTTGCTTTCATATCACAGACTGTTTGGCTGAAATTCAAAACTACATTTAAACATATCAAAAAATAAATGCAACACTGTGCCAAATAAGACATCAGACTCTAGTGCAGCTGCTGTTTCATTTCAACATAAAACACAGTCAGTATTCAGTTCCACAAATGCCATGTTATTTGTGCTACATCTTGCCTTAGTCTATTTTGTGGATCTTCAGTTATGTTTAAAATTGAGTAATGGTTTTAAATTGTAACTTATGAATGCTTGAAAATAATATATATTTATATTAACTTAGTTGCTTCAATCTACGAAGTTATTTAACAGGCATATTTTCAGTTGAATGGTTGTAGAAAAATTCTCTCCTCGTTGTAATTTTACTATGTTTGAGAGAGCCAGCAGGCTCCATGCTGTGTGTGCAGCCTGATGTAGGGCTCGATCTCACAACCACGAGACTATGAAACGAGGCAAAAGCCCAGAGTCAGGCACTAAACCAAATGAACCACCCAGGCACCTTGTAGGTTTATTTTACATAGGTAGATACATCTGCAGGGGTTATTTAGGAAGTATTTAAATTCTGATTAGAATCTTGTATAATTTGTTCAGATTAATTATTGCTTCCTTTTCTTTGTGGTACCTGCAACTGGAAGAAACTCACTTAAATGATCTGAAATGGGACCAAGTTCAAATTAAATGAAATGAGATTGCTAGTAAATTTTCATTTTACTTATTTTCTGTGATGTTTTTAACATCTGAAAAGAACACATGTAGCTTTTCACCTGAGTTTTGAATATTTGAAAACACTGGGAACCTTGATGTAATAATAATCAATATACATCACCATGATACTCATCATTTTATTACAAATATTATGGATCATTTTTTCATTCTCACCTGTTTTCTCCAATTGAACAGAATTTAAAACAGAAAAGAAACATCTTATTCTTTGCGAGAATAATTTCAACAAGTTTTAAATACCTTGTATTTAAAACTTGTAATAACTTGTAATCATACCTGAGTATTGATTCTTATAGCTCCAATGGAAGGAATTTCATAGTAATAACCTGAAACATATACATATTTTTATATATAGAGAGAACATCACAATAAATGACCACAAAATTTTTTTCTGGCTTCAGAGGAGAAAAGGCCATGTTTTTTTCACTTTGAATTCAACAAATACTAATATATCAATATCATAGATGAATGTGGAAAATGTTTGCTTAATGCATATCCCTAACAAATGTACAGACTTTGTGACAAACTTCGCTATATAACTTAAAGTGCATCAAATAACTGTGATTTTTCTATAAAACAGTAGGGAACCTGGCATCATTTAAAATATTTGTATTATTGGAGAAATTATTAAAGATACATGATAATGGTATCTGACAATTATTGTATTCATATAGAATATTTGCCTACACAGGACTTTCCTAATAAACTGAGGTTCTTTTTATTGTTATATGATCAGTTTGTCAAATAACATCTTGTTTTGTTTTGTTTTCTGTGTATATGGGAAATATGGACTCACTACACAAAATCTGAATTACCTAGGAATGTGTAAGAAGACTTAAAAAAAAAACTTAACCACTTAGAAAAAATGTACAAACATGTCACACTTTCTCATATGTAAGTTTTATATAATTCATATATTCTTTCATTCTTATTTGATAAGTATTTACTTGATAAGTAGCATTAAGTATCTATAAATGAAACACTCAATGATATTAATATACCATATCATATACCATATGATCAAATGTCTGAATTTTTATACACTGTCACATAATGTCAATGTTCTCTACAGAAAATTTGTTCAACATCTTAGGCTTGGTCTCTCTTCCAATAAACATTAGCTACAACTTTATATTAAATGATAAGATGTAGAACTAGCATCTATCAATTGTTTTTTAGTAGTAAATGTGGTGGAGAAAAGAGATCTGTTACCTTTATTTTCACAGGCCATCCACTGAATAGGTCCTCTGTCATAATTATGTTGGCCAACTGAAAATGTGAATACACGTACCTGGTGAAGTGAAAAAGAGGGATCTGTTAGGCTGCATAAAATGGAACCAAATGGCAACACAAAACAGCTCAACCAAAAAATAAAAGCATGCTTTTCAGGTAATTAATGGGACAAGAAAAATGAAGGCCAGTAAATCTTTCAGGAAGTCACCAGACAGAAACCACATAACCTATACTCAACACAGACTTTAGTTACTAAATTTGAGATGGCACTTGGGTGCCCCACACCATGTCCCAATCCTATGTCAGAATCATGACTAATGTTTCATTAGCAGAAATGGGATCTTTTGGGCCCAACCAGCTACACCTGTCTCACCTGGTTAAAACATATCCACATACCTAGCCACTGCAAAAAATAATAAGTAAAAATAGTAATTCCCATTTCATAAATATGTGGGGTTCAAAAAAATTTTTTTAATGTTTGCTTATTTTTGAGAGAGACAGAGCATGAGCGGGGGAGGGGCAGAGACAGAGGGAGACACCAAATCTGAAGCAGGCTCCAGGCTCTGAGCTGTCAGCACAGAGCCCGACACGGGGCTCAAACTCATGGACTGTGAGATCATGACCTGAGCCGAAGTCGCCTGCCCGACTGAGCCACCCAGGTGCCCCTCATAAGTATGTGTTTAAAACAACATACAGAGAAAGGAGGTCATTATAATTTTAGTTGCTTAAGACAATCATAGTGATAGTTTCAACTACCTCTACACCATGAAAATATTTAGTACATACATATAGGATTGTGAAGTTGGTTATATTACTAACTTTCTACAAAGATGACTAGCATCTATAAATAAGTATGTTAAGCTTCTAGGATTTTTAAAGAGAATCAAAATATTGGCTGTTTCTAATGTAATGCAATACATGTAAATATTTTAAAACTATTCAATTCAACTGAGGTAGATTTTAAATTATAGGAATTTAAATGTTTACTGGAGGCCATTATACTTAATTATAAAATACTCTAATTTTATAATAATCTAGGATAAATTCAATGTCACAAATACTTAATAAAATGCCTATTTAGCATATATTGATTTTTACCAACTTAGTCATCTAAGAAAACCAGTATTTTAAGGTAAACATTTTAGCCTTTTCTAAAGATAAACATGCAGAAAATCACTTTTCCATGAATTCATGTTCTGGTTTGAACTATGTTAACAGCTTTTCTCTAATTCATGCCGATTGACTGTTTGAACTGACATTTTCTAATTGCTTTGCCTGTTTCATCTTTGCACATGACTGCAGAGCACAAATCTCAAAAGAGACTTCACATCTGTTTTCTGTTCCTCCACTGGTCGTGGCCACACAGAGATCACTTCATAACAATCCCGCCCCAAAATGTACATGGGAGATGTTGCTGTTTCACTTGTAAAGTTTTATGTGAGCCACCCTTAAGCTGCACAGGTTTGCCTCAGCTAGTTATGTGAGAAGCCATTTGGTGGACACATCTGAATTTTAATCATCTCAAATTCTAAGGGCAAGTGACACATTCTAGGTTGACAGAAGTCGGTGACACCTATTTACCTCCACTCCCTCAATTCCTCAAAATGTCACTTCATTTTCTTAAATTTTTCATATATAGTTCATATTTCAATAGAGTGTCACTTCTTATGTAGCTGAACTTACTCCTAAATGGAAATATTTTTGTAAACAGGTATGCCACCCGACTGATAATTCAATTTAACTGCTGTACCTTAAACAATTGTCACATGAATTTAGGGAAAAAACCCAGATGCTCCAGAAGGCACTTGGGAGATCTCCTTCGTAATGAACACTTGAAAGCATGTCTCAAATTTTCAATTTAAAGCACTGCTTTGTCTTGGTGTCTCTCTTACCACAACAGTGTTCTGGTAAAATATTTTCCACAAAGTATTTTCAGATTAAAAAAAAATAAGGCTACATGAATTATTATATTTATATCCCTGGAAGGTAAGAATTTCTACTAACATAGGGGTTATACTTAGACACACAGCACATAATTCTGACTGATGCTAATTCATCAAACAGTCCAAATAAACACGACTCAGCCAAAAAAACCTACCAGTAAAAAACAAAACAAAAACTTCCCCCAAACAACAAAATACTTGTTGCTTTGTTTTACTCCAAAACTTTTGCCTAAGCCCCAGGTTTGCACATAGAAAGATCTAAGAAGTCATCCAAATTAAGAAATTCAGAATTGGAGCTGGGTGTAGAGGTGTAAAATTTTAAAGCACACTAAACATTTTGTGTGTGTGTGTGTGTGCATGCGTGCTTCTTTTGTGTTCATTTTCCACATATATCCTCAGCCATTTGACTGAAAGTGGCATTAACGGACTGATTTATTCCCATATTACAGATTTATAATCTGTACCCCTTTCCTTAAGTTTTATTTGCCTTACTGTAGACTTTGTTAAAGACACCATTGTTCTGAAATTTTCCTCCCAATGGTCACTAAAATCTTAAGAACTACAAATTCAACCTTCTTTTTGTAATTTCTGCAACTGCCTTACCATTACTATATTTCCAAGATCTTTCTAAAATACCTAAGATGCTTATTTTTCTCTTGGTAGATACACACATTGTGCACACACACACATGCATTGTATATATTTTAATCATTTTATAGAATGCTTAGAATTTTCTAATTTCATAAATATACACCTAGTTGAGAAAAAATTCAATATAAAGCACCCTAGCTTTTAAACTCTTTATATAACAGTGAAAAAAAACCAACATAAAAACTATTTCAATCCCAACTGCCACACTCCTGTTGCATTTGTTTTGCTTTACACATTTTGCCAAGTTATGTGAAAAGAATTTTAACTTCACTGATTTCATACACACGTGCAGTGTACATGTTATAGTGCATGTTCACAATAAACTCGTGAAATTTAAAAGACTATGTTTGCACCCTAACTTTCCACTTAGAATTTTAAATGGTTTCATTCTTCCTAGTCTATGCTATATTACTGCCACCCTGTGGAACAGTGAATAAAGTAACTCTAAAATTCCTAATGCTAAATCCACAGAGATGACGGCTGTCCCTTTATTCCTCTGACATTTTCCACTTCTTCAAAGGTATTGTTCTTGTTTAGTTATAAATTTGGGGAAATAGAACAAGAGTTGTTTCTTGAAATATGCCCAACGTAAGAATTAAATCACATTCTCAAAGATCTCTATTGTTAGGGTTTTTAATTAGTATATTTGCATGGTCCTATTTAAAAACAAGTAAATGACGTATAAAATCACTCAAAATACTTAATGAGTAGTCGCACAAGCTAACTATTTCATCTAAAGTCTCAAGCAAGTTACTTACTTTAAACCATGCCTACCAAGGCAAAGTCAACTTTGGTGGAGAAAAAATTTCTTTACTCATGCCTAGTAGTACATTTGTAATCACACTATGAGATTCGTGTAACAAATGCATACTGGAAACTTTCTAAGCGAAATAGTGCTAGACAATGTGTTAAATGTTCCCTCACTAATCTGGATGATTTTAGTTAAGCTCAAGTTTCAAAATGTTCGTTTCTTTGAGAGTCATATATGACTCAGTCATAAATGGGCTTAAAATTATTTTTCATAATCCTGGAGATCAGAGAAGTAACATGGGAAGATAGTATTGGATAAATACTTGACTGGGCTGGAACAGTACTGTATATATCGTACCTGTTAAAGTGCCATATATATAAATGAAAATAAATATTAAATGACCAAAAAAATGAAGAGCTGCTTGAGTGGTTTCAACTTCTTACCATATGGATCGAAGACAGGCTTTGGTGTTATTCAAATTAAATCTGTTTATTATAACACGGAGCCTAAACTAGGCTAATAGTCAGCTAGCATACTGAAAATGTGGACAGTTTCATTAAACTTATATCATGTTAAATCCCTAATCTTTTTATTTTATGTTATGCAGACTTGTTCAGTCAATGTCAGCAAACTTTTTAAGGCAGAATAAAGTATACTTAATACACGTACCTTTTATGTACTCTATTATTCTTAGGGAATGAAAACTTTCTCCTCAGTTTTGTCTCATGATTAGTTACATAAGCACATTCAAAAATGTCAGGTATATAATTTTGCCTTCAGTTCCTTTAAAAACCAATTTTTCTCTTAACAGATTACTGTAATTCCAACAGTCTAATGTTGAATGTCAAGCCTGGCCCAGTTGACCAGAGAAAACTTTTAATTAACAACAAATTTGGAATATATTTAAAATATATTATTTTAATATTATTAAGTTTGATATTATTTTAAAAAATAAAATATATTATTAATTTGTTTCTTATAATACACCACTGTTTTATAACTTTATCCTACAATTTTGAACTTCTGCTAATCTGTTTTGTTTTGTTTTGTTTTGTTTGTTGAAGACTAAAATACTTGTCTTCAATTAAGATTTTTCCAAAGCCACAGGGTCAACCTATTTTAAAAAGCCATAGGAATTTCTTGTTTCCCAGCAGAACCCAGTTACTGGAAACTGTCACCTCAACAATTATCAGTTACCCAGAGTTCAAGTTTAATTTACAATAGGCAAATCTCCAAGGAATAATGGAAATGAGACTATGAAGAAAAGAGGCCAATAAAACTAAAATAAAAACTTCAGCTATCGAAACATGTTAGAAAAATGATGTCAGAAATGGGTTTTATTAATTTACTGTGTGTACTAAAGTTTTTGGCATTAAGCCTATAAAAACACTAGATTGGACTGAATATTTTAGGAGAAATTTCTACAGCGGTTTCCATAATTCACAAGTGTACCAGAATCTGGAGCCTTCGAATAACCCACATCCCTAGTTTTATAGCATTATGAAATAAATAAAAGTGTCCAAATTCACCTTTCACACTTAATTTATTTTATAAAGCCCAACGATCTGAAAGCTACTTGCAGCCTGCAGAGTTTTGATGGCTTAGTTTAATCCATCTTAACCTCTTAACGTGTGAAAAGCATGTCCCTTAGTGGTCAAGTCCGACTACACAGAAGGCTCTTGGGTGGGCAAATGATGATTGGCACAGCCACAAGGCGGCCCGGGAAAAAGAGACAGATGACCAGCTACGTGCAGTCTGCGAGACGTTATGAAATTTGGATTACAGATCATTTAAATTCTTAACTCTGCCACTTAGTAGCTGTATGACTTTCAACAAGTTATTTAACTTCTCACATTTTGGTTTTCGGATTTCCAAAATGGGGATGATGGTAATGGCAATAAAAATATTTTTATCCTATGATTATTCCCATTGTAAATGAAAGGATACATATAAAGCTCTTATGGTACATGGAAAATTATAAGATCAATCAATATGAACTATGGTAACGAAGAGGATGATGATGATGAAGAGAATTACAACTTCTAGAGTCAAATTATCAGTATTTCATGGGCAGCGTTTTCCATCAGTAACACAACAGCATTCCATGCCTCAAAAAGAATTCAAAATCATTCAAAATGACACCTTTCTAGAGGAGCAACTTTGGCTTGCTCTATTACATTTAGCGATAAATTAAAGACAAGACGCCAATATTGTCTAAATGCCACTGTGTCCATATGAGATATGTGTATAGGAAAGTTCCAGTCATCTGACAAAGGCAAGAATTTAGTCAAGGACTGTTGAATTTGTGCAAGCAAATAACATCAAACCACTTTAAAGAGGAAAACAAAATGCATTCGTTATATAGGTTTTGCAGTCGTGATCTTTTTTTTAAATTTTTTTAATGTTTATTTTATTTATTTTTGAGAGACAGAGAGAGACAGCGTGAGCAGGAGAGGGCAGAGAGAGAGAAAGGGAGACCCAGAATATGAAGCAGGCTCCAGGCTCCGAGCTGTCAGCACAGAGCCTGATGTGAGGCTTGAACCCACGAGCCGAGACATCGTGACCTGAGCCGAAGTCGACTGCTCAAAGAACCAAGCGGATTTATCTCTCCCATGTCCTCCATGTTGCATGCATAATGACATAGATACACGCCTTGGGATTATGTTGGTACTTAAAAATTATTAACAACGATTACAATGAATCACCCTCACGTTATCAGGTAATAAGGAAGCAATTTCTAGTTCTCCTACCCTGTGCATACATTTATAGTTCATGATAAAGGAAGAATAAGTGATGGGTACACTGCATTTCCAAGCAATCTGTAGCTTGGCCAAGACTATCATCAGCTGGGAGGTCGGAAAATAAGTGATAGACTGATTTAGTTCAGACATGCTTGGGTAAGGCCAAATACTTCATTGACACTGATAATGAGAACACTCATGAAAAACTGTGTGTCAGACTTATTAGAGTGTATGGAAAGATGCCATCAATACAATCATATTTTATATAAACTTAAACCTCCCTACTTATAAAATGATACACGCAAGAGTGGAACATTAATTCTGCTCCATATTTGAATTACATGGAAGTAAATATTGATGAGATGATTATTTTTAATTTTTTTTAATCTTTAAGTTTATTTTACTTATCTTTGAGAGAGGGAGAGAGAGAGCGCATGAGCAAGGAAGGGGCAGAGAGAGAGGGGAAGAGAGAGAATCCCAAGCAGTCTCTGCACTAATAGTGCGGAGCCAGATGGCAGGCTGGGTCCCACTAACTGTGAGAACATTACGTGAGCCAAAATCAGGAGTCGGCCTCTTAACTGACTGAGCCACCTAGGTGCCCCTAAATGATTATCTTTTAAAAGAAGAACAAAGTTATTGCATTGTTCTTACATTTTTTTTATTTTTGTATAGTTTACCTTAGGAGCAGATTGTGTATTTACAGGTATGTCTGCCATATCAGTAAACATTTAGCAACTACTATGCATCAAGCACTGTGCTACCCTCAAAGGATTCAAAAGTACATTTACAAATCGACAAAACCCCTAATTCATAGAGCTTGAAGCTCACCTCATAATGTGATGTTAAGATGATTTATTGTAATTGTCATCAATAAAGGTAAAATACCAACATAATCCCAAGGCATGTATCTATGTTATGCATCCACATGTAAGATGCGACAGGAATATCTGTTCGGTTCTTTAAGATAATATATATAAAACCTACAGGACTATTGCATTTTGCTTTTCTTTCTTTTTTTTTTTTTTTTAATTTTATTTGAGAGAGACAGACAGACAGACACAGTGGAGGGAGGGACAGAGGGCACAGAGAGAGAATCTCAATCTGAGAAAGAGAATCTGAGAGAGAATCTGCCCAGTGAAGAGCCTGACAAGGGGCTCAATCCCACAAGCCTTGGATTATGACCTGAGCCAAAACTAAGAATCGGACGCTCAACAGACTGAGTCACCTGGGCCACCCATGTTTTTCTTTTTAAAGTTGTTCTGTGTTATTTTTTAGAACAAGTTCCTTCATAGAGGGAAGTTCAAAATAAGAGAGCAGATAAATAATTAATCAAAAATGGTAACCTGAGAGAATGAAAACAGAGGAAAGATGATGCTGAACACAGAATGATAAAGGGGTATGTGGGAAAGGGAGTGCTCTATGCTCTAGGAAGACTGAGCAGATATCTATGGTAACTGGAATGCTTAATCTGAGAAGAAAGCAGCTTCAGAAAAAGCAGAAGGGCGTGCCTCTTTAGGTCCATGGATTTAACACAAACAAAAGGCCATCCTGATTCTCGGTGATACAATTCTATCCAGAGATTAATTCAAGTGTATTTTCTTTACATTTTCTGTATGTCTTCTTATATACTGTGTGCTTCATGTAATACTCAACTTCCATTTTTCACTAGATTTTAGATAGTAAGGATTCTGTAAAATGTTTGGTAGTAGTATTACTCACACCTGAAGAGAATGCGTCTGATAATATTTTCCTTAGTTCAGGGAATAAAGTATCAACATTAATTTTATACTAAGAGAAACAAGTGTAAATAAATCTGTCAGAGAGGAAGAGAGAAAGACACACACACACACACACACACACACACACACACACACACACAACATGACTTTGATATGGATAATCTCTCTGCTGAGAGGCCAATGTTACTGGTAATTCCTGTTATCAACTCTACAGTAACTCCAGCATAAATAACACATTTGGTTTTTTTTGAACAAAGGCATATTTTCTATTCTAAAGCTGAAAAGCTCTTAGTAACTGCTGCAAGTGGCAAAATGTCTAAAATGAAGCTTTTTAGAAGCAGTGCATTTGTTACCCGGTATTATAATGTTTTACAAATCTGAGCGCCGCATATATTTAAACACTGCTTCCAAAGGCTTCATTCTTGCCCGATGGAGAAGCCAGGCAAAGACAGTAGAGAAGGCAACAAATCACTTTCCTTACCATCTGTTGAAAAATTAATTGACAATTTTCACTGTTACTATATAAAACACATACCCAGATTCCATAATTTGTAACTTGGTTTAGATTTTAGTGGGCTACAGATTATTTCTTTCTACTATGGATCTGACAAATAGGAAAGACTTTGCTAATCATTTTTTAAATAACTAAAAAAAGTAACAATGCATCTGTCACACCGTTATAATTTTAGCGACACTTTATTTTGAAATCCATGCATCATATTTTCCATTTGTTCTTATTCAATTTACTGGTTATTTTGAAATTTTCACATTATAAATTTTTGATGCTTTTGCATTTTTTGATTAATTCTGAGAAGCAAGCTAGGCATCAGAGGACTATTTTCTAACTGGCTAGACAATCTTAAGCGTGTACTGTTAACCAATCTTTTTGCCATTCTACAGAAAATCAAGTATCTTTAATTTTGCTAGGCCTGGGAATTATCTTTCAACTCTGTGTCTGGTTTCACTTTCCTTTATTCATTTGTTTGGATTCTGTGATAGAGTTCATTTTAGTTTTGGCACCATTTTTAAGGAAGTGTCGTACACGCGGGTGAACCCTAAGGAACGGGACTGCTGCAGGTAAAGATCATAACGTGAATGCATTTTAATATGGAACAGCTGTGTGAAGAGATTAACATGGACTCAGTTTTAAAGCCGTACCTATCTATAATCAGGTAGGTTAATTCCCAAGAGTAATACACTTCCAAAGAATCCAAACATTTTGTTCTAATTCTTAAACCTTTTGGCCTCATTAAATTGTGCTGTATATCTGCAGCCTCATTCATCAGCTCTCCGGATGCACCTCATCACACTTACCTGGGTTGCTCTGAATGATTTCTAATGTCATCTGGGTGAAAAATGAATGTAAATGAAGCATTCAGCAGCCACGTTTATGCCAAGCAAGAGGCTTGGGGCGGGGGGGGGGGGGGGAAGCAGAATTCAAAGAGTAGTTTCAGAGTTTTCTGTTAAAGCTCATCCAACTTTATGACTTGGTAATTTTGATATTTTTTGAAAACACAAGGGAACTTTGTTTTAAAGGACGTCTTTTAAAATAAAGTTATAATCAAATAGAGAATTTTTAAGAGTACTGAAAGCATTTTACTACATCTATCAAACTTTATTTTTGCACACTGGCCATTCGAAAAATAACATGGCTAGGGAAATTCTGAGTAATAGATTATGTAACAAATATCAATTATGCAGGTATGGGATTGGTAATACAGGGTTCTAGATCCTGTCACCATAAACATCTTTACTGCAAGCAATTTCACTGCAAACATTTTGCGCTGTAAATATTGGCTTTAAGGCAATTTCACCATAAAAGATAAAATCATGAAATATAAAAGAGGGTCATTCATTTAAAAAGACACAACGAAAGATGGAAAATGAGTAACAAGATGTAAAGGAATTTATTTTGTGTAATACAAAATATTTGAATTCGTTCCAAACGTATAATGTGGATTCAGAGCGATACTGCAAAATTCACTGCTCTTATTTCGTGGGTTAACCTAAACACTGGTCTTCAAAGTCATTGATTCATTGTGTTATACTTGTTTTGGTTTTTTTGCTTGTTCATTTGTCTCTTCCCTCGGCATAATACTTTTTTTTTCCTCCTTTGTTTGTTAAAATCTCTTCCTTTGTTAAGAGAGGTATCAGTTTCCAAATACTAGGATGCATAATTGTCACTCAGTTTGCATTTTTTGTGTGTGCTGTGAAAGCCTTCTACACTGTTGTTTCTTCTTGGCATACTGGCACATATCCACTGATAGACATTCCAAAGTTCTATAGGAAATGTGGGTTTACAACTCTGTGTCACAGTATATACCACTGTGAGGGCTAACAGTTATGTAATACAGAAATACATAGAATAATCACAATTATACAGAATTATACAGTATAATACAGAAATACACACAATAATGCATTGAAGGAGAAAGAAATCTAACTTTCAACCAGTTTGAAAAAACAGAACTGTCAAAACAAACTACCAATCAATTATTTTTTTTTATCTCTTATGGCAAAATTGCCTTACGGCCATTTAGTTATGAGGTGAAAATAATTGCAAAGAAAATCCTTGTGGCAAAGATGTTTATGGGATTTTTGCTTATGGCAAAAACACTGAACATTCTGGGTCATGTACACCCTTCCATGACAAAGGTAGACAATTAATTATCTTCCATATCAGTATCTGTGGGCTGTGACTCTCTCAGACTGAGTGGGTGGGTGGGTGGGAGGTAGGGAATTGTGAATAAGAAGGAGAAGTTAGAAAGGGGTCCTCAAATTCATTCACAGCCATTTGAAGTCATATATGAAGTGCGTATATATATATATACACACTACTTTTGGTGGGTATATATACATACTCTATGCACACATATGCCCTTAGCAAAAGCAATTAACTATACAAAATGATGTCTTGACCAAAGAAAAATACACTCAAAGGTCTGACTTAAAAGTGATCATCTGCTATCATCTATTCACTGTTAATTGATATGGAACATGCAAATACCAACAGATGATTTTTTTTGTTTAATAAAGTTTTCCCACATGAGAAAATGCGGGAAGCCATTACACTTCAAGGTAGAGTTCGTAAGAAGGACAAGACAGCAATTTTGCCATAAACGTAATTACTACTTGTTCAGTTCAGGAAGCTATGATCTGCATCTATCTGTCCCTCCTCTTTCAAGGATCTCTGTCAATTATTTTTCTGTTTTGTATCTATAAGCTTTCCCTGTATGTCTCTTTATTAACCTGTAACACAGAATAATGAATTAGCTCTTCCATCTTTAAAAACAAAGTATGGAGATACACACACACACACCCATACCTGTGTGTGTATCTAAACTATGACCTTGAGTTGATGGTCTTAATTCCCCTGTGATATTTGCAAATATTTTAGAAAAAAATGTTTTATATTCAGATTTCTCTTTTCTCACCCCTCGTTTACTTCTCAACCACCAGCTGGCTTTTATTCATACAATTTTATATTAGAAAGCTCATGCCAAAGTAGCACACATGGTCTCTTGTTACTGGAGATACAATGGACAGAGGGGATGCCCATTTTAAAATAGATATAGGGGTGCCTGGGTGGCTCAGTCGGTAGGCATCCAGCTTCAGCTCAGGTCATGATCTCACGGTTTGTGAGTTTAAGCCCCACAAGCAGTACTGACAGCTTGGAGCCTGGAACCTGCTTCAGATTCTGTCTCTCTCTCTCTCTCTCTCTCTCTCTCTCTCTCTGAAGTAAATAAACATTAAAATGTTTTCAAAAATAGATATAGGGGCGCCTGGGTGGCTCAGTGGGTTAAGCGTCTGACTTTGGCTCAGGTCATGATCTCACATTTGGTGGGTTCAGGCCCTGCATTGGGCTCTGTGCTGACAGCTCGGAGCCTGGAGCCTGCTTCGGATTCTGTGTCTCCCCCTCTCTTTACCCCTTCTCCACTCATGCTCTGTTTCTGTCTCAAAAATAAATAAAAATTAAAAAAAAATTAAATACGCATAAATTTGTATGGATATATCTGTGTATGTAGGTAAGCATATATGTATAAGTGTGCTTATCACAAAAACTTTGCTACAGCCACTGAAATTAGAATCACAGAAACAATCAAGTATCTAATTCCAAGAACATCTTAATGTTTATGTGAGGTAAAAATAACAATTAAATATTGCAGAAACTAAGCATTAATTTTCAAAGTTGCTTTGGCATTAATACAAGTGTGTGCCCTTAAGAAAAGTGTGTGTCCATAAAGCACGGGAGTCAGTATGTGAGCAAACAGAGAGACTGTTGCATAAGACTGGATTCATTAGTTTCACAAAAGTGAATGTGATATGAATCGTTTATCATGTGGTTTACTATGTCACAAAATGCTTTGTTTAAAAGTTTAGTTCCTATAAAAGGTGAAGGGGATGAGAAGCAGTGTTTCAAGATATTAATATTTAGACTGGACTTTTTTAGGATGCATAGAAGGAAAAATGGCTTTAAACCAGTAAATTCTTCATTTATTCAATTAAACAATTTGTGATAGTAGAGGATAAAAACTATTGCTTTCCTGATGACATAAATCCTCTTGTATTAAAACAAGGAAAAAAAAACGTTTATGCTATGCCTTCAAGACATGTTATTGTGTTAATCCTGGATGCAAATACAGTTTTCAAGGAGAAAAAAATTACAAATGTAGATGAAAATTACTTCTCTTTTTATACATTTTTTATTAATTTAAATTTGTTAAAATATATACTCCTTAAAATCAAGATTTGTCTGTGACAAATTCTGACATAATATGTAAAATACATTGCCACATTAAGAATTCTTCCATTTTATTTTATTTTTAATTTTTTTTAACGTTTATTTATTTTTGAGAGACAGAGAGAGACAGAGCCCAAGGAGGAGAGGGAGACACAGAGTCTGAAGCAGGCTCCAGCTCCGAGCTGTCAGCACAGAGCCAGACACGGGGCTCGAACTCACCAATTGTGAGATCATGACATGAGTTGAAGTCGGTCGCTTAACCGACTGAGCCACCAGGGTGCCCCAAGAATCCTTCCATTTTAAAAGAAGAAAAATATCCAGAAGTAAGTGAGATTCCCGGTGGTAGGTTTGGATGATACATTAATAAAATAAAAGATGATTTATCTAAACTTGTATCCGTTTAAAAACAGTGATATAAATGGTGGGGCTTGTACTTATATACTTCTATCATAAAATCATATTCTTAAAATTATGACTAAATTTAAGGTGCCAAAAGGTCACTTCCAAATGATGAAAGTAAGATTAACTACTAGAATTTTGAGATACAGTTGAATTTTGATTACATTTGTTTTATTTGAGTTCTTTAAAATATGGTAATGTTAGAATTATTTAGAACATTTAAATAAGCTGAAAATTCCTTGCCCCAAGTTATTTTCATAATTACATATTTGTCCTATAATAGAAATCCTGCTTCCAACTTTTGTTAGATAGTCTCAATTTATTTACTGTCATGCATTAAAAACTATCCCCAAATCTGAACTCGCTGCTGGATACCTAGAGTTCAGAGGTAAACAAAACACAGGCCCAGTCTTGTGGGATCTAGTAATCCAGAGAGGGGACCAAGGAGAGCTCCTATGGGGAGAGTACAGTGTAAGGGACATGTAGGATCCCATACAGTGTGCTTTGGGATCAGAGCACAAGCATCCAAACAAACCTGAAGGGGAGGGGGGTGTCAGGGACATCCTCTAGGGGGTGATGATTGCCCTGAATTTTGAAAAATGAGAAGTTAGTAAGTAAGGTAATTAAATATACATTATATCTTAGATTAATGCACCTGGATCTTCCCATTTCTTTTCATTCTGATACTTTTTTGGAAAGAACTATTTATAACATCAAGTTATCATCTGAAAGTATTCGGTCAATGGTTCAATTTATTAACTTTTTCAAAAGAAATGGTTTCTCTATACAATTAAAATAACTAGGTCCTCAGTAAAAAAAAGAGAAAAAAACCTCAACCTATGGATGAAACTTATGTCATAACATAATTACAGTATATGTAAGTATTCAAAGAGTTGAGTATTAAAAAGATTTGTAGTGAATTTGATGTTTTATGTGTGTGTATGCTTTCAATTCTTCGATCATAGTGCAATCACATATAGGCTAAAAGGCACCTAGGAGTATTCAAAGTATTCTAAAAAATTTCATCAATACTGTACCCAATTATTCACAGTAATGTGTCTGCAAAACTATCTAAATATATTAATTCATCTTTTCCCTCTCTCCTTTTAATTCCTAAAATACATATAAAACAATCTACTAGAGCTCATGATGAACTACACCTCTCCAAATGGTGAAAACAGCAACTAAAACCAAAGCGAATTGGCATTTTCTTCAACAGAGAGTTCTTCTGGATCAATGTGTAATATCTGTTGGAATTCTTGAAACACAAGAAACAGCTTATGATTTATCATTATGTTCCTAATGGATCCTTAGCATTTTAGAAAACCGAATTAAGAATCATTCTCTTATCAAATGTGAAGAGTCAGTCAGAAAGTTGAAATAAGCTGATGGTAGGATTGCTAGAAAGATAGTTAGTTACAGTTGATATCTTCTGCAGTATCAGCAGGTTTAGGTACATGGATGAACGTTCGAAATAGGTCTCCCAACAATACTCTTTTCTGCAGTTACATAATCACTGAAACAAATATATTACAACCTCAAAATTCCTGTCTTCACATTCCTCATTCCTTATGGAAATAGCATACTTTAAAAATATTATGCATATTAAAGAATTTGTCTAATATATTCTATTGAGTGTGTAAAACTGAATAAAGGAAACTTCCTCGAAAATGGTGTTGGGAAGCCAGAAGGGGAAGGGGGAGGTCTCAGGCCCTAACACCCCTCATCAGGTGCAGATCCCAATAAGAAGAAGTACTTTGCATTTGCAACAAAAACAGCCTACTTTCCCACTCCAGCAGGAGAAAGAATTTCTCTTTGCCCAGGAATGAGCTCAGCCAATAACAAAATATCTCAACTCAGCCAAGGAGAAACCATCGCCACCCTGAACGCTGGCTTTCCTCCAGTGGGTTTTGGCTCAAGCAGTGGTTTGCAACTCTCTCTTTTTTTTTCCCTGCAGAGTTCCTCTTCTTTGACATGGATACTTGCCTACCGCTTGCCATAGCTTACATGTCCTGAGCTGGAATTCTTCTGCTATTCCTGAATAAACCCATTTTGCTGATAAAATAACTGGCTGTTTTACTTTTTTTTTTTTTTAATGTTTATTTATTTTTGACAGAGAGAGACAGAGCATGAGTGGGGGAGGGGCAGAGAGAGAGAGGGAGACACAGAATTGGAAGTAGGCTCCAGGCTCTGAGCTGTCTGCACAGAGCCCGACACAGTGCTTGAACTCACAGACCGTGAGATCATGATCTGAGCTGGTCAGACACTCAACCAACTGAGCCACCCAGGCGCCCCTGGCTGTTTTACTTTGAAAGTTGACAAAATAAAAATGATTTTCAAATAAGGGTGCAATTTTTGCTGTTATAAATTGCTTCATTTGGAAATCTACAGAACAACGTCTATGAAGATAATTTTTAGACATGTAGGAAGTTTTAGTATTACTATAATAATTAAATGATCACAAAGTTTTCCTAGAAAAGCTTAAACTGTTCCTATTTTTCCATTCTCTTCTGGTTACTCTCTTCCTATAACATTTTCTCATACAGAATTTATACATAAGAAACAGATAGGATTTTATAGGTCCAAATTATTTTATTAATAAATTAGATAGAAGGTAATTAAGGATCACATAAAAAGTATTATGCTGAATAATTCTGTAACTGTGTCAGTGGTTTATAATCCATGATCCATATGACTTTATAATCAGCATGCTAATTTCCCCTCTTAGTGACCCTCCCTCACATCTCTTTAAAAACCACGTACATTGATACCAAAATGAAAGAAAATACTAGAAAATCACTCACTTTTTTATCTTTGTTGTATTTGGCAAATATCTCCTGGGCTCTCTCTTCTCCTCCATCCGTGAACAACATGATAATCTTATTGCAATTGGCTCTAGAAACATTATACTGTAAATAAAATTTAAAAAATGTGTATCATTCACACACAAAAAGGTAAGGAATATGAAGCAATAAGGAAAGAGCACGAATAGACTGCAAGGAAGGGTGTAGTATCTGTTTAGTAAGTATACTCTAAAGAACCAGTTCTCGGGTCAGGCCAGACCCATCTCTACAAGGGACTCTCCTCACCCCCCAGATATCCATGGGTCTCACTTCCTTTCGGTCTTTGATCAAGTGTCACCTATCAGTGAAGAATTTGCTGAAAATGGCTTTAAATTGTACTCTTTCTCCCAGGTTGTATTTTTCTTCATAGCATTTTACATTGTTTTATGTATACAGTATGTATTTTATTTGTTTGCATTTTGTTGGCTTCCCCTGATTGAATGTTAAGTGCTGTAAGGGCATGAAGTTTTGTCTTGTCTGATCGTGAAGAGCCTGGCATGTAATAACCTCTCAGTGGTTGATTAATAAATGGATTTTAAATGAATGGTTATGTCAGTTTCATGCCTCTGTAATTGTACCAGAAACAAATAAGTGGTATTAATGAAAAATGTGCGTACCCTTCCACATGTATTTTCAATCCACTGACAAACATTTTTGCTCCCTGTCCTCTTCCTTCACCGTATTTTATTCACTTTACCGCCCAAAACTGCAAACTTCTAGTTGATCCCTAACACCCAGCACTCTTTTGTATCTTTGTAAAGGCTGATACCTAATCCCAGAATATCCTCCTATCCTCTCTCAATCTGCCACACATATTCGAATCCTGAAAGACTCAATTCCAAAGATAAATCCTCCCTTAAACCTTCAGGTCCCCAAAGAGTCAGACAGAGGAAACAGTGATTAGCACCAAAGGGCCACTAAGATGAAGAACTAATTTAGAAAGCTGGAGCTCTCTGAGGTCTGAAATCATCATCTCAAGCTCCTACTGTTGTGAAATGTGTTTGCACAAGTGTTGAGAATAAAAGATTTCACTACTTTACGAACGCTCAGCTTCTCTGAAAATGTCAAGCCTCCAGCTCAGTACTGCTGAATGGAGGTATAATGCAAGCCAAATTTGTCATTTAAAAATTTTAAAAGCCACACTAAAGAATGTCTGAAAAATATCTGAAATTAATTCTACTAATATATTTTATTTAACCTAGTCACCCCCAAAATATTATCAATTGAACATGTAATCCATATGGAAATTACTGAGATAATACACATTTTTTTTTTTCTTTCACAGTAACTCTTCAAATTCTGGTGTGTATTTTATGTTTATAATGCATTTCAATTCAAACCAGCTGCATTTCAAGTCTCAACAGCCACATGAGACTTTGAGTAACATAAAGGCCATCACAGCCCTGGCCTTAAAATGATTACTATTTTTGAAAGAAATCATTCATTCTCTTGTAGTATTTACGTTTCTTAAAAAAACAAAAACAAAAAACATATCTCACTTTTCAAAGAAGATAAATCTCATTTCCTGTTGTAAAAGTTAATCAAGATAATATTATGCTCTACTGATGAAAAGATCCCATTTCATATAATGGCATCCCATTGACTAGGCCATTAGAACACTGGCAGTTAAAGCTTTAAACCAAGTATTATGAAAACTCAAATACTGACTAATATAATTTGTCATATTCAAGCATAGTTCTTTAAAGAAAGCCATCTGAAAATTGGACTTATCAAAAAGTTTCATATTTTATCATCAAAATGCTTTCGTGAAAGGTGTTGAAAATCCCTTAACTAGAATTAATTTATTTGATGATTTCATTTTATCTACATATATGAGATGGGCAAAATAACACGTACCTAAAAGACTGTTTCATAAAGTGATTCAAGATTCTTCCTTAGGACTTGGTTTCAATTTTGGAAGTAATGTTGGTATTGTTATTACTCAACACAAATACGAGGGTGGGTAAGGACATTGGGTCGTGCTGATCATTTGTGTAATTAGAATAGTAATGTTTCCCAAGAGAGATAGATATTAGGACATACAAAAAAGGCGGAATGAAGAAATGTTTTGCTTTCAACAAGATTTTTCCCCAGGAAGAGCCTCCTTAGTAGACACGTGGTCCAGCAAAGTCAGCAACTAGTCAAAGGAAGTGCAACTATCTAAAGAATCACGCAATCATAACAATTATATGTTACCAATTTGTAACAAATTAAGAAAAGGAAAGAACTCGACTATTTCAATAAAATGACAGTACAGTTGGTAACTTATTTTGTTATTTCATAACAAATTATGTATCTTCTTGCTTATCCTTGTATTCTGTGTGGCCAGTATACAGCCCAGAATCTATCATACTTATACTTTTTTTTTTTTTTGAAAAATGCATCTCTGTATATTTGTAATATTTTCTGAAATGCAACTGAGGACTAATTCAAATCTTAATTTAAGGCGTACTGTGGGATAAATGATACGTTTAATTCTATTTGATACTTGCTTTAGGGATCTTAATAATAGACCTTGCAATGACAAACAAAAAACAGAGAATGACATTGTGCAATAAGACGACTAGAAGTATTTGGAAGAGGTAACAAAATACCCTTCAACTTTGAATAAGGCAAGGCATGACATGTGGGAAAATTACTTTAAACTGAAGAACTGTAATACGTAAGGGACACATGGAAAGCAGACCAGATGAGACTGGCTTCAGGAATAAATGAGAACAGATTAAAAATAATTTACAATTGTAGAGGCAGTACGAGAGGCCAATAGGAGTTAAATCATATTTTATCAGCAACTAGTAATGAATCTGGGAGTTAATGTGGCCTCTCTACTGAGACTGGCTCTGAAATAGTACATTAGGCTTGAGACTCCTTATCATTTCACAACTGAAACCTGAATAGGAGAGAACAAAGTGAGGCAAATTAACAATACCAAGAAGAACAATTAAGATGCCACCAACTTGGTTGACTCAAAAGAAAAAGAACTTCCTTGAAAAAACTCCACAAAGTTGTATTTCTTTACTACAGAAAGAATACATCTTCATGTAATGGTCAATTACATTTGAATTTCAAAGTTCTGAGTTTTCATCCTTCTATGAGCCAACATACATCATTTCATAAGCATATGCATTTTACCAAATGTAACTCCCCTGGGAACTACAACACTGAACTACTTGGCTTTTCTGTCTCCTTACTTGCTGATCTAATGCTATCTAATAAATATCACCACCGCAAACTCGATATGTCTGAAATGGAGCTATTACTACCTTCACATACCTCTACTTTGATTCCTATGTTACCGGCCACCTAGCATTCTAGTCCAGAGAACTATCTGATTATCACCACATCACCCTCCTTAACATTTTTTTGCCTTTACTCCAACACCAGGATTTCTATAACAGCTAAACTTAGAACACTCGTTAGACCATGTCATTCTCATATTATAAACTTTTCATTTGCTCCTAAACACCTCATTAACTGATACCCCACGGCCTTTTTATTTCCCTTGCAGCTCCCGCATTGCTATGTCCCAGCCATGCCAAACCACCTGCCATTTTTCCAATGTGCCATGCTGTCTTATACGACTGTGGCTTTGTCCATGTTGTTCTTTTTCTCTGAAGTGATTTTCCCTCTCTCGTGTACCTACCTAAATTCTACTCATTCTTCAAAATCCTGTTTTCAAGGAAATGCCCCACTTTCCTGACCTCCTTTGGGTAAGTCGAACTCTGCCTCAGTAATGTTCAAATAAATACAGTGTGAATGCCCTATAACAGCACTAACGCATTGTACTAGGAATGATGATTTACCATGTCATGCTGGACCTTCTTGAGATCAGACAGCCTTGTTTACTTCTGCTATTCTAGCAATAGTAATGGAAATTGTGAGGCACACAATAAATATTGGCTGAATGAACAAATGAATGAGGCAACCAATCAGACATCTTGAAAACTATTTTAGAAGCCTTACTTAGGGAACAACCAAGTCCGACTTGCAGACAAGACTGCATTTAAGGGCCTATTTGGTGACTCAGCAAATATGGTTTGAATGATGAGCTGACTCTGTACCAGACACGTGCTAGTCATTAACTATAGTAATAATGACCATGACTCCAATACCAAGGCAACAACCCACACTCACATGAGGTTTGCTATGTGTCGGGTTCTGTGGACAATCCTGTCTACGGCCCTCTCTGCTGTACATGCCATGGTGTAAGTGAGGAAACCAAGGTATAGAAAGGTTAGGTTCACACTCTCAACCATTGTGATAATAGTGCCTCATGAGAGATAAAAACCTGAATGACGACTCCTGCTCTAGAAGAGCTCAAAATGACAGACAACATGGCCACTTGAAAACACTAGTCCACAGCGTGAGGTATGTGCTATGGTATGGGGCAGGCAGCAAGCATGCCGGAGTCTGAGAGTCTAACTGGAGACGTGGATGGGTGATCTGGTGAGGGAGAGATCTTCACTGAGGAAGAAATTCCTGCTCTGAGACTTATAGCCTATTCCCCTTAATGTCTGCCATTTGGACCTTTGTGGACATTAAGTAACAACTTTAAGAACCAAATAGATGTTTGAAACTAAAACATTTCTACCAACCGCTGGATGACTGAAAAACACAAGTTTCCACATAAATATGGCAGCAACTGAAATAAGAAAAAAGAAATGATATTCTAAATATGCCAACTAAGTTTGAAGTGCTTATGCAAAATTAAATAATTACCGTATGAATGTTTCTTTTGGAAAGAGAGTTCAAAGAGATGATGGAAGAGAAGATCTAAAAGGAAAAGAATGTCTACACGGTGTATGCCTTTGAGTTCGGGATTTAAAAATAAAAGTAGTTCAAAGATTTCTACTGCCTGGACACATCTGCTTTTTAAATAAAAGAAAAACAACAGTTATGTAACTGATAGTTACTGGTAGTAGTAACTACCAGCCTACTGAAATTCATATGCTATGATTCAGTAATAAAAGAGAAAAGGGATGGTATGGATACTTACATTAAGCAGCTGTTCGAAAGCAAAACTAAAGCCTTTCTTATAGTCTGTGATTCCTTTTGCTGTGATGTTATTCACTGCATCTTTCAGCACTTTCTTATTTCTTACGTTGGCTTGGACAAGGTGCTGAAAACAGCTCACATCCTGGGCATTGCTGTTAAACTGTGAAAGACACAAAAGTAAATACACAAATGAACATGAAAATCAATCACACAATTTTAGTTGCATTTGTGACTTCTATGTCCCAATCCTGTTGTGCTTTTTCTTTCATAAAGGAAAATGAGTAAACTGGTAACTGAAGTACACTGAGGATCAAATAGCAATTTTCATCTAAGCCTCCCTCCTACTGTAACCCTGAGCCTGTCACTCACCTTCATGAAGCTTAGCTTCTCTGATTATGAATTTGGGACTTTAATTATGTAAGATCCCTTTCAGCTCTCAAATATCCGAGCATTTAGAGGGGGGAAAAAACCCCAACAACAACAAACAATGAAATGTATTCAGAATCCAGAAATGATATGGAGCAGGTTCAAGGAGAAACTAGCCATTTGCTTGCCTCTCATAAGGAAAAGCTAGGCGGGAAAATAGTACACTTAACGACAGGAATAGAGGATTAGTAGTTTTTCTACCAGGTTTAATGGAGGAAAGTAATATGAAAGAATTAGGAACAATGGGTGGCCTTTCAGAACCATCACTCCACATCTTATATACCGAATGTCATGGAATCATGAAGGCAAGGCTAAGGGCAAGCAGGTCCTGGAAGACAGGTTTTGCTCTAAGTGACGAGTCCCTGAACCACAAGGATGCTACAGGAGGAGAGAATGTAAACTTTGATACCTGTCCAAAAGTGAAAATCTAACAATCATCACCAAAGTAGTATCACCAACCCCACAAAACGTGTTCACATAGTTCACTGGGCATTTCCAAAAGAACATAAGAACAAGAGAAGTAATGCAGTGAGATCCAGGGCACTGAGGTCAGTGGGATCATCCTACCGTTGATCAACTCTGCTATTTGTATGAGCCACTTGGGCTCTTGGGGCCTAGAGTCACATCTGCAAAATGAAGTTAATAATAAAAACATATTTTCTAGAAGGTAGGGGTCTGGCCAGATGAAATGCTGGAGATATTCTTAAAAACATATAATTAAATAATTTTAACAGGTGGATCACAAACCAAAATATAAACTTTGTAACTGATCACATACTTTTATAAATGTTAAAACATCATTCCTTTTTTTCCTCTGGAAATCATTGAAGCTTAATTATAAGGTGCACTGCACATTTCATTAATTCAATAAGCAAATGTTTACTATCAGCCTGTCATAGGTCAAAAATTATGGCAGGTGATGGTTTTATGCCTTCAGACATTTAGTAAATTATGCACAAACATATACATACATGTAAGCACATATATGATGTCTGCCTTGTGCTGCATTTATTCTAGAAATAGTAATCTTTTTCTCTTTGCAAATATCCTACAAGATAAGTATTATTACTATTCATGAGGAAACTTAGGTACTGGGAGGCTAAATAACTTGCACATTGTCACAAAGCAAATAAGAGACAGGATTAGATTAGCACTGTGACACAGAGTCTGGGGGATTTTAACTATTCTTATAGAGCCTCTTACTATATTACAATATATTATGATTCATTCTGTAAAGCAATATAGTATTAGTCCCTCGGAGACAATATCATGAGTGGGTTCTAGTTTGTACTGTGAGCAGTCAGGGGGAAATTCCTGTGAGAAATGACATTTCCTGTGATTCTAGAGAAATGTTTCATTTAAGACTATGGAGGAAGGCAAAAAGAACAACAATGTAAAGGGCTATGATGTTAGGGGCAGGGAGAAGACTTTCAGAGAAATATAAAGGAGGAGAGTTTAGCTCACTCACATATGACTGAGGACAATGACATAAAAGGAGTTCAGAGAGGGAAGCAGGGCTATATCATTCAGGGACTCACAGAAATGCTGAAGAATTGGGATTTGCTTTTCTGTCAAATGGTAAGTCACAGATTTTAAGCCACAAACAAAACAATTTAATGTAAAATTTTAAGAGATCATCTGAGCCGCTGTTTGGTAAACAGATTTAAGGTGAGCAATATTTAAAGGAGGGAAAATTATTAGAAGGCTATCATAGTAACCTAGCTGAACATAATAAGGGGCTCTTGATTTGGAGACGGTCAGAACAGGAGGGGGTACAGATCTATTTTGGAGGAAGAATCCACAGGATATGATGGTGAAGTGGGTGTATAGCTGAGGAAGGCAATAGTGCCCTAAATGCCATGCAGGTGTCTGACATGGGCATCAGGATGGTGGAGGGTAGCAGGAGTGATAGGTTCAGAGGTACTTGGGGAAAAGACCAGGGAAGTGTAGAGCTCAAGGGAGGGCGAGTTTTCATAACATTCAAAGTGTGAGACTCAAAAAATATCTTGGCTAAAGTTTAAAAAAAAAAAAAAGAAGAAGAAGAAGAAGGCTTCAGCATAGAAATTTGGTTTAAAACCTTGCATGTAACGATTCCAAACCCAGATAAAGACCCCACTAAAAAGGAGTACTATAGACCAATTTCCCTGATGAACATGGATGCAAAAATCCTCAACAAGATACTAGCCAACCACATCTAACAATATATTAAAAGAATTATTCATCATGATTAAGTGGGATTTGTACCTGGGATGCAGGGCTGGTTCAACATCAGCAAAACAATCAATGTGATACATCACATCAATAAAAGAAAGGACAAGAACCACACGATCTTCTCAATAGATGCAAAGAAAGCATTTGACAAAATACAGCATCCTTTGTTAATAAAACACTCAAGAAAATAGGGACAGAAGGATTATACCTCAAGATCATAGAAGTCATATATGAAAGACCCCCTCCCTGCTAATATCATCCTCAAAAGAACGTAGAAAAACTGAGAGCTTTACCCCTAATGTCAGGAATATGACAGGGATGTCCACTCTCACCATTGTTATTCAACATAGTATTAGAAGTCTTAGCCTCAGCAATCAGACAACACAAAGGAATATAAGGCATCCAAATCAGCCAGGAGGAGGTCAAGTTTTCAGTCTTCACAGATGAAATTATACTCTATATGGAAAACCCAGAAGATTCCACCAAAAAACTGCTAGAACTGGTCCGTGAATTCAGCAAAGTTGCAGGACATAAAATCAATGCACAGAAATCAGTTGCATTTCTATACACCAATAATGATGCAACAGAAAGAGAAATCAAGGAATCGATCCCATTTACAATTGCACCAAAACCCATAAAATACCTAGGAATAAACCTAACCAAAGAGATGAAAAATCTGTACCCTGAAAACTATAGAAGGCTTATGAAAGACATTAAAGAAAACAAAACAACAACAACAACAAAAAAAATGGAAAAGCATTCCATGCTCATGGATTGGAAGAACAAATATTGTTAAACTACCCAAAACAATCTACATATTCAATGCAATCCCTATCAAAGTAACACCAGATGAACATAAGGGAAGGGAAACAAAAATAATATAAAAACAGGGAGGGGGACAAAACAGAGAGACTCTCAAATATGCAGAACAAACTGAGGGTTACTGGAGGGGTTGTGGGAGGGGGGAGGGGCTAAATGTGTAAGGGGCACTAAGGAATCTACTCCTGAAATCATTGTTGCACTATACACTAACTAATTTGGATGTAAATTAAAAAAAAAAAAAAAAAAAAAAGCAAAAAGAAAGTAACACCGGCATTCTTCACACAGCTAGAACAAACAATTATAAAATCTGTATGGAACCAGAAAAGACCCCAAATAGCCAAAGCAATCCTGAAAAAGAAAACCAAAGCTGGAGGCATCACAATCCCAGACTTCAAGCTGTAATCATCAAGACAGTATGGTACTGGCACAAAAACAGACACTCAGATCAGTGGAACAGAATAGACAACACAAAAATGGACCCACAAATATATGGCCAACTAACACTTAACAAAGCAGGAAAGAATATTCAGTGGAAAAAGTCTCTTCAGCAAAGGGTGTTGGGAAACTGGACAGCGTCATACAGAAAACTGAACCTGGACCATTTTCTTATATGATATACAAAATGAAACTCAAAATGGATGAAAGATCTAAACATAAGACAGGAAGCCATAAAAATCCTAGAGGAGAAAGCAAGCAAAATCCTCTTTGACTTCGGCCGCAGCAACTTCTTACTCAACACGTCTCTGGAGGAAAGGGAAAGAAAAGCAAAAATGAACTACTAAGACCTCATCAATATAAAGAGCTTTGCACAGTGAAGGAAATAACAGCAAAACTAAAAGGCAACCAACGGAATGGGAAAAGGCATTTGCAAATGACATCTCAGATAAAGGGCTAGTAATCCAAAATCTATAAAAAACATCACATTTAACACCCAAAAAACAAATAATCCAGTGAAGAAATGGGCAAAAGACATGAATAGACACTTTTCCAAAGAAGACATACAGACACAGGAAAAAAGGCTCAACACCACTCATCATCAGGGAAATACAAATTAAAGCCACAATGAGATACCACCTCACACTACTTGGAATGGCTACATTAACAACTCAGGCAACAACAGATGATGGCAAGGATGTGGAGACAGAGGAACCCTTTTGCACAGCTGGTGGGAATCCAAACTGGTGCAGCCACTCTGGATAACAGTTTGGAAGTTCCTCAAAAAATTAAAAATAGAATTAACCTAGGGCGTAGCAATTGCACTACTAGGAATTTATCCAAATTCCTTCCAAACAGCTGTGCTGTTTCAAAGGGGCACATGCACCCCAGGGTTTACAGCAGCACTATTGACAATAGCCAAAGTATGGAAAGAGTCCAAATATCCATCGACAGATGAATGGATAAAGAAGATGTGGGGTGTGTGTGTGTGTGTGTATATGTATATATACATATACACACACACACACACACACACACACACACACACACAACAGAGTATTACTAGGAAATCAAAAAGAAGGAAATCTTTCCATTTGTAAAAACGTGGATGGAACCAGAGTGTATTATGCTAAGTGAAATTAGTCAAAGAAAGACAAATATCCTATGACTTCACTCATATGTGGAATTTAAGATACAAAACAGATGAACACAAAGCAAGGGAAGCAAAAATAATACAAACACAGGGAGAGGGACAAAACATAAGAGACTCTTAAATAGAATAAACTGAGGATCGCTGGGGGCGGGGGGTTGTGGGTGGGGGATGGGCTAAAAGGGTAAGGAGGATTAAGGAAGACACTTTTGGGGATGAGCAGTGAATGTTATATTAGGGGATAAATCACTGGAATCTACTCCTGAAAATATTGCACTACATGCTAACTAACTTGGATGTAAATTAAACAAAAATAAAAATAAAAATAAAACTTTAAATATAAAAGGGAAGTAGAAAAAGGAGTCCCTAAGACAACAGTTGAAATAAGTTCGCATGGAGGCAGGAAAAAAATCAGTAGACTGGGCTATTTGGGGTGACAAGAGGGGAAAAAATAGGTCTCAGGAGGAAAAACACTGCAGTTCAGATACAAAGATGGGGAATTCAAAGTGCCCACTGAACTCATCCACATTATACAATGTCAGTGGAGGGGGCAGAGCCCCCCCACATACTGAAGCACACTGGGAAGTGGTAGAACGTGCAGAGGCACGTCTTCCACATCTTCAAAGCACTTCGGCTGGGAAGAAAGAAGAAAAAGATTGGGGTACCTCTAAGGGTAAGCCTGAGGTCAAGGAAAGGCTTCCCTCAAGTGGAGGGTCACTAGAGCAAGAGAGGTTCATATCGAAGAGCGAAGGAAGAAAAGATGCAGGATAGTAGAGAGCGAAATACAAAGTTCTTGTGAGGGTGGGAAGGACACTTACAGCCTATGTGTGGAGGAATGACCCTTGAATGTGCATCGACTTCAATGTTCCAGGTAAAGAGCACGGGCTGAGTACCAATGCTGGGTGTATGCATAAATTAGGGGTTGAAAAGGTGACAGTCAACATCTGAACAGCAAAGCAATCAATGTAAAGTAAGGGAGGAGGCACCTGGGTGGCTCAGTTGGTTAAATGTCAGACTTCAGGAGAATAAGGAAGATGGCGGCGTGGGAGGACGCTGGGCTCACCGAGGTAGAATCACTTAGATTCCACCTACACCTGCCTAAATAACCCAGAAAACCGCCAGAGGATTAGCAGAAAGGAGTCTCCGGAGCCAAGCGCAGACGAGAGGCCCACGGAAGAGGGTAGGAAGGGCGGCTAGGTGGTGCGCGCTCCACGGACTGGCGGGAGGGAGCCTGGGCGGAGGGGCGGCTCGCTGGCCGGCCAAGCAGAGCCCCCGAGTCTGGCTGGCAAAAGCGGAGGGGCCGGACGGACTGTGTTCCGACAGCAAGCGCGACTTAGCGTCTGGGAGGTCATAAGTGAACAGCTCTGCTCGGAAAGCGGGAAGGCTGGAGGACAAAGGGAGGGAGAGCTGCTGAGCCCCCGGATGACAGAGCTCTGTTTGGCGGGGAACAAAGGCGCTCGCCAGCGCCATCTCTCTCGCCCATCCCCCAGCCAAAATCCCAAAGGGAACCAGTTCCTGCCAGGGAACTTGCTTGCTCCCCACAAACACCCAACACTGTGCTTCTGCGGAGCCAACCCTCTGCCAGCGGGTCTGACTCCCTCCCGCTGCCACACGGCCCCTCCTGTGGTGGATCACCTAAGGAGAAACGAGCTAAGCCTGTCCCTCCTGCCCCCGAGCACCTTGCCTACCCACCCCAGCTAATACGCCAGATCCCCAGCACCACAAGCCTAGCAGTGTGCAAGTAGCCCAGACAGGCCACGCCAACCCACAGGGAATCCCGCCCCTAGGAGAGGGGAAGAGAAGGCACACACCAGTCTGACTGTGGCCCCAGCAGTGGGCTGGGGGCAGACATCAGGGCAGACTGCGGCCCCGCCCACCAACTCCAGTTATACACCACAGCACAGGGGAAGTGCCCTGCAGGTCCGCCGCACCACTCCAGGGACTATCCAAAATGACCAAACGGAAGAATTCCCCTCAGAAGAATCTCCAGGAAATAACAACAGCTAATGAACTGATCAAAAAGGATTTAAATAATATAACAGAAAGTGAATTTAGAATAATAGTCATAAAATTAATCGCTGGGCTTGAAAACAGTATAGAGGACAGCAGAGAATCTCTTGCTACAGAGATCAAGGGACTAAAGAACAGTCACGAGGAGCTGAAAAACGCTTTAAACGAAATGCAAAACAAAATGGAAACGACAACGGCTCGGATTGAAGAGGCAGAGGAGAGAATAGGTGAACTAGAAGATAAAGTTATGGAAAAAGAGGAAGCTGAGAGAAAGAGAGATAAAAAAATCCAGGAGTATGAGGGGAAAATTAGAGAACTAAGTGATACACTAAAAAGAAATAATATATGCATAATTGGTATCCCAGAGGAGGAAGAGAGAGGGAAAGATGCTGAAGGGGTACTTGAAGAAATAATAGCTGAGAACTTCCCTGAACTGGGGAAGGAAAAAGGCATTGAAATCCAAGAGGCACAGAGAACTCCCTTCAGACGTAACTTGAATCGATCTTCTGCACGACATATCATAGTGAAACTGGCAAAATACAAGGATAAAGAGAAAATTCTGAAAGCAGCAAGGGGTAAACGTGCCCTAACTTATAAAGGGAGACCTATAAGACTCGTGACTGATCTCTCTTTTGAAACTTGGCAGGCCAGAAAGGATTGGCACGAGATCTTTAATGTGCTGAATAGGAAAAATATGCAGCCGAGAATCCTTTATCCAGCAAGTCTGTCATTTAGAATAGAAGGAGAGATAAAGGTCTTCCCAAACAAACAAAAACTGAAGGAATTTGTCACCACTAAACCAGCCCTACAAGAGATCCTAAGGGGGATCCTGTGAGACAAAGTACCAGAGGCATCACTACAAGCATAAATCATAGACATCACAATGACTCCAAACCCGTATCTTTCTATAATAACACTGAATGTAAATGGATTAAATGCGCCAACCAAAAGACATAGGGTATCAGAATGGATAAAAAAACAAGACCCATCTATTTGCTGTCTACAAGAGACTCATTTTAGATCCGAGGACACCTTTAGATTGAGAGTAAGGGGATGGAGAACTATTTATCATGCTACTGGAAGCCAAAAGAAAGCTGGAGTAGCCATACTTATATCAGACAAACTAGACTTTAAATTAAAGGCTGTAATAAGAGATGAAGAAGGGCATTATATAATAATCACAGGGTCTATCCATCAGGAAGAGCTAACAATTATTAATGTCTATGCGCCGAATACAGGAGCCCCCAAATATATAAAACAATTACTCATAAACATGAGCAACCTTATTGATAAGAATGTGGTAATTGCAGGGGACTTTAACACCCCACTTACAGAAATGGATAGATCATCTAGACACATGGTCAATAAAGAAACAAGGGCCCTGAATGACACATTAGATCAGATGGACTTGACAGATATATTTAGAACTCTGCATCCCAAAGCAACAGAATATACTTTCTTCTCGAGTGCACATGGAACATTCTCCAAGATAGATCATATACTGGGTCACAAAACAGCCCTTCATAAGTATACAAGAATTGAAATTATACCATGCATACTTTCAGACCACAATGCTATGAAGCTTGAAATCAACCACAGGAAAAAGTCTGGAAAACCTCCAAAAGCATGGAGGTTAAAGAACACCCTACTAACGAATGAGTGGGTCAACCAGGCAATTAGAGAAGAAATTAAAAAATATATGGAAACAAACGAAAATGAAAATACAACAATCCAAATGCTTTGGGATGCAGCGAAGGCAGTCCTGAGAGGAAAATACATCGCAATCCAGGCCTATCTCAAGAAACAAGAAAAATCCCAAATACAAAATCTAACAGCACACCTAAAGGAAATAGAAGCAGAACAGCAAAGGCAGCCTAAACCCAGCAGAAGAGAAATAATAAAGATCAGAGCAGAAATAAACAATATAGAATCTAAAAAAACGGTAGAGCAGATCAATGAAACCAAGAGTTGGTTTTTTGAAAAAATAAACAAAATTGACAAACCTCTAGCCAGGCTTCTCAAAAAGAAAAGGGAGATGACCCAAATAGATAAAATCATGAATGAAAATGGGATTATTACAACCAATCCCTCAGAGATACAAACAATTATCAGGGAATACTATGAAAAATTATATGCCAACAAATTGGACAACCTGGAAGAAATGGACAAATTCCTAAACACCCACACTCTTCAAAAACTCAATCAGGAGGAAACAGAAAGCTTGAACAGACCCATAACCAGCGAAGAAATTGAATCGGTTATCAAAAATCTCCCAACAAATAAGAGTCCAGGACCAGATGGCTTGCCAGGGGAGTTCTACCAGACGTTTAAAGCAGAGATAATACCTATCCTTCTCAAGCTATTCCAAGAAATAGAAAGGGAAGGAAAACTTCCAGACTCATTCTATGAAGCCAGTATTACTTTGATTCCTAAACCAGACAGAGACCCAGTAAAAAAAGAGAACTACAGGCCAATATCCCTGATGAATATGGATGCAAAAATCTCAATAAGATACTAGCAAATCGAATTCAACAGCATATAAAAAGAATTATTCACCATGATCAAGTGGGATTCATTCCTGGGATGCAGGGCTGGTTCAACATTCGTAAATCAATCAACGTGATACATCACATTAATAAAAGAAAAGATAAGAACCATATGATCCTGTCAATTGATGCAGAAAAGGCCTTTGACAAAATCCAGCACTCTTTCTTAATAAAAACCCTCGAGAAAGTTGGGATAGAAGGAACATACTTAGACATCATAAAATCCATTTATGAAAAGCCCACAGCTAACATCATCCTCAATGGGGAAAAACTGAGAGCTTTTTCCCTGAGATCAGGAACACGACAGGGATGTCCACTCTCACCGCTGTTGTTTAACATAGTGTTGGAAGTTCTAGCATCAGCAATCAGACAACAAAAGGAAATCAAAGGCATCAAAATTGGCAAAGATGAAGTCAAGCTTTCGCTTTTTGCAGATGACATGATATTATACATGGAAAATCCGATAGACTCCACCAAAAGTCTGCTAGAACTGATACATGAATTCAGCAAAGTTGCAGGATACAAAATCAATGTACAGAAATCAGTTGCATTCTTATACACTAACAATGAAGCAACAGAAAGACAAATAAAAGAAACTGATCCCATTCACAATTGCACCAAGAAGCATAAAATACCTAGGAATAAATCTAACCAAAGATGTAAAAGATCTGTATGCTGAAAACTATAGAAAGCTTATGCGGGTAATTGAAGAAGATATAAAGAAATGGAAAGACATTCCCTGCTCATGGATTGGAAGAATAAATATTGTCAAAATGTCAATACTGACCAAAGCTATCTACACATTCAATGCAATCCTAATCAAAATTGCACCAGCATTCTTCTCGAAACTAGAACAAGCAATTCTAAAATTCATATGTAACCACAAAAGGCCCTTGACACAAAATGTCAGCCAAAGTAATTTTGAAGAAGAAGACCAAAGCAGGAGGCATCACAATCCCAGACTTTAGCCTCTACTACAAAGCTGTCATCATCAAGATAGCATGGTATTGGCATAAAAACAGACACATAGACCAATGGAATAGAATAGAAACCCCAGAACTAGACCCACAAACGTATGGCCAACTACTCTTTGACAAAGCAGGAAAGAACATCCGATGGAAAAAAGACAGTCTCTTTAACAAATGGTGCTGGGAGAACTGGACAGCAACATGCAGAAGGTTGAAACTAGACCACTTTCTCACACCATTCACAAAAATAAACTCAAAATGGATAAAGGACCTGAATGTGAGACAGGAAACCATCAAAACCCTAGAGGAGAAAGCAGGAAAAGACCTCTCTGACCTCAGCCGTAGCAATCTCTTACTCGACACATCCCCAAAGGCAAGGGAATTAAAAGCAAAAATGAATTACTGGGCCCTTATGAAGATAAAAAGTTTCTGCACAGCAAAGGAAACAATCAACAAAACTAAAAGGCAACCAACGGAATGGGAAAAGATATTTGCAAATGACATATCGGACAAAGGGCTAGTATCCAAAATCTATAAAGAGCTCACCAAACTCCACACCCGAAAAACAAATAACCCAGTGAAGAAATGGGTGGAAAACATGAATAGACACTTCTCTAAAGAAGACATCCAGATGGTCAACAGGCACATGAAAAGATGCTCAACGTCGCTCCTCATCAGGGAAATACAAATCAAAACCACACTCAGATATCACCTCACGCCAGTCAGAGTGGCCAAAATGAACAAACCAGGAGACTATAGATGCTGGCGAGGATGTGGAGAAATGGGAACCTTCTTGCACTGTTGGTGGGAATGCAAATTGGTGCAGCCGCTCTGGAAAGCAGTGTGGAGGTTCCTCAGAAAATTAAAAATAGACCTACCCTATGACCCAGCAATAGCACTGCTAGGAATTTATCCAAGGGATACAGGAGTACTGATGCATAGGGGCACTTGTACCCCAATGTTTATAGCAGCACTCTCAACAGTAGCCAAATTATGGAAAGAGCCTAAATGTCCATCAACTGATGAATGGATAAAGAAATTGTGGTTTATATACACAATGGAGTACTACATGGCAATGAGAAAGAACGAAATATGGCCCTTTGTAGCAACGTGGATGGAACTGGAGAGTGTGATGCTAAGTGAAATAAGCCATACAGAGAAAGACAGGTACCATATGGTTTCACTCTTATGTGGATCCTGAGAAACGTAACAGAAACCCATGGAGGAGGGGAAGGAAAAAAAAAAAAAGAGGTTAGAGTGGGAGAGAGCCAAAGCATAAGAGACTTAAACACTGAGAACAAACTGAGGGTTGATGGGGGGTGGGAGGGAGGGGAGGGTGGCTGATGGGTATTGAGGAGGGCACCTTTTGGGATGAGCACTGGGTGTTGTATGGAAACCAATTTGACAATAAATTTCATATATTAAAAAAAAAAAATGTCAGACTTCAGCTTAGGTCACGATCTTACATTTCTTGAGTTCCAGCCCCAAGTTGGGCTCCGCGCTGACAGCTTTGAGCCTGGAGCCTGCTTCGGATTCTTTGTCTCCCTCTCCCTCAGTACCCCCCCCCCCCCCACCGGTTGATGCTCGCTCTCTCTCTCTGTCTCTGTCTCCCTCTCTCTCTCTCCCCCCTCTCTCAGAAATAAATGAACATAAAAAAATAAAAAGATAAAGGGAGGAGATGGAAGGTTTGGAGAGAGTACAGATAAAACAAGAAGGAAAATGTCCTGCACAGATAATTAATTTGAGTTCTTGCTCATTTTTATTTGAACACTACTTTCAGGTACATCATATATATGAAGAAAAAGCCCCAATACATATTTTTTGCTTTTTCCATAAAATCAAATGTTGAAAACTTAGTATCTTCAGATCTAAATTCCACTGCCTCTTTCATTCCATTCTTTGATAACTTGACACAATCTTATCTTACACATTCTATTTTGAAAACAAAAGAATGTGAGAATTCCCATGTTAGAACATTTAAAAAAAAAAGTTTGCTAGTACATCAACAGTAAAATATCTGACTTTAGAGAATTATTAGAAATGGTTATAGGAGATGTTATTAACTGATTTAAACGATGAATCATGATAAAATTAGAAGTTACGCAGAAAATGAACACTAAATAATGTATTGCCCTGAGTCTTTTGGTTGGCCTTGACCTGCTTTTAACACATAAGAATGAAGCATCTCGTTAAGTCACTTTAACAAACTGATTAAATGTAAATTCAATTCATTAAATACAAATTCAGTGGTGTGTAACAGAAATTCTCTGATTATACTCATAATAAAATTCATAAATAATGCAGAGAAATGAATAGCTTACAAAGTGTAAGTCCCCAGAGCGAATCTTACCCTCCTAGGAAAGGGATGAGAAAGTTTAAAAGTTCTAAATTAGGCAAGTGTATATTTCACAGACACCTTACACTCGTCCGCTTTTAGAGTAGACAAAAAGAACAGGTTTATTTTCACAAGCTGAAACTGCAGTCTTTGGTAACATGTGCCTAGACGTCAATTTATAAACCACATATTTAATACATGAATCATACATATATTAAAAACCTTAGGGCAAAGTTCACTAATATAGTATTACAAAGCTTCAAAATTGTATCCTGCGAACAAAAATTGATTTATGGAGGCCAGTTTTTGTCATCTACTAAGAAAATGCTTTAAAAAAAAATGTATATTTAATCCTACAGAGTCAGAAATCCAAACTAACACACTGATTCCTTTCCTGATCCCAGAAAATTCAGCTGAGCAGATCCCTTATTAGAACTGCTGAGAAAATCACTGCTAGCAGGCGGAGAGAGAAAGAAGTGTGGGTCAGAGTAAGCATGTGGGGTATAAATCAAGTGGGACTTTGTATCCCTGCTCCAGCAAATGAACATTCTTTCCTCTCCTCCTTCCCTATCACCTGTTCCTCTGCCTACCTGCAACACTTCTCTTCCTCACTTGGTTGCTGTCCTTACCTCAACAGTTGTTCTTTACAAAGAGCTTTCCTGACCTTCCCTGACTGGATCCAACCATCCCACTGTAACCTCTCCTAGGCCTAGATGGATCTCTTCTTTACAGAATACAACACAATTAAAATTTCCTATTTCTTTGTATGGTATCCTGATAGATGTCTCCTTTGGATTAGAAGTCCACACAAAGAAAACAGCCATCCCACCATTGCAACCTTAGCACTTGGCATATAATAGTATGCTATAAATATCTAATGAGTATATGAATGGAGTTCCATTAGAAGACAGTGTGGGGGCGCCTGGGTGGCTTGGTCGGTTAAGTGTCTGACTTCGGCTCAGGTCATGATCTCACGGTCTGTGAGTTTGAGCCCCGCGTCGGGCTTTGTGCTGACAGCTCAGAGCCTGGAGCCTGTTTCAGATTCTGTGTCTCCCTCTCTCTCTGCCCCTCCCCTGTTCATGCTCTGTCTCTGTCTGTCTCAAAAATAAATAAACGTTAAAAAAAAATTAAAAAAAAAAAAAAAAAAAAAAAGAAGACAGTGTGAAATGTTGACCAAAATCAAGTTATAGGAGTGCCTGGGTGGCTCAGTCAGTTAAGTGGCCAACTTCAGCTCAGGTCATGATCTCGTGGTCTGTGAGTTCGAGCCCCACATCAGACTTTCTGCTGTCAGCGTGGAGCCGACTTTGGGTCCTCTGCCTCCCTCATTCTGTCCCTCCCCCGCTTGCATTCTCTCTCAAAAATAAATATTAAAAAAATCCAAGTTATAGATTTCTAAATGCAGAAATTATATTTTAGCTCTACAATATGTTCTTAAACTTGTATATTCCTAAATATAAGTATTCTGTCCAAATAGACACTATTCAAATACCCAAATGAAGATGTACGTAAAACATCTATCTTGGAGCCTGACACAAAGTAGATGTTAAGTCAAGTGCAACTCTATCTTTTAAAAAAAATAATTTTACTATAAACATTAGTATGCTCAATTCTCAAATCAGAACAGACCCTAGATTAATGATGAATAATATCAGCTTTGGTGAGTTTTAAATAAAGTTCACTAACAGGACGATACAGGTATCCTTCAAACACTAACTTAATGTCTGAAATAGCCTCTGAGATAACCATCAACAATAAATTTCAATGCTTCCAAAGAACCTTTCTGTTAAATATCACAGTCAAATACACCCATCATATTAAAAGATACTTTCAGAGCCAAAATAAATCACTAACCTCTCAAATGAATTTAAACTCCTGGTTTTATAAAGACAGTATTTTTGTTCTCACGTACTCTGCTAAGTAAGAAATCATTTCACAAAATACTTCGGACAGACAGAACTCTGTTCATTGAATTCACCTTGGATAAAGATGATGAAATGTTGGCACTGCCTTGATACACACCATAAGTCGAAGTAGCATCAAGTCCTTGGAAAGCAAATTTGTCTACAAATGGCACCCTCATGGGGTGTTCTAACACAGCTTCACAGGGCACCAGGTCTACCTTTGAAATGGTTAGCAGGCTCAAGTAGTTTTCCTCTAGAAATAGTAAAAATTAGGGGTGCCTCGGTGGCTTAGTAGGGTAAGCGTCTAAGTCCTGGTTTCAGCTCAGGTTATGACCTCACATTCATGGGTTCAAGCTCCTCATCAGGCTCCACAATGACCATGGAGCCTGCTTGGGATTCTCTCTCTCTCTCTCTCTCTCTCTCTCTCTCTCTGCCCTCACCCCACTTGTGCTCATTCTCTCATTCTCTCT
This sequence comes from Panthera uncia, assembly GCF_023721935.1. NCBI lineage: Eukaryota > Metazoa > Chordata > Mammalia > Carnivora > Felidae > Panthera > Panthera uncia. Next base: position 82,815,167 of record NC_064816.1, read on the forward strand.
CTCAAAATAAATAAATAGGTCAACAACAACAACAAAAAACACCCACCTCAAATCCAGACCTGCCTGCTTTGAAATATGGGTAATTCTTGAAATTACAAAATACAAGTGAACTTATTTACATAATCTAAATATAATAAATAATTTATGTAACAAATTATATTATGCAGGATTATTTATTTCGATAAATTATCTAAATTAAATAAACTATAATTTCGTGTGTCAAGTCTTTACAATTATGATATGAGAAGCTATCCACACTTTGGACACAAGATGGCGATGCAGGAAAATAAAAGCAAAGTGAACAGAGGATGTGATCTTTAAAATCTTGGTTAAGTTTTATTCCTATTATAAATATTTTCATTTTCTTATTTTTACAGGAAATTTAAAAATGGGAAATATTATAAGGCAACAAAATGGTTATCCTAAAACTCAGAGAAACAGCTGATAACATTTATCCATACACATATGTACATAATCAGTTGAGAATGATTTTTCAAGTTTTTTAGCTACTGCCAAATTAACTTCCAGAAATTGTGTGCCAATTTATAATATATTTGTAACAGTCTCACTCCACTTTCATGAATACGTAACATTTTTATTTGCTAAATCCTAAGTACAAAGATTATTTCAATCTTTTAATTACTTGAATTTTCTTGATGGCTAATGATGTAAAACTTTCTCATATATCAATTTTCATATAATCTTGTGAGTTGTCTTATTTTTATTTATAATAAACAAAGATTTAGAATATATTTCTAGAACATTTTTTATTCCTTTACTATTTCTATTATTTCACCGATTTACTGTTAATAATAATAATAAAAATATCAGCTAACATATATTGAGAATCACAACAGTGCCAGGCTAAACACTTTACATGCATTGATTCATTTAATCTTCACCAAGCTTATGGTTTTAGTTTTAGTTTTGAAGATTTAAAAATATGCAATGCTTCACGAATTTGCGCGTCATGTTTGTGCAGGGGCCATGCTAGTCTTCTCTTTATTTTTCCAATTTTAGTATATGTGCTGCCAAAGTGAACATTGGTTTTACTTTTTTAATAGTTTCCATTATACAATTGATGAAATGAGTCTGACAGTGTAAAGCAAAGTGCCCCAAATCACACAGCAACCAAGAGTCAGAGCCCTACTTCAAACCCAAACAATCTGACACACTTTTCTCTATGGTGTCTCATCATTTCCAACTGATACCAAAAAAAGTAAGCGGCCATATCCTGTCATGCTACTTTTTCCACACTTCCGGTTGAACTTTGGAACCTTTTTTTTTTTTTTAATATAATTAAAATTGCATTTACCAATAAATTCTGGAAAAACTGACATTTTCACATGAGTCACCTTTTCATTTCAAGAAGTTATTATTCCACATTCATTTCTGTATATCCATTTCAACTCTTCTACTTATACCTCATATTCTTTTCTCTTTTCTACAGTGCAGATCCAACATATATTATTCAAAGTATTTCTAGGTAATTCATGATTTTTGCAAACATTGTGAATAGGATTCTAATTTCTATTATTAATCCCTGTCCAGGGAAAACCAGAAGGGGTGGTCACCCTTGCAAGTTAGAGATGCTATAAATATCTTTGTTAATAGCACCATGGAACTTCAACACTCTAGTCCTCAAAATGACATGGTTGTTGCCCAACACTGGCTGCTGGTTTATGGTTTCCTTGGCCTGTTGGATAAAAAAAATTGATTAAAAGAAGTTCTACTTTTCAATCCAACTTAACAAAGTCAGGTCTAATCCAAGTCCTGGCTCTACAAAGTATCAATGTCCATAGACAGCTGTTTCAATTATCTCCTTGGAGCTATAAATTCCTTCTTTCTGGAGGGGGGAGCTTTAGCACATCAACTGGAAAGGCCCCCAATTTCTAAAATCTTATCATTTAGATAAGATTGTTTTAACTATTAAAAGAATTAATAAAAGGAGTAATGAATTCTGTAAATGTCAAAAGAAAGTCACATTAATAAAATAGTGAAGATATTGACATTATTGACACAAAATTTATGTTTGCCTATAATTATAAAACATGGGCCATCTAAACTTTTGATAAGCATTTTTACTTTTAAACAAATATTTCAATTAACGTGAATCACGATGTGCTGAAAATTCAGTCTGTTGACTTTTTGTTGAAATATTGAGTGAATTTCTGAATAAGCCCCAGTATCATTTTTAATATATTCTATTCATATTATCATATACAAAACTCTTAAACAGCTCTAGTTATATGCATTTGGAGTTTCAAAAAATTGAGAGTATTTGTATTTAGCTTCCTGGCTCATCTCTACTTGATATTAATGTTTTCTTTCTCAACCATCATTTTGTCAACCACTGTGCAATCCTGATTCCACAGCACTTGACCAGCTAGAAATATGGGCAACTTTCTCATTATCAGTCTTAAGATGTAACAAGCATATCAGTATTATTTCTATCACAAGTTTTTTTCATAGCCCTGTGGAAATTTGAAAGCCAGCTCCCAAGGATGAAACTTTAATGAGATGACAAAATGATCATATCTACTCTGATTTTTTCCTCTTTACCAACATTATGATGCAGAGTTGACCAATATGCTAAATGTTTGTATGGTACCTGAAGCTGATTACTTGGAACATCTTTCCTAGTTGAAAAAAAGATCAATTGTGAGTTTGGCTGGATTTGCCTGAAAAACTCAGAGAATGATATACATATCTAAAGTATTTACAGAGAAGAGATGCTAGAGTCAGATAAAATAAGTAAGGATGACTCTAATCATTTAAGAACACAAACATATTTAATCAGTGATTGAAATTTATTATAAAATTCTGACAACTATGTAAGACTCCCCCCTCCACTGTTATGACTAACCAAGAAATAGACTCAATTGAAAAAGCACCACTATGTGCCTTGCATTTTTTTCTTTTTCAAAAAAAAATTTTTAATGCTTATTTTTGAGAGAGACAGAGACAGAATGCGAGTGGGTTAAGGGCAGAGAGAGAAGGAGACACAGAATCCGAAGCAGGTGCATTTTTTTCTTCTTCAAAAAAAAATTTTTAATGCTTATTTTTGAGAGAGACAGAGACAGAATGAGAGTGGGTTAAGGGCAGAGAGAGAAGGAGACACAGAATCCAAAGCAGGCTCCAGGCTCCAGGCTCCAAGCTGTCAGCACAGAGCCCGACACGGGGCTTGAACTCACGAGCTGTGAGATCATGACCTGAGCTGAAATCGGACACTCAACCAACTGAGCCACCCAGGCGCCTCTGCATTTTTCTATATACAGTAACATTTCAGTAAAACAGACAGTGTCTCTATAGTCAAAAAAAAAAAAGCATCCATTGGTGGGGAGGTGGGAGTGCAGGGGTATAGAAAATAAACAACAAACATATATATATATATATATAGATATATATAGATATATATATATATATCAAGTATCAGGTGGAAAAAAATGCTACGAAGAAAAAGAAAGTGAAGTCAAGTGACTGACAATGATTAAAGAGATAGTATAACCAAAACTGGAATGACACTGGAGATTTGGTAGTCAAGGAGGTCCACTCTATTATGGAAACACTTGAATGAAAAGAAGCATGCATCTATCTAGACTCAGAAGCATCAAGACTCAGGGTAAATCAGAAGCAATTTCTAATCTGTGCATACCAATAAGATATGCACTTAACAGAAAGAAGAGATCTATTTTTTTTAAGTAAGGTTAGTAACATCACCACCAAGTTCTTTTAAACAGGAAACAGCATTTGGAACCAACAAATAGTTACCAGCATGACTTGAAGAAATTATATTCAACCTAACTCTGTTCCACTGAAATCAAACATATAAATATACATATATTTTAAAATATATTTCAGGGGCGCCTGGGTGGCTTGGTCGGTTAAATGACCGACTTCGGCTCAGGTCATGATATCGCAGTCCGTGAGTTCTAGCCCCGCGTTGGACTCTGTGCTGACAGCTCAGAGCCTGGAGCCTGTTTCAGATTCTGTGTCTCCCTCTCTCTGACCCTCCCCTGTTCATGCTCTGTCTCTCTCTGTCTCAAAAATAAATAAACGTTAAAAAAGAAAAATTAAAAAAAACAAAATAAAATATATTTCAATATAACAAATATTTGAAAAACTTGAGCATGATTAGGGTATAAACTAATGAAAAAAAGTAAATAAAGAAGATACCTACTAACAGAGCATCAGGTTAAAAAGGAGAGAGAACAAGAGGAATGAAAAAAAATTTGGGATACTACATTTTCAAAGTGTATAATCTTTGGACAAAATGTTAGAAAGAGGAATTAATTATGGAAAAAGGCAAATACTAATATTTGATATTTATAAGAGAATTTAACATGCAAACAGTCACTTTATGCCAAAGTCCTTTTCAATGGAACAAATTACAAAAAGACTTTCATGTCTAGTTCATGTTTTCAAGTTCTACCATAGACATCAAGATTCTCAAAATGTTTTCTAGAACCTTAACGATGTGCTGAAAGGGGATTCTGCTATTCACAAATTAAGGTTAAAGTCGATGCATTCTACAAGTCAGTACTGTAATGTAATATCAATTTATATTTTGATTTCTGCTGAATTTACGCCTACTAAGTAATTAGGAACAAATACGAGAGCTTAAATAACTGTGAGCAATTTGGCTAAAGTTACAGCTCAGGTCAGCCCCAGTCACTCTCTTGACCTATTGTCATGATTAAATGAATACTTGGATTCTGAATAATCTTACCAAGTCCTTACATGCCTATGGCGCATGGACTCATTTCCTAGTCCTTCAAGTCCCAGAAAATAAGTTGTAACTTTTATATTATTAAAAACAATAAATTAGTTCAAAAGAAAAGTTCTCCTTCAGCCTCACCTTAAGTATCACATTGTCATTTCTAAAACTGCAAATGAAACTAATTTCTAAGTACCAAAAACTGTCTTTAGTGCACCATGTAATTAATGGAAAAAATATTTATAATGCTTGTCAACACCTTCTTATAAACTTTCCTTATACATGCAAAGCAATTAATTTATCCTCTGGCAATCTTTTTTTTTTTTTTTAAACTAAATAACCTTGATTACGTGCCCTGTTATTATAAACTCTAAATTTGTCCTTTATTTGATAGTCTTCTCAAATAGAGTCTTCCATAATTTCTTTATGTATCTTTTAAATAGAGTTAAGTTTATAAAGCACCCATCTTTACCTTAAAAAAAAAAGCATATAAAAAGAGAGAACTAGGGTCCTTTTAATAAATCTAACTCTACTCATCCTGTCTTAATACTCCCCTCCATAAAGCAAATGGCTACAGTATAAAAATATTCATAAACATCCATACTACTAATAATGCTGTGAATTAACCAAGATCTTAAAATCTAAATCAGCAATAAGCATTATAAGTTACAACAAGCTCCAGACAGATGCCTGTTGGACTTTGCTAAATGTACCTCCCTCCAGTACCTTGACTTCCTGATTTCCTCATGGCCTAGGACTCACTGGACAGGCTTTGCTAAATGAAGATTCTGACCCTGAAGTGTGGTGCCTGAGAGTCCGCATTTCTAACCAGCTGTCAGGGGCTGCTCTGCTTTTCAGTCATGGGCCCCTCCTTACGTGGCAAGGGCATAAAGCTACAAAATTCTTGGTCATTGACATAAAAGAGAGCTGAATCGACATAAAAATATCTTGAAATCTAGATGATGACTATTTTATAAGACATGAAATGAAATTTCTGTTCTAGACTTCATGGCTCACAAAAATGCACTGGCACACCAATTATCTGTCACTTTATTTGTGCTCTGGCAAAAAGAGGGCCTGTTTTGTAAGGATGAAAAAACTCACTTTTAAATTTAAGTAGTGCAACAACTTACAAATGTGCTCATTATTACAGGCAGAGTAGCAAAGTTCTAAGCTACGAAAACCATGCCCTTGTCTAGGAACACACGAGGCATATTTTAGAAGGAAAACTCAAATTTAAAACACAGGAGAAAACGAACAATCCAAGCCATGTCTTTCTTGAAGATACAGTGCAATCTCGTATTTAAACAAACCTCTTGTGTGACATTAGTTGGTGTTAGACTGTCAAGTCAAAAACTGGGAAGTACCTGAAATTTTATCCTATTTGCAAGCTAATGAGTCAGCCTCAAAGGTCGTACATCGTTTCTATACAATTCTACCAGTGCTATCTAAGAGGCAGAGTCGTCTGTGGAGAGTGGGAAGCAGATCACTTAACCAGAGAGTCTTGCTAATGCCACCAGCATGACACTGTGATCATCCCTGTCCAGCCTCCTGCTATGATGACTGTGAGTCCTTAGTCCTCATTCTGCACTTGCATTTAGACACTGTCATTTCCAGAATCGCTGTTTAATGCCTACTATCCAGACAAAGCGCAGAGCTTACTTCAATATCAGAGATACTATAAGGAAGCGTATTTTGATTATTTCTTTCTCATGAGTATTAAAGGCTACACTTTTTAATTTTTTAAAAATATTTAATTATTTTTGAAAGAGAGAGTGACAGAGCATGAATGGAGAAGGGGCAGAGAGAGAAAGGCAGACACAGAATCCAAAGCAAACTCCAGGCTCTGAGTTGTCAGCACAGAGCCTGACACAGGGCTTGAACTCACGAACCTGAGCTGAAGTCAGACGCTTAATCTACTGAGCCACACAGACCCCCCAAAGACTGCACTTTATAATGACCACATATTAGAAAAACTTCCAAGAAAAAAAGGGACTGAAAAATGCTTAATGTCACCAGAACATTTGCATCTAATTCTTAAGCAACAAGACGTGATCTTATTGAAACGCATGGCCATTTTCTTCCGTTGTTAACTTTTCACACACTGTTCATAATCAGCACACATTTCCTTGTCATCTTCCACTGGCTTGCAGTATTTTACTCTTGAAATGTCAAACTCCCTCAGTTTCATAAACAAACTCCCCTCATTGTGTCAACAGTTGAAATGATGTCTGTAAATCAGAACATGCTGTGATTGAATTGTTGCTCCTATCATCTACCACTTTCTTCCATCAAAGCATGTAACCAGATTAGTAGGAAAACAGTCCTGTGATGCTTGCATAAGCTTTGCCCAACAGCAGGCTTCCTTTCTGCAACCAACAATGCCCTGGAGACAACAGAATCGCCCTGGAGATAACAAAGAACTCCCTAGGACATGACATTTGGGATGCAGTTTTGACATCTTACACGTGCATTACATGACTTAAGCATAACAATTACTGTTCTTTACAAAATATTAAGAGACTTAGAAATATAAACCTAAAAATGAGAGGCTGTTTTTCTGTACGGTGGGTCTAAGCAATTTTGTCAAGTGTTCCTATCGATTGCATCCTAACACTCTGGATGACTCACGTGATCTTTGGTATGAGGATGAAGAAAACTGCGTGAGGGTTGTGGAAAAATTATTGTCAAAATTTACTGCACAATCACTACCAGGTTTTCTCAGCACCTTATTATAATGCCTCCCTGAAGTTATAAACACTAAAAGTGACATTGTTTCTTTCCTAGACATTCAGTTTCAGAGAAAAAAAAAGAAAGAAAATACATGCACACCTGTATATGCACATGTGAACACACACACATACACACACACCAGCATATTAGATTTTGAAGAGCTTTTTCCTTAGAATTGCCATATCATTAAATTATTAATTTTTTATTTAATGAGAAAGGCCTGGTTAAGGACAAAACATAAGTTTGTTTTTCTCTTACCAAAATGTTGCATCATAATCAATTATCTTTAAATGTATCCATTTCAGGCATTTTATAACCCCAAATATAGCATGCTAACCAATAAAACTGATGAATTTTTGAAATTATGAAGTTAATGTGGTTGATGTTAAATATTATATAAACATGAATAAGAGCACAGGAGCAAGACACATGATAAAGGAGGTAAATAAATATATAAAAAATTATACTACCTAGGCCAAATGTATAACCCAGACATAGTGTTTAAGTATTCATTTGCAATTATAAGATTAATCTAACTCATATGTGCTTTTTCAAGCCAAAATATGGAAAAAATTACTGAAAGAACTTCTCCACCAGAACATAAATAACAGTCTTCTTTAAAAATACATTCAGCAATAGCACTGCTAGGAATTTACCCAAGGGATACAGGAGTACTGATGCATAGGGGAACTTGTACCCCAATGTTTATAGCAGCACTCTCAACAATAGCCAAATTATGGAAAGAGCCTAAATGTCCATCAACTGATGAATGGATAAAGAAATTGTGTTTATATACACAGTGGAGTACTACGTGGCAATGAGAAAGAACGAAATATGGCCTTTTGTAGCAACGTGGATGGAACTGGAGAGTGTGATGCTAAGTGAAATAAGCCATACAGAGAAAGACAGGTACCATATGGTTTCACTGTTATGTGGATCCTGAGAAACGTAACAGAAACCCATGGAGGAGGGGAAGGAGAAAAAAAAAAAAAAAAGAGGTTAGAGTGGGAGAGAGCCAAAGCATAAGAGACTCTTAAACACTGAGAACAAACTGAGGGTTGATGGGGGGTGAGAGGGAGGGGAGGGTGGCTGATGGGTATTGAGGAGGGCACCTTTTGGGATAAGCCCTGGGTGTTGTATGGAAACCAATTTGACAATAAATTTCATATATTGAAAAAATAAATAAATAAATAAATGCTAATCTCCTAAAGAGGAAAAAAAAAAAAAATACATTCAGATTTAAAAGGGTTTTCTCTTTGCTTTTACAATCTAATCATATTTCTATCTTAGAATTTCTAACAATTCCAATATTTTGGAATTTTATTTAAGTATATGAGATTTCAGGTGTTGAGTTTGCTACGTCCTTTATAGATTTTGGAAGGGGGGGTGAGGGAGAGGGGAAAATGGGTGATGGGCATTGAGGAGGGCACCTGTTGGGATGAGCACTGGGTGTTGTATGCAAGCGAAGAACCACAAGAATCTACCCCAAAAACCAAGAGCACACTTTACACACTGTGTATTATTAGCCACTTTGACAATACATTATATTAAAAAATAAAATAAATACATCAGATTTCACAAAAAATTAGTAAATATATTTTATATTCTTCTCAAGACTCATAAATGAAGATGGCTGTGCTCCAATCCTGCTTTCTCCCTTAGAAAAGTTACTAGAACTCTGATTCTTTATCTATAAACTTAAGGATGGTAACAGTATCGACCTCACAAGGCAGTTGTGAAGACTGAATGAGTTATCTTGGAAAACACATAGAACAGTTCCTGCCACATAAGCAGTGTTTAAAAAACCACCTCATGACTTGTGATTACTTGAAGGTTAATACATAAATAAGATCAGCAATGAACACATATCTACCTTAGATCTTGTTCATACTGATTTTCTGAAGGGCACATCTATGGTGGGAATAATAAGCTCACTTAAAAACATTGAGTGACTTTTCAATCATGAAAATGTACTCATGATTTTTCTGAAATAATAAAATTAAGCAAAAGTATATAGTTAGTAAAAAAAAATTCACAGTTGACAAAAATATCTCTATGGCAAATGAGGGCCATAAACAAGGAAAGTAAATTTAACTAACTAATCTACACTAAACAAGCCAATATACAGCAGCTGAGACCAGTAATGATTTTCCCTGGAAGTGGAGTGGGAAATCATGATGGTTTCATCTTTCAAATATCTTCCTGCATTATTTGCCTCACAATTTGCACGGGTTGAGCATTTCCCAATGTCCTTCCTCTTCCCTATTTGTGAATATGTAACTGAGTATTTTCATAATTTTTAACTTGACATATTGAGATACGTTATTTCCAGATCAAACACACTCCCAGTTCTTTCCACAAGCAACATATTCCATTTGCCAACAGGCATTTAGCTTACACAGTTCAAGGTACATTAAGTGAGGATGCACAAGTAAGGATTTACCAAGAACCGTCAATGAGCCAATAAAGTCTGCTGACCAGGCTCACAGAAACCACAGGGAAATATCTTACAATTATGTTTTTTAAGTAGTTAACAATGTTCTTTAAAGCAATACATGTTTAAGAGCCATAATATTATTAAGAAAAGCAATGATCTTTAAGACTTGTCAGGCATTAAGAATGCCAATGTCAATCCCATCTAAGTGATTTTATTAAGAAAAATTCAGGGCTGCCTGGGTAGCTCAGTCGGTTAAGCATCCGACTTAGGCTCAGGTCATGATCTCGCAGTTCATGGGTTTGAGACCTGCATCGGGCTCTGTGTTGACAGCTTGGAGCCTGCTTCAGATTCTGTGTCTCCCTCTCTCTGCCCCTCCCCTGCTCATGCTCTGTCTCTAAATAAACATTAAAATAATTTTTAAAAAGAATCATTACTTGCTAGCTAAATGTTGAACACCAAAAAAAATTCATTCAAAGCCATTTCTTCTGTTTAATCAGAAATCCTTTTAAAGCATATTTAATAATAGCATTGTTTAGTTTCTAGCTAAGGCAGATGCTGTTGGTGTCCCATCCGTATTTCCATGCGGGCCAACCCAAATTTAACTGGCTGAGATTTCTACAATCTCTGCGTGCGTACATGTTGGCCTGGGAACATCAGGGTATTAATGTTCCTCGTGAGCAATTGTTAACTATAAATACTCCAGCACATTTTCCCCATAGAAGGGTAACTCTGATTCATGTAATCTGTGCCAATTCTCAGAATTGTATGGAGGATTAAACTGTATCACTCAGAGTGGTAATGTATTTGAAAATCCATCATTTGTTAGTTCTCTCTCTCTCTCTCTCTCTCTCTCTCTCTCTCTTTGGCTTTTCACATTTCTCTAAGCATTTCCTAGAGTCATTTTCTAAAATAAACCATTTGTCCTTGAATCCTTGTCTCAGGGACTCTTTGTGGGGAAACCCAATCTAAACTGATACTAGCAGTGGTCTTAGGAAGCAGATCCACAGAATGGGATTGCAGAATTAAGTCACTCACCAGCCGTGTGGCAACAAAGACTCCACTAATAACTGGCTGTACACCAGTCATAACTAGAGTCAAGAAAACCCTTCAAAAGCTGTAGCATCCACCTTGCTTGTGCTAGAACACAAACTTGTTCTGTGGCCCTTCCAGGCACTGGGGGTCCAGGCCTATCTCCCCCACCTCACCTTCCAGCCTCTCCCAGGCTCACGTGCTCCAATCCCATCAGCTCCTTTCTGCCCCTCAGATGCACAGCCGGGCTCCCCTCTTCAGGCCCTCTGCACTGGCTGTTCCCTCCAGCCAGAATGGTCTTCCCTTAGAGTGCTTCAGACAGCCTCCTCCTCAGGCCTCAGCCCGAAGCTTGCCTCCTCAGAGAGCCCAGTTCTTTCTGCCCCAACAGAAGCAGCACCCGCTCTGCTTGGTGTCCCGTCACCCACTTTCAGGGAACTTGCCGTTGTCCGAAATCCACCACGTCCCTTTGTTTCTCCCCACTGGAGTGTGGGCTGTGTGGAGGCAGGGGACTTAGGATGAGGACATAATCTACTATGACTGCTGTCCATGTAATAATAAGAGGACACACCCGGGGCTACATCTACAGGGATGACCATCTATATAAACAGCAATACAGCAGCCATCTGGCAGCCAAGGAAGGACGCATCAGGAGACACTGACCCTGCCAGCACCTTGATCTTGGAGTTCCAGCCTACAGAATCATGAGAAAATACATGTGAGCTCCCCAGGGTGTGGTATTCAGTTACGGCAGCCCTGGGCAACTAAAAGACCAGGTTGTACCTTACTGCACCGGAGACACACATGTGGCCCAGATGAAAAGAAGTCTCAAAAAGAGGTTTTCAGAGTTCTTGCCTAGTGGGAATATATAATCTATGAAATATCTCCAATTACCTGGAGCTCTAGTTAACAAGGGGATTATACCTGCTTCCCTGACTACTTCCTCGCACCCCCCCCACCCCCCAGGGATGCCCGTCCAGTGAAAGGAGCTGCTTTAACTTCTCCCTCCCAAGGAGTTTCAGAGACAGATCTGTTCTTCTATGTTCAATACAAAATGATCTGACCACAAATGCCTCAGTTCTGTCTCTATGAATATACCCACTTCAAATGTGAAATTCTATCCACCAGTAAACAGTCATGAAATTTCTTGCCTAAATTCTATTAATTAAAATGAGATGTGGTAACATTCATTTTATCCTATTTTATTTGCCTCAGAGTTCAGCACTCTCTAGCTATGAGTAGGAAGCTCTAATATAGTTCTTGGGAAGAGACACTTTTAAAAAGCACATTGGTTCTCACGTTAATAAATAATACTTAGAAAATGTAACACACATAATTGTTAATACATTATTATATAACATATGACCAGTGACATTTTCCACCTAACTGGAACAAAATAACACTAAAATTTGTATGGAACCACAAAAGACCCCAAATAGCCAGAGCAATCTTGAGCAAGAACTTGAGCCAGAGCAATCTTGAGCAAGAAAGCTAGGAATGCCAAAATCCAAGATTTCAAGATGGACTAAACGCTGCAGTAATCACAACAGTATGGTACTGTCACAAAAACAGACACACAGATCAAAGGAACAAAACAGAGAACCCAAAAATAAACCCACACTTATACGGGCAATTAATCAACGACAATAGAGGCAAGAATATACAATAGAGGCAAGGAAAAAGAGTCTTCAACAAATGGTGCTGGAAAAACTGGACAGCTGTGAGCAAAAGAATGAAACTGGACCACTTTCTTAACCATACACAAAAAGAAACTCAAAATGGATTAAAAACCTTAAAGTGAGACCTGAAATAACACAATTCCTAGAAAAAAATATAGGCAGTAATCTCTTTGATATTGGCTTTAGCAACATTTTTCTAGATAGATCTCCTCAGGCAAAGGAAAGCAAAAATAAACTATTAGAACTACATTAAAGTGCAAAGCTTTTGCACAACAAAGGAAACCATCAACACAACGAAAAAAACAACCTATTGAATGGGAGAATATATTTGCAAATGACATACCCAATAAGGGGTTAATATCCAAAATACAGAACTTGTGCAACTCAAAACTCCCCCCCCAAAAAAAAACCCCACAAAATACTAAATAACCCAATTAAATAATGGGGAGAGGACCTGAATATATTTTTCCAAAGACATAGAAATGGCCAATAGACACATGAAAAGTTGCTCAACACTACTAATCATCAGGGAATGCATATCAAACCCACAAAAAGATATTGCCTTAGACCTGTCAAAATGGCTAGCATCAAAAAGACAAGAAATTCCAAGGGGTGGTTAGGATGGGGAGAAAAAGAAACCTTCATGCACTATTGGTAGGAATATGAATTGATGCAGCCACTGTGGAAAACAACATGGACGTTCCTCAAAAAAAAAAAAAAAAAAAATTAAAAATAGAAATACTATATGATCCAGTAATTCTACTACTAGGTAACCCAAAGGAAACAAAACACAATTCAAAAAGATACATGCACCCCTATGTTTACTGCAGTATTAAAATAGCCAAGACATGAATATAACCCAAAAGATAAATGTATAAAGAAAACATGAGTTAACACACACACAATGGAATATGACTCAGTCATAAAAGAAATAATGAAGTCTTGACATTTGTGACGACCTAGAAGGTATCATACTAAAAGAAATGTCAAATGGGAAAGAACAAATACTGTATGATTTCACTTATATGTAGAATCTAAAAAACAAAACAAATGAACAAGCAGACAAAAACCAGACTCTTAAATACAAAGAACAAACATGACTTGCCAAAAGGGAGGTGGTTGGGGGCAATGGGTAAAATAAAGTGGATTGAAAGGTACAAACTTCCAATTATAAAATAAATAGTTCACAGAGATTGAAAGTAGAGTATAGAGAATATAGGCAACAATATTGGAATAACATTGTGACAGATGGTGATTATACTTATCATGATGAGCACTGAGTAATGTATAGAACTGTTGAATCAATACGTTGTATACTTGAAACTAATATAACATTGTATCTTAATTTTACTTCAATTAAAAAAAAGCATAATACATTATGGATGTGTCCAGTGTGAAAAATGAGTATTAAAATGGATAGAAAATTGCTATCTAATTATACTATCAAGTTACTACTTATTAGAGTTACATTGATATCAGTGGATACAGGGGTTCATTTCATGTCACCTGTTTCAGCTCCTGTGAGTGAACGAGAATGACTGTAGTGTTTTTTTCTTCATATTACTTCAGTTACTTCACTCACGGGGAAAGCTTTAGACATTTGACTTTGGCATGAAAATACAGGAGAATTAGTAACAAGATAGGACAGCTCATAAGATGGTGCTAAAATATAGATCAGAAATATCTCAGCCTATCAATGATAAAACACTATGAAGTATTTAAAACCAGGGGAAGATAGAAATTGCAGAATTAGTTCAGCAAAAATGCAGTCATCTTATACTTACTGAAGCTACATTCACGAAATCGTCATCTGAGAGGGTTTCCAACATTTCAGAGACAGATGTGCGGATCAATTTAAGTGTCAACCCACTAACACTTCCACTCCTACAAAGAAATGGGTGTGTGTGTGTTAATGACCACATATTGAAGCAACACCAGACATCCCGAGGAAAGGAGACTTTTGCACTAACTCTAGGTCACCTATATAATATTTAAATTATTTTGCCTTTAAAAATTCGTACTAATGAAAGTCACCTTTTTGATAGAGTAGAAATAAATTATTAAAAAATTTTGTCTTTCTTTCCCATCAGCATCAGAACATATATGTTTCTAACTACAATGCTAAAAATTGTACGTCCAGGGACAATTTTAGGAAACAAGGGATACTCATAGAACATTTACTTATTCAGGAAAAACATACTACCAGCTCTGTTATCCAAGTTAGAAGGGGTTTCATCTTTATTTTTCTTGTCAGTACACATTCTATGATTCTAGGTGATCTCATCTAATTGTAAGACTCATCTCTAGGCAACTAACTCTTACCTCTACATGTCTAGAGCCCTGGTTTTCCCCACTTTTAGACCTCCGGCTGTTTATTAAACCACTACAGATTCTATGTTCAAAAAGGCAAATTACACCCAGACATACTTTTTTCCTATTAATGTTCTTGGTACCAACCAGGCTGCATTTCAGTCATCCAATTTCCTCCTCTCTTTCAACCCTCCTTTTTCATTCCACTTCACAGTTGCCATGGAAGTGGCTTCCTCTCCATCTTCTCTCCACTCAGCCTCAAGTGCTTCTTACCAGAAGCCCCTGAGCTTGGACAACAGCCACTCTATTCAGCTTAGTCTCTTCTCCCCATGCAATTCTGGCAATATACCTCTACCTAATACTGTTAATAGCTCATAGTTAACTAGTAACTACTCAACAGTCATGTAGCCCTGCATTCAAAAACTTTCACAATCTTTCTCTCTTTCTTCCATCTGCTCAAAAGAGTTCCCCCAGATGTTCTCACCTAGGCCACTTTGCTCATGTCAATTGTTTTACTAGAAATTCCATTCTCTTTCCTCTCCTCTCCAATGCCTACCTTATGAAATCTTAGCTCTAAACATTCTAATTTTATCTCCACAATGAAGTCTTCCCTGACACTTTAAATCAAAGTGTTCTTTCCTATGGACTTCTAGTGCTGTGTCATACTTTGTATCTATTACTTTCTACAATTAGTTACTTGGGAATAGGGTTTAGTTTCACTAATACACTTGAAGTATCTTTGAGAGACACCTTCATCATATTTGTCTCTATATTATCACATTATATACAGGAGACCTTCCATACCTGTCTGTTGAAATAGTCCTTAAAAATGGTATTTCAACTTCATATGTATTTTTAATTTTGGGATATGCATGTAGGTTCTAAAGATTTTAATATGAAAAATTATTTCTGAAGATTATCATATATCCAATAAGATTAAAATATATTGAATTAGCATTTAGATTTATACTTAGGAAGAATATCAGGATTACCATATGATATAAACTGCATAATAATTTAATTAAAATAAGTTCTGATTTAAATATATCATAAGAAATGAAATGAGAATTGACATGTTAGTTACATTTACTAAATTCATTTTACCTTCTCTTTCTCAGGATAGGTGATAGGGTTTTAACTTGTTTACTTCAGATCATTTTTTAAAATGGTTTTAAAATGTTGATACTAGCTTGTAATATGCATTTAGATGCCTACAAAACCTTGGATTCCTTTTTTTTCCAGTGTGGCAAAGAACATAAGAAGATACAACTTTTACTCAAGGAAAAAAAGCATTTTATACCTCATGTTTTTAATTTCTTGGCATTGCCCTTAAAAACTAAATATTTGGGGCACCTAAGTGGCTCAGTTGGTTAAGCATCCAACTCTTGGTTTCCGCTCAGGCCACAATTTCACAGTTCATGGGTTCAAGCCCTGTGACAGGCTCCATGCTGTCAGTGTGGATTCTCTTGGGGTTCTCTCTCTCCGGCTTTCTCTGCTCCCCCCGCTCCACTTCAAAATAAATAAACTTAAAAACAATAAAAATTTTCAACGTTCCACAATTTTATCTTAAATCTTATTAGAAGATTACACACACAAAGCCCTTGACTTGAAGCAGTGAAAAAAATAAATAAAATGATCAATATAAACACTCCTGGAATTCTTTCCTGTATATCAGCATTCCCCTTGAAAAAGTCACAGTATCGGTGCTTAATACATTTAATATTTATCTATTTTGTGTCCAAATCCCTACAAGTTATTTGAATTATTAATGACTAAGTGTCAACTAAATGGTTCTATTTTGTGTGTGTGTGTGTGTGTGTGTAGCAGGAACTGCTAAGTTTTAGCAACCACATACTTTAAAACTTTTTAAGATACAACACAAAAAATTGGAAGCAAATGAATAATTTTTCAAAAAGCTCAGGCTTGAGGACTATGCCATAATTTTCAATTCCAATATAGATGCTCCCTATTTTCAATAGGAGAATATTTATTTTGTTACTGTCTTAATGTGGCTTCTTTGTCTGGATATAAAAGTCATCCTAATTGTTCTTCATCATTTTTTTGACCCAACCCATTTCTCAGTACCAACATGCTACTGTTATCTACAGATCCTCCCCATATTTTCAGTATATAAATATAAAATGTTTCACTACTCACACATCAACCAGAATAAGCATGTCTTTAGGTGATGCAGCTCCTTGGATGTACCTGAAACAAATACCATAGGAATATTTTCTTCTCTTGAAAAATATTAAATATTAATATGCTTTGATTTAATATTTACTGATTTCTTAGTTGTGCTGGTTTCCAAGCAAGGCCCTACTTCCATTCTATCTGAGTAGACAATGTGCTTCCATTCACAATTCTACAATGTCGACTTCATAAAAGCTATATTTAACATAATAGAGATGTCAGAAGCATAATATTTAAAGTATGTTTTACAGACAGAACAAAAGATAAAGTGATGCATTCTAATATCAGAAACAAAAGAAATAAACTCTTGGATGTGAAAAACATCTATGTATCTATGCCTCCTAAATTCCATTTTGTTGGCCATGAGTTTGAAAACTCACTCTAAGGAATAAGGTTACATCTTATTTTCAATGCAAAAAATAAACACAGAAATAGCTAAGTGTTCTAGGAATACAAAAGAAGCAACTATCAACAGAAAATAAATACAAAGTAATTCAAGACAGAGCAACATATAATACCATTACCAAGAATTTCAAGTGGTGGTTCTCAAATTTTACAGTGTCTAAGAATCACCTGGAGACCTAGTTCCAAATGCTGATTCTCACAATGAACCTGAGCCCTACAAATTCACAAGGTCTGCATATTAAAGCAAGTCTAGGAGAGATCTATTCAAAGAGTTCAGTGACTGCAGAGGAATTAACTTAACTGCAGGCAGATGATGTCCAAAGATTATGCTGTCTGGCCCCAGAATGATGAGGAGGGAGAAGGGGACCTGACTTACCAAATAGGAACAGCTGAACCTGAACTCAACTTTTTAGTTACCTCTAAGGCCTCTATGCCCATGACTAAATGTAACTTCTCAGAAGCCTGCTGAAAAACCTGCCAATTCGTTTTCAGAGAACATCCAACATTCAAGCCTATGTGTTCATGAAACAGTTTATAACATGTACTCCAGTCTGTTTCTCTGCAAGAAGGTAAAGGGAGCAGGTCTGCCAGGATATTCCAAAGAAAGGCAACTCTAATTCATGTCTAGCATTTTAAATAGTCCTGGCATGCTTCTCATGGGAAGATGAGAAAACAGGATATTGTCTGCCTTTTCAGGTTGGCACCTTGCTTCTACGTCTCCCCACAAAACAACAGGTTCCTGAACCCACTCTATGTGATGTCATAGTCTCGGCTTCCCTTCAACAACCCATAGATCCACAGCCACCACACCTGGAGAAATATTAACAGGAATATTATATGGATTAATGATAATATCTGGTACTATTACAAATGGTGGGCCTTCATGTAAATTGCTACTGGGATGTTTAACAGGACATTTTTAAAGTCTTAAATGAATTTCTTTGAATCAACCATTGTGCATCTTGGAATTTGTTTAAATGCTAGAAAGAAGTTAGCAATAATCTAAATAACCAATAATAGAGGATTTTTAACAATGTTAAGCATGTCTCTTATGTGTAAGCACTTATAGGTATTGATATGAAAGAGTAGATTACGATGCAATATATTGTATAAAATGTGAACTCACAAAAAAAGATATGTCCACACATTAAATAACACTTTTAAAAAACAGAAATAAAATGCACAAGTTTAATAGTTGTTTCCCAGGGAATGCAATTATGAGTTATTGGGTATTTTTTGAGATACACGTTAGGAGAATGAGTTGCTTTAGTGAGGAACAAAAAAGGCTTCCTTTTGTGAAAATGAAACCTGAGGTGTGTGACCATAACTAGGGGCAGCTTTTACCTTGGGACCAGTTCTCATTAGTTCACTGCCAGAGGCAATCTACCTTCTACTCTATCTAGACACTTCGTTAGAGCTCTACTCCAAGTAAGCTGAGTGTTTTTCAATAGAAAATCCCCACCAGCTAAAAGAGATTTAGAGACGACATTGAATGTAAAACTTAAAACTAGTCCATTTGAAATCATTTAAACACTTTTCATTATTGTTGCTCATTTGAATTCATCTTCATTGAGCTTTCACTGTATTTACTTATTAGAAGAGAAAAAAAAAAATACACCAGAGCTCTGTAAAACAATTAGACAATATTTATTCATTTTAAAATGGAAAGATTCAACTTTTTCACATGCAACAAGTGTAACCTTCTTTTGTCTAGGTCATCTTTCCATGACTACCTAAAAAATCCTTACCATGGTCTTCTGCGTACATCATAAAGATCAATCTTGTTTGGAGTTCTACTGTTATCAACCCATGGAGAAGCTAAAAGAGAGAAATTAAGTTAAAAATAGAAAAATTAAATCAAAATATTAGCTATCATCTAAAAGATATTTTGAAAAGTCGCAAAACACCTTTCACACTGTCCACTCTTAAATGTTATGAGCAATGTTAAAATGAGAGATACAATCCTTATGCCCTTAGTCTTTTTTAAAATGGAAAACAACACAGCAATATTAAAGTTAACATGTCAATTTTCCTTTTTCACATTATTTCATAAATAACTTGTAGACAAAGGGATTTCCTGGATGTAACTTACATGTTTACCATGTGTCCAGAGGTTATACATTTTATTTCTCCTCTACTAACACAAAAATTTACCTTAAAAGAAAAATTATTTGCCACAGATGGAATTGTACTTTCAATTATTTGATCTTTATATTTTCATTCAATGCTATACTATCTTGATCTATAAAAGATAGTTGTTTTTCCTGGATTGTTATTTATATAATAGCATAATTTTTTAAATATATGTTTTGATGTTTATTTTATTTTTGAGAGAGAGAGAGAGAGAGAGAGTGTCAGCGAACATGAGCGGGACAGAGGCAGAGATAAGGGGAGACACAAAATCTGAAGGTTCCAGGCTCTGAGCTGTCAGCACAGAGCCCAACACGGAGTTCGAACTCACAAGATCATGACCTGGATTGAAGTCAGACACTTAACCAACTGAGCCACCCAGGCACCCCAAGAGCATAAATTTTTAACCTTATTACTCACATATTTGATAATGGCCAGAATGTTTGAGATTATAATTAAAAGGTTAAATGAGAATTAAAATAAATCCACGAAAAACTATTTTCCTTAAATTTATTTGATTGATTCAGGTAAAATTCAAGAATCTTCTGTTAGTTTCGGAGACTTTACCATTTTGCAGCTGTCAGAAGAAAAAGAAACATTGTCTAACTGCATTGATTTTTTTACATATAATTAATTTACACTCACTCTAAGTCTATACTTTAATTAAACTTAAATGCTTTACACACACACACAACTTAGACCTAATGGAGAATAAACGCTAATAAATCAGATGACAATTTTATGCTGAAGAGGTCCTCTCCTTGAACACATGACTCTTATGAAAATTTCTATTGTACATGACTTATGCCCTCGAATCTATTTTGCCCTCATCTTTATTTAAAACTATGGAAATTATGACAGACTTGACTGTGAATCAGGTTTATTAGCCAAACAAGATAATATGGCCAATCAGGATATGTCAAAAAAACAAAACAAGACAAACAAAAAAAAACAAAAAAAACATACTTCTGAGTCTCTCCTTGACTAAGAAATTTCTTTCTCCTGGGCGACTATATTAAAAAATGACTTCTATCAGTCAGTTTAAATATAGCACTACTCTAACAACCATTTACAATGTAGTCAATGCAACTGAAATGATAAGTTTACTTTCATTCCTGCAATCTGCACTTGCAAAAACTTAAAGCCACTGAGATCACATTTCACTTTGTTTTTCTTTTTGTGGTAGCACTGGAATAAAGCAATAAGCATGCTGGGAGACATGCCAGTTCATTTTCAAGTATTCCTCTATAATATGTGACTCCCCAAGCTGAGGGTCATCGTGGTAACTACAAATTTAAATGAATGATATCCTTTCAGTACAATGCTGTGCTGGTTATACATTTATTGCCTCTCAGATTTAAATTCACCCATTTATCTTACTCTATAAAACCGGATCTGGGCTCTTTAAATATTTTTCTTTTATCAATGAACTCAATTTTAAGCTTTGTCAGCAGAAGATGAAAGAGAGACACTCAATGAGAAAGGGGATTTTGCTTCCTGCTGCTGATTTGTTTCCTCAAAGGCTCTTGGGACCCATGAAGCTCTCCTGATTTCTGGCTCCTGCATGTTCTCCAGCAAACAAATGGCCAGCATCACCCCCTGACGATTTCTGTAGTGGAGTGCCTTCGATGACACATTTAGAAGCATACAGGGTGAATTACCAGCAAACCATTCCAGCGTGACACTGTAGCAACTTTTCAGTCATTTGGTGGGCGGTGACTATGTCTTCTATAAGAAGATCTGGATCTCGGTCCAGAGGCACCTGAGACTGAGGTTGCTTCCTTGGACTCTCTACCTGAAATCTAGGGGTAGCTGTTCTTACATATTACATTAAGTAATGCTATACCTGGTATTCCTGTATTATTCAGAGTAATCTCTACTTCTAGCTAATCCCCTATGACTCCAATCCCTGTTATAAGTAACAATTCTTAAAAAAATAAATAAATAACTTAAAAAAAAAAAACCTAACTTTCCCATTCAAAATACTGTTTTCTCTCTCCTGATTGAATTCAGACTGTTACAAATGATTGGGTGAGAAAACAGAAGTGAGAAAAGGCCACAACAACCACCATGAGTTGGAAGTGGTTAAATAATGAATTTGATAAGTGACTTAATGAAATGGTATTTGAAAGCCAGGTATAACTTCGACTTCTGAATTCTTTGCCGATGACATCTACAATTTCTGCTTTCAATGTAACTGCTAATTGAAATTAACTGTGATATGTAGTACAATGCTCCATAAAATTGAGATTTTTCTTCAAAGACAGATAAAAGGTTTGCAATTTACAGTATGAGCCAGCCCATTAAATTTTAATATGGTCTATATTTAAAAATATTAATAGTATTCTCTTACAAGTCTTCTGAGATATTTACTATTAGGAAATAACCCTTTATTATACCAAATTAGGATATTTATATTATGGTAAAATTAAACATCGTACTTTGTTCTGTGATATTACTAATTAATTCGTCGTAAAATCCATTGTGGCATTTAAGTGGTACATTATTTATAGAGGCTTAGAATTATGGAAGGTCAAATAGTAAAAAGGATAATAACCATATACTGAAATTCCCGGACATAATCAGTTTCTTAATGATGCATAATGAAAGCCACCTGTTTTGAGAGGAAATTGGAGCTTCTAAAGTCCCTGTAAAAAGCACAATGGTATTCATTTTAGATGCCTCTCTTGCTTTCCACTAAAATTTTGGGAAGACAGGAGAAAGGAGTCGAGTCCAAAAAGGGGACATTTTCCTGAATGTCATCATTAATGGTGTTAATAGCCACTTATGAGAATGTTTTCTCCAATCAAAAATGAACTAGGGGATGTCTTTGACAAATCTACTAGACTACAATTCCATTTCACATGATATTTAGAGTGTGCTACGCTCGTTACTGAATCACTGATTTTAAAAGGTATTTAAGTGTACAATTACTCAGAATACTGAAATAAGTCTTAGAGAAATATTCCTGAGAAAGTAGAGCCAGTTTCTAGTTAATACACTCCAAAAATAATATGAGAGTGTGGTTTTTCATTTCAGCTGCTAGGAAATAATATAGCCCATAATGATGAATTGAGGGCTAATTCTCTTGGTAGATACACCATTTCAAATGATAGCTAATTGCATTTCCAATTAACAAGTTCAAATGCATTTTTCCAATTCTAACAGATGTCACATTTTCGATCACATGAAAAGAAAAAAGTAAACTTCACATACTCAAAAATACCTTTAAACCCACCCTGGTCCTACTGGCCGGATCTAGTCGGTATTATGTGGATCATTATTTTAAGCTTGCCTTAATCACCTTTTATGGATTACTCGCAATGGCTCTAACTTGTAAACCATGATAACAAATTTGGACTGTTTTTAAGCCAGAATTAATTCACCAAGAGGGAGCTGTGTAGCTCGCAAAATTTCCAAGAATCTGAATGTTGCTGCCCAAATACTACCGTCTTAGAAGGAATCTCAACATTCCCTAATTCATATCATGGCTCTCACATCAAAATCCAGGATGAGTCTCATTAGCAGAGTGAGGGTTACTGACCCACACAGAGATGCCAGAGAATCTAGAAAGGCAAATAGCTGGCCTTTCCAGATTCTGAGTTATGAGACGTGCTCTGCTCTCCAGTAAAACTTATAATCTAGGAAATACCCAAAACATGGAAAGAGGATTCTCTCTCGGTTACGGTAACACAAAATAACTCAATGAACATTTCAAATCTTCTGCTTATCGGCACAGTTTATTTCCACTCACAGAACAGTCTAAGTAAAATATTACTAGCCTCAGAGGCAGAGATTCCACTTCAAGATGGTATTCAATGACCTATAGCTGGGGATGCTTTTGCCTTCTTGAGCACTTGGTTTCCAAGTCACTTAAGAAGCGTGGAGAAGGCATGCTCAAGTCACAATCTCAGGCTGTGACTTTCACTCATGTACTGCTGGTGCCGCATAGATACAGAGGAGGTCTGACAAGTAGACTCTCTGGGTAGGCACCCATTTCCAAAAGCAAAATTTCACAATGCAACGCAGGTACCTAACTCTGGTAGGTGGCTGGCAGCCTTGGCCTTTGGTACAGATGGACGACTAAATCAGGAGTAACATCAAATTTTCTGTTTTCAGCAATGTTTCAAGTAAGCCACCTTTAAAATGAGACACAGGAGGAAGGGCTAAATTCAGAACCCCGTAAATACATAAAAGATGTTGGACTTAAGAACAATTTCCAGACTAAACCTTAGAACTGGGATTGCTTGTACAAGAAACTCACCAGAATAAAGTGAGTAGAAAACAATTCCATGTTGTTTTTGAGGTTGTTTTTGTTACCAAGGAAATCACAAGCCCAGTCGGCACAAATGTGGTCACTGTTGTGAAGCTGAAAAGTGATTTTGGGGCTCTAAACCTGCTGCGTAAACAAGATAGGAAAGCTGTTTAGCCCCAGGCACATCCTTCTTCAGATGTGGCAGAGACAGTTATAGACAGAAGGGTTCCTCCCACAGAATACTACCAGGAGCAAGCAGCTGAGCTAACCAAAAATTTCTCTTTATCCAAGAGTAAGCAATCTTTGTTTCTTACTTGAGGAACTGTAATACATACATACCACAGAGCCGTGAGTGCTCTGTATTTTCAATCTTTCTTCAAATGGCAATTTTTATTCTGGTCATCCAGGAGACAGTATTGTTACATTTAAGAAACGTGGGTAATAATGGCAATAGGGCAGAGAAAGTAACTGGTATTCTGCTGTATGACAGTTAAATTAGGAAAAGTCACATCCACGTGATGGAGAGAACTGCACATTATCAGAGATCGTGGATTTTTATCTGGATTTACTAACTTGTTGGGTGGGACTGGATCATGTTCTACACAAAGATGGTGAGTGCGTGCTATGTGTGGGAAAAAAGTGAGTGCACAGATACTCGGATTACCCGAGGAACAGCCCGTGACAGGACGTTACGACACTTTTTTTTTCTCCATCCTCCTAGTAACAGTACCCCCTAAGTTTTAGGTGATTACCTACTAGAGACTGTATTTCTCAGTCTCTATTGCCACAATGGGGCCACGTGATGAAATTCAACAGCATGTGAGCAATGATTGATGTACAACGTTTTGGTCATGCTGTTTGTCTTCCACTAAATTTTCCCTTTTTCATCTGAACCGTCACTATGGTCCTGTTGGTCCAGTTTGGGTCATACAGATGAGGACAATAACTGAAGGAATGGCACACAGATGGAACCACAGTTGCTGAAGACCTCACGGACCCCTAGGGTTGGTTAGGGTAACTTAACCAACTAATCTACCTATTGGGTAAGAGTTTTACCTGAGACAAATATGTATAATCTCTGTCATGTTAGCCATTGTTTAAGTAACTGAATCAATCATGTGACTGGTTAGAACTTTTCCTGGTTACACAGACCTGAGTCAAGTTTTTGTTTTATTTTTAAGAGTATTTATTGATTTATTTATTTAGAGAGATAGGGAGAGAGAGAGAGAGGTACTGATTGATTCCCAAGCATCCTCCGTGCTGACAGTGCAGACGGTGAACTGAATGAGCCACCCAGGTGCCCCAGACCTGAGTCAAGTTTTAAATCCCAGAGAACATATGGGAAGTAAAAGCTTCACAGAGTGTTTGAAACTTGCACTGTTTTTTCTTATATTCCTCTATCTTCTTAGGAGAGCATCATTTTACCTTTGGGGACACTGCTTATAGCCTTATAATATTTATATTACTATAATCCAGTTAATTTTGGTTTTATCATTCATCTATTAATGCTGTATTTTGGGGTACGCATGTTTTTGAAAAGTGACTGGTCCCCAGTCAGTGGTCATGCCCAGATGAAGTTTTCAAATGCTGAATGACTAAAGCTTTATGGCAAAGAGCCACCAAGGAGAAGGACAGGCAGAAAGTAAGACTAGAAAGTAATCACTCCAACTGAGTTAACACTCAGAGGAAGAGTTCATCCTCTTCTCTTCTCTTTAAAATAGACTTGGCTGATTGGAAACAGCCTAATGTAGAACTCCACAAATGAGTTTTGGAGCTAGTCTACCTAGATTTTTCACTGGCTAAAGTACTTAACCTGTTGTCAATAAAATGAGAATAATAATTCCTATTTCCCACTTCCAAGGGTTAGAGTTAAGATTCAATGATACACACACACCAACACTTAGAATTGAGTTGGCATGTAATAAGCAATCCATTGTGGATATCAGAAAAACAGTATCACTGAGTCCCTGGACATGCTTATTATAGAGGCATTTTTAAAATAGATTATTATAGAGGTGCCTGGGTGGCTCAGTTGGTTGAGTGTTTGACTTGTGATTTCAGTTCAGATCATGATCCCAAGGGTCATGGGATTGAGCTCAGCGTGGAGCCTACTTGAGATTCTCTCTCTCTCTCTCTCTCTCTCTCTCTCTCTGCACCTCTCCCTGCTCTCACTCTCTAATAAAAAATAAATAAATAAACAATCTCTTTTAAAAAATAAAATAGATTATTTTAAGATGTGCTTAGAGGGGCACCTGGGTGGCTCAGTCGGTTAAGTGTCCGACTTCAGCTCAGGTCACAATCTCACGGTCCGTGAGTTAGAGCCCCACGTCGGGCTCTGGGCCAATGGCTCAGAGCCTGGAGCCTGCTTCCGATTCTGTGTCTCCCTCTCTCTCTGCCCCTCCCCCGTTCATGCTCTGTCTCTCCCTGTCTCAAAAATAAATAAATGTTAAAAAAAAAAAAAAAAAGATGTGCTTAGATTTTAACTGCTTACAAACACATTCCTAGGACTACAGCTCGAAATGTCATACCATTTCCCCATCCTACTCCCTCCCCGATGATGCAGGCTGCTGTCAATAAAATTTGCTGGGAATCTAAAAACTGACTATGTGAGGTCACCCCAGAAACCCTTTATAGAACACTGGCTTAGGTTAAGAGAGTAGGGTGAGAAAGGTGTACAGGCAGGGGCCTGGATAATTGCAACACTATGCTTCTTGGCACTTTCCATCTGTCTTTTGTCTTTGTTTCATTTAATTTAGAAACTAAAGTCTCTTAAATTCTATTCTGACTCTTGTTTTTCAGTCCTAGTACCTGTCCTCTCAACCTGTTTATCCAGCTTAATTTCACAAATACTATTCATGATACACAAGGCTCTGTGTTGGGTGATGTGGGGAGTAGACACCTACCCACACAGCCACCTCTATTACTGGCACCGCAATACCTTTTAAAACACATGCAAAATAAATTCCGAAGTAAGACAAAATTTAATAGCTGTTATAATATAGACAAAAACCAAGTTCTCTGAGAGAACAAAGTAAAGAAAGATGGCTTTTGGGAAAGCCTTCATGTGAAAGGCGGTGCTTATATTCTGTTTTAAATGATTGATAAGACGCACATGACCAGAGATGAAGTTCTAGCATCAAAGCCCAAAGAGAATGAAGAGGTAGACTGTAGAAACTAAAATAAAAATTAAACACACAAAAGGAGAAAAAAGGGCAACCAAACAGTGCATGATCAAGACTCAACTGCGTCGTAAGTAAAACTGGACCCGGAGATTGGGTTAGCGTCTTTGAATGATCCAGATAACTTGTTCAAAAATTTATCAGCTATCTCTTTGCAATGCATTTTAATTTAACATGTTTGTAACTTTCTCTCTCACCTGTGAGGTCCTCCAGAGCAAAATCCACTGTTGTTAGTATGTGAATTCTTAGGATACCTTATTTCTTCAGAAACAGGACTCTTGCTTGTTCTCACCACGTTTTCCCCTTCCAACCCATATTTGACTGTATTGATTCATTAATGAAACAGTTTAGGATTTTAATTTAGTTTCTGAGCAATGAGACTTGACGTTCAGATGGTATCACTATTTTGGCTTCAGTGTGCCTTTGATGTCACCACGGTAATATGCCCAGGACATTTCTCTCACTTAGAGACAGCCAGCGGCAGCTCACATACAGATACAATGTATTATAGCCAAGGATAAGTCACTGTAGTTTTAAAAATAAAAGCACTCATTACAAAGTGATTTTTGCTGGTAATTCTACAGATGCCAGGTAACCTACATAAAACATTTTCATTTAACATAAAGGACTATTTGTCAGCAGGAGCAGCAGAGAGCAAGGACAAATTAAGAGGTGGAAGTGGAATATTCAAGAAAGTAAATGGTACACAAAGACTTAATCATTTAGCTGTCCCAACAGTAGTTATTAGCTATAGCTCAGAAATTCGCTCAAAAACAGTAAGCTCTATCGAGAAAAACATCAGGATTTACTGGAAAATGATTTCAGATATGTACTACATACAGAAAAATGTGAACTTGGATGGAGAAAAAGTTTCCCATTTTGTAAGCTTAACAAATCCAATTGGGTCATATTGATATATTTATAAAATAAAAAAATAAATCACGATTCTACAAGAACAAGTTGCCTGTTTATGTAAATCAAAAATCTTAATGTTGGTGATGTATTTTAAGCTTTTTTTTTTTAATTTGGTACACCTAAGAGAAGTGCTTAAAAAAGTATGTGAATTTTTGACAAATATGTTAATTTTTCTCAATAAAATAGAGTGAACATAAAATGAATTACGTAGCAAAGATGTTTCTATGTGTATGAAAATGGAAGGCATAAGATATAGGAATTTAAAAGAAAAAGGAACAGAATGAGAGAGATCTTTTAGAAGTTAAAAAGAACTGAAGCTTTTTAGCAATACTTATTCACACATTCCATATGTAGTGTTGTCCACATCCAATCATTCTCCATTTTCATATTAGCATCTTATTTAACCACTCTTTCCTGTCAACAATAAAACAAATCACTTAATGAATTTAAGCATGACTGGATCCATAGGTGATTACAAAGCGAAAAAGTATTACAACCCATATCTGTGAAAAATAAGACAGTTTTAGTTACGAGATGAGGTTGTACAAAAGGCAACAAAAATAAGGCTACTGAATCATCTCTATAAATGGGGGTCATTTGAGAATTTCAAAATAGTATTTTTCTTAAGTTTATTTTTATTCATTTTGAGAGAGAGCAGGCAGCATGAGCAGGAGAGGAGCAGAGAGAGAGAGAGAGAGAGAGAGAGAGAGAGAGAATCCAAAGCAGGCTCTGAGCTGTTAGCTGTCAGCAAGGACACAGGCCTCGATCTCATGAAACTGAGATCATGACCTGAGCTGAAATCAAGAGTTAGACCCTTAAAAGACTAAGCCACCTAGGTGCCCCAAGAATTTCACAATATTTGTGTGTGTGTGCACCTGTATTTTACAGTTCTAAATCAAACTTACCACTGTACTCCCCAAATAAAAATACTTGTGGTATTTTATTTCAGCACCCTGTGCCAACGTTCTCACCTCCACTCAAACTAAAAATTATAGTCAACTTACACCTTATGTTCACCACTAAACTCATTTATTCTTTTTTATTGACATATAATTCAGAGACAACAATGTGGTATTTTGATACACTTGTATGATGGTGTTATGCTAAGTGAAAAAATTCATACAAAGAAAGACAAATACTATATGATCTCATTTATATGTGAAGAAGCCAAGCTCACAGAGAGAATTGCCAGAGTCTTGGGAGGGGGGAGTGGCAGGAAAAATGGGGAGATGTTGGTCTAAGGGTCAAATTTCCAATAAGAAGATGAAGAAATTCTGGGGATCTACTGTACAGAATGGTGATTATAGATAATAATATTATATACTTGGAAGTCACTAAGAAACTGCATCTTCAATGTTCTCACCACAAAAAAACTAAGTGTTTCTCTTTCCAATCAGAATAAACACTGCTTTACCTATAGTATTCCACTGCTCACAATGTCTCTGCTATTTTCCCACACATTAAATCCTAGACAAACTATTCTGACATTCAGGGCCACATAATTTGCCATTAATAAACCTTTTGATTTAATATCATTCTTCTTCTGTGACAAACTATTAGATTAACTAGGCTTGCTAGCCTCTGACAACACTTGTTCATTTCCTTGTTTTTCACTTTGTGTCTTTTTTCCTTCTAATTAGCCTTTGCCTTGTCTTCTTCAACTTGATTTTTCAGTACGTAGTTCATACTACGTTCAAACCTAGTCCATAACTCTAGTCAATAATTACCTTGTCTTTTTCTGAACTCCTACAGGCAATCTATTGTTACAGCTGCTCTAATTTATTTGGCATTTAATCATTTAATGATTTGTATTGTAATCGAAATTTCAAGATGTATAAATTTTGACTTCCTAGTTGAATTAAAACTTCCTACAGATCAGAAACAACTCAGTCTTTTAAAACACACATTTGCTGGGGCGCCTGGGTGGCGCAGTCGGTTAAGCGTCCGACTTCAGCCAGGTCACGATCTCACGGTCCGTGAGTTCGAGCCCCGCGTCAGGCTCTGGGCTGATGGCTCGGAGCCTGGAGCCTGTTTCCGATTCTGTGTCTCCCTCTCTCTCTGCCCCTCCCCCGTTCATGCTCTGTCTCTCTCTGTCTCAAAAATAAATAAAAAACGTTGAAAAAATAAAAAAAAAATAAAACACACATTTGCAAAGAGTAACCACATCAGAAATGTTTTTGTCCCCAGTACCTTTTCCTTTCTTACCTTGTACAGCTTCTGCTTTTTAGCTGCCTACATGACCATATTGAAGGTAAGTGTATCCTTGAGACCAATGAATTCTGGCCAACGTCCCAGAAGGGGAAAGGTTCTATGTAAAGTCCAGCAAGTACAACTAAAAAGAGGGAGGGGGCACCTGGGTGGCTCAGTCAGTTAAGTGTCCAACTCTTGATTTTGTCTCAGGTCATGATCACACAGTATGTGAGTTTGAGCCCTGCATGGGACCTCTGTGCTGACAATGTGGAGCCTGCTTGGGGGCTCTCTCTAAAAAAAAAAAAGAAAGAAAGAAAGAAAGAAAGAGAAAAAGGAAGAAAGAAAACATTAAACATTGTCCCTTAAAAAAAAGCACAATTAACACTGGTGGGCCTGAGGCTGAGGCCATATTCCGATGACAGAGAATTAAAGCAGGAATGTGGACCCCTTATTTGTGAAGCTTCCCTATCAGCCCCCATCTATACAACTGATACTCTCTGATTTAAGTAAAAAAAAAACTTCCATAGTGTAAAATCAAATTTTTTTTGTAGTTGGTTATATTCCTCATACACTGGATTTTAATAACTATTAGCATGAAAAAAAAAATAGTGTAGTCACTTCCATTTAAAATTTGTTTATACAGAGGTGCCTGGGTAGCTCAGTCGGTTAAGCATCTGACCTCAGTTCAGGTCATGTTCTCCTGGTTCATGGGCTCCAGTCCCTCGTCAGGCTCTGAGCCAACAGCCTGGAGTCTCATTCAGATTCTGTGTCTCCCTCTCTCTCTCTGCCCCGCCCCCCCACTTGTGCACACGCGGGTGCACTCTGTCAAAAATAAATAAACATTTAAAG
This sequence comes from Panthera uncia, assembly GCF_023721935.1. NCBI lineage: Eukaryota > Metazoa > Chordata > Mammalia > Carnivora > Felidae > Panthera > Panthera uncia. Next base: position 82,846,185 of record NC_064816.1, read on the forward strand.
TTTGTTTATATAGTCATCAGCAAACATAATACATTTAGTTAAACCCTACATCCATTCACAAATATCAAAGTAAAAAAGTAAAAAAAAAAAATAGGCATTTTTGAAAAAGATAATTGCTCACGCAAAGGAGGACTTCTATAAATACTATAAATGTCAAGGCTCCAATGCTATCCCATTTTCCTCAAATTGGCCAGAAACCTATCAAATGCCACCTTCACAATTAACCAAAAAGAAAACAAGTATTATTTGGACTACACTGCCAGCTGCTATTTGATGCTTAAAATATTTTTGAGCTATTTTTCTCAAAGTAGTAAGCAACGCAGGGACAACTGACCATCCATATACTTCATATACAAGTTCTTTTGCATTACATTCTGGCAAAAATCTATGCAGATATAACAACAATGAGTCTTCTCCCAGAGGTATATTTAACACGAACTGAACCTATAATAGGTCCCATTACTGTAATTCCATGGTTTTGCTGTGAACAAATGATGGAGGGAAGAGAAAGAACATGTGTTTAATAAGACATTAAGAAAATGTCATGTGAAAATGAGTAGATTTTTTAAAAAAATTTTGTAATGTTCATTTATTTCTGAGAGAGAGAGACAGAGAGAGCATGAGCGGGGGGAGGAGCAGACAGAGAGGGAGAGAAAGAATCTGAAGCAGGTTCCAGTCTCTGAGCTGTCAGCACAGAGCCGGATGCGGGGCTCGAACTTGTGAACTGCAAAATCATGACCTGAGCCAAAGTCGGATGCCCGACTGACTGAGCCACTCAGGCGCCCCCAAATGAGTAGATTTTTAGTTTCTCTCTCTCTTTTTTTTTTTTTTTTTTTTTTAAAAAAAAACAAATTTTTTTAAAAAAAAAAAAAAAGAGTAAGTATTGCCTCCATTGGCATTTCAGTGAGCCACTAACTCCTAATTACAATCCCACTTACATCAGGAATTAGAACAATTTCAGGAGATATTAACAGGTAAATGAATAATTTGTACCTATGTTTTTATGATGGGTAAAAATTCATAACGTTGATAGCTCTTGAAAGCAGTTTATTAGCTTTAAAGTTAATTTATCCAAATCAATTAAGAACTTTTAAAGGAAAGCACTCATGAATTAAGCTGATTTGCCAGTGAGCACATACTCAGTGAAGATGTCACTAGACATGGGTGGCTTCAACTATGCCAAGAAGCTAGTTGTACGACTAGGTCAAGTCACTCTTTTTACCCCACAGAACAAAGACTGTGGACTTAGCAAATGCCAAAGGCCTCAACAGATAAGGAGATAATGTTAGTGTCTGCACTGGAAATCACCTTCAACCATCCCAAGTAACTGGTGAAGAAATAGGCTCAGAGACGTAACATGACTTAGCCAAAGTACACAACGAGGCTGATGGCACTTTTCACACAAATGGAGTGAGTGAGAGAGATTCACCTAGTATAGTGCTCCTCATATGATTACACAGCTTATCTACCTTCTACGTTGGAGACATGAAAGAGGAGGAAGGGAGGGGGTGGAGGAGTGAGAGTAGGAGAAGGAAGAGAAGAAAAAAGATACACAGAATCAGTCTTACAGTTTATTTCCATACACATCAACCAAATTAGAAAACAGAATTTATGGATGTTCAGTTCAAGGACAGATGTCCGAGTTCAACCCTCCACTAACTACTAACCAAACTACTTTTCAGAACTACAGAGGTGCCTTTATATTATGTCAGCTCTAGAAAGTTCCTTATTTGGACCTAGTAGTTTTTCCATGTCATTTAAATAACCTGATAAGTAGGACTAATGAGACTAGCTGACCATCACTGACTTTCTCCTATATGTAGGCAATTTGCTAAAAAGCATACTTAATTATTTCCTCTTTTAACAATTCTACATTTATACTTTATTGTGCTCCTGTCTTTTTGCTGAAGTCTGTGGGTGTTTTGCAAAGGTGACCACCACATCAAGTGATAGAAGTGTTATCCCCTGGTTATTGGTAGAATGTACTTGCTTAACCCTCTCACACCAAGTAGCTCTGCTCTAAATTACATCTTAATACTGAACAAGAGAATTTTTTTAGACTCTATTGTGAATCAGAGGATCCTAGTATCTGAATTATTTTCAATAATTGCTTTATTTTCAATTACTATTATAATAACACATTATTCCCAATAATTGTGGCAAAAATTTGTAAAAAAAGATAGTTGACACATTTTTTTTACAAATATAAAATTCCCACACTTAGATTAATATAGGAAAGGGTGCCTAGGTGGCTCAGTCAGTTAAGCGTCTGACTTTGGCTCAGGTCATGACCTCACGGCTTGTGAATTTGGGCCCCACGTCTGGCTCCTTGCTGACAGCTCGGAGCCTGGACCCTGCTGGGGATTCTGTGTGTCCCTCTCTCTCTGCCCCTCCCCTGCTCGCAATTGCTCTCTCTCTCTCTCTCTCCCCAAGATAAATAAACATTTGAAAAAGAGTTAAATATATACATATGAAATAGATCTTGTCTGATCCTCACAGTTCTGCAACATAGCGTGGAAGCTGATTTTTTCATCTTACCAGTCTAGAGACTCGAAGCCCAAGACAGAGGGTTGATGGATTTAGTTAAAAAAAATATAGGACACCCAGTTAAATCTGAGTTTCAATAAAGATCAGATACGTTTCTAGTGCAAATACTTCCCAAATATTGCACACCTATACTAAAAAATTCTTTGTTGTTTATACAAAGTTCAAAATTAACTGGGCAATTTTTATTTTACCTGGAAACCCTACTGAGAAGTGACTTAACTAAGGTCATAGGCTAAACCTTCATTTTCAGACCAATTCCACCGTGTGAGGTTACTGCGAGATACTTTTGCTTAGTCATTTGTTTACAATGCCTTCCATATTTCTATTTTACCTTCCTTGTCAACTCACTGTAATCTCAATCATGTCCTTCAATTTCTCACATGAAGAGAAAAATGAATTTAGGCAAATTATTCTAACTGATATTCAATCTCATGAAAATGCCTACTGTTTTGTACTTCCAAAGTACTTTACAGTTTATTATCTCATTGACAACAACCTTCAGGGAATAAAATGAGGAGTCGGTGTTCATATTTTTCAGATTTGATGATAAAGGCTGAGAACATTTAGAAGATCCAATCAGTATCTCACAGCTACTAGGGAGATCTAAGTCTGAGGTACAAGTCTTGTTATATAAAAATCCAATTAAGTAAAAGTAACATATATTCTATTTACATTCATAGTAAGATAATGAACAATATAAAAGGCTATTTTGACCTTTACTTTAACAGACACTCATCAGGATGAGCCACTCTACATTACCCAGGCCTGTTTCAAAATGGTAAGAGCTAAAATCAGAGAAAAAACGATGGCTTAATAAGAAATTTTTAAAATCACTTCACTTAGAAATAGTCTTTACACTCAGAAAAAAGCGTTAAATGTGTTGAAAACATGTCAGCATCAACCGAAATACGTTAGGTTGCTTTTAAGTTATAATATTGTCTTGGGGCACCTGGGTGGCTCAGTGAGTTAAGCTTTTGAGTCTTGATTTTGGCTCACATCACGATCTCTTGAGTCCCGTATCAGGCTCTGTTGACAGCCTGGATTGTCTTTCTGTCCCTCCCCCCCCCCCCCCCACCCCCCCACCCCCCCACCCCCGCTTCACACAGGCTTGTGGACGTGCATGCGCACATGCTCTCTCTCTCTCTCAAAATAAATAAATAAACATTTTTAAAAAATAGTGTCTTAATGTGCTTGATAACAGAGACTTGGTTCTATTATACAATTAATATTTAAAAAACGTCATTCAGGCTTTAAAAAAAGAAAAGGAGGAATTCTGCCAGTTGTGACAACACATATGAACCTGGAGGACATTAAACTAAGTGAAATAAGGCAGACACAGAAAGACCAGTACTAGATGATACTCTTACATGAGGAATCGAAAAGAGTAAAGCTGTAGAAGGAGAGCAGAATGGTGGTTGCCAGGGGCTGGGGCAAGTGGCAAAGGGGAGGTATTAAAAGTTTCAGTTATTTAAAATGAATAAATCCTAGAGATCTTCTGTACAGCATAACATCTATAGTTAAAAATACTATGTTATACACTTAAAAATTTGCCAACCCTCTTATCACAAAAACTGTAATAATAAATAAGGGGGGGGGGAACTTCTGGAGATGATGGATACGTTTATAATATTGATTACAGTGACGATATCAGAGGTGTATACTTATCTCCAGACTCATCAAGATGTACCCATTGTGTGTGTATGGCTTTTTGTATGCCAACAGATAATAAAAAAGAAAATAAAAAGAACTTAGGAACAGAGTCACAAAAGTTTCAGTTAGGTCAAGTGTATTTCATAGTAGGCAACAAAACGATTTTAAATAACCTCCTCTAACGGGGTGCCTGGGTAGCTTAGTTGGTTGAGCCATCCGGCTTCGGCTCAGGTCACGATCTCATGGTTTGTGAGTTTGAGCCCCACATTGGGCTCTGTGCTGACAGCTCAGAGCCTGGAGCCTGTTTCGGATTTTGTGTCTCCCTTTTTGCTCCTACCCCACTCGTGCTCTGTCTCTCTCCCTCTCTCTCTCAAAAATAAACATTAAAAAATTAAAAAAAAAAATAACTTCCTCTAACAGGTAAATGAATTCAATCCATCAGTCACTGAGTGAAACAACTTGTCTGGCAAACTTTGCTTGAAACCAAGTGCTGCAAGGGATCTGGGGATTGCTTCCACAACTATTATTATAGGGGGAAATCACAAGGATTCAGCTAAATATTCAAAAATATTTTCCAAGGTAAAGCAAACAGATGTCAACACATTTAAAAATGTTTGAATAGGGGTAAGAAAAAATTAAAGCTATTATCCTGGATTACATTTAAAATGAAAGAATGTAGAGGTGCTTAGGTGACTCAGTGGGTTGAGTGACTGACTTTGCCTCAGGTCATGATCTCCCAGTCTGTGAGTTCAAGCCCCGTGTCAGGCTCTGTGCTGACAGCTCAGAGCCCGGAGCCTGCTTCAGATTCTGTGTCTCCCTTTCTCTCCGCCCCTTGCCCGCTCACACTCTGTCTCTCGCTCTCTCAAAAATAAATATTTAAAAAAATTTTTTAAACTTGAAAAAAATAATAAAATGAAAGAATGTAGAAGATAATTAGTAAAGTTAAAGGTTAGCCACTACTACAAAAAGAGCCATCTTTGAAAAGTGCTCATAACACAACATATTTTTCCCTCTTCCTCCTCTGGATCCTAGGTTTTCTCTCTCCTTTCTTATGCATTCTCTCTCTCCGCGCCCCCCCCCCCCCCCCCACCAGTTTCCTTTCCTATTTCTCTTAGAAGCTTTGTCTCTTTTTTCCTTCTCAGTATCATCAATTTTCCTCTGGTACCAGGCTCTTGGTTTTCCATTATTACGCTCATTTTCTCTCTTTTCCCACCTTTCTCTCCATTGCTCATATATGGAATTTTGTAATGAGGCAATACATTTTAAAAGCTATACGATAAATGTGTTATTTTTATGTATTACTGAATAGGTCATCAGGTATCTCACTACTGTATTTCAAAATAATACTTAAAATGTTTTGTAAGAACTGTTTTAACTTTAAGGTTTATTATACCAGGCTTAGTATGCTTATGAGTAGTGCTGCTTTATTTTTATGATCTTATATACTAAAATTTCTAATCTACTGATGCATGATATTTAATGTATGAGTAATTAACTCAAGAGCATTAGGACGGGTTGTATTACACTGAACATTTCTGCAACAAGACAATTCTATTCTAACAACCTGTGGGGTAATACTACATAGATATTAATATCATTTTATTAACTCATGATTTTCTTCAACTTTGAAAAAAGAACAAGGACTCTCCTCGTCCATTGGGTTTCTACAAAAGAAATAACTATCACCGAGCTTACCATCTGCCATTTTCATTCGTGCAGAAGTTCTATGTCTACCACATAATTTGAGTGCTATTCAGTCTAAAGATGCCTACATACTTTTATTCGTTGTTATTGCCACACAAAGCTAGAGATTAGCTCATTTCTATTTCACACCCTTCTCACTGTGGTAACTTTTATTATGAATAATTCTATTTGTTAAAGATATTTAGAAAACTCAAGTCTCAAGAAGAAGTCCTCTATATACTGCAATTGTTTGAAGCCAAATTATCTAGTATGTATTCCATGACAGGCCATGATGTTGAGATAGACAATGCATTTTGTGCTTCTCAGCTTGTTCTAAACAGCAAAGTTAAAAATACCAACAGACATTTCATTTAAAGTCTTTTCGGGGCGCCTGGGTGGCTCAGTCGGTTGGGCGACCGACTTCGGCTCAGGTCATGATCTCGCAGTCCGTGAGTTCGAGTCCCGCATCGGGCTCTGTGCTGACAGCTCAGAGCCTGGAGCCTGTTTCAGATTCTGTGTCTCCCTCTCTCTCTGACCCTCCCCCGTTCATGCTCTGTCTCTCTCTGTCTCAAAAATAAATAAACGTAAAAAAAAAAAAAAAAAAAAAAAATTAAATAAAGTCTTTTCAATAGGTTCCCAAGATCTATACTAGTCATCAACTTTTCCTTTTTGTTAAAGGTTTATTTCTCCTCACCGGCCTTTGTAAGAATAAAGGATATTAAAAAAAGTTTATTCATTTTAATGTGTAAACTATATTGATCTTCATTGAATATATGTCATCACTAAGACACCTTCAAAAGTAATCCAACTTGACACTTAGAGTAGTTCTATTTTCTTTGAAATTTCATTTTCTTTCCTGTCACACTCATTTTAACAAATCCATACTCACTTATTATAGCAAAGCATCAACATTTCTCATATAAAAACACAAACTTGAGGGGTGCCTGGGTGGCTCAATGGTTTGTGCGTCCGACTTCAGCTCAGGTCACGATCTCATGGTTTGTGAGTTCGAGCCCCACACCGGGCTTTTGCTGTCAGCCTGTCAGCACAGAGCCCGCTCTGGATCCTCTGTCTCCCCCTCTCTCTGCCCCTCTCCCTGTTCGTGCTCTCACACCCACACACACTCTCTCTCTCTAAAAAACAAATGAAACACTAAACAAAAGAAAACAAAACACAGACTTGAAATCTGGAAAGAAATATTTCATTAGTTTCTAAAAATTCTATTCCATTCTCTCATGGAATTCAACACCCTGCCCATGCTGAGGGATGGACCCGAATCCCAGAATTATTACAGGATTCATGATAACCTCTTGTTCCAGGTCCACAGACCCTGCTCATGGTGTCACTGCAGCCTGGTCTGAGGCCGGGTACCAACCACTCCAGCTCTTCCTAAGGTGTTGTGGTTTAGGGTGGTTTGGGTAGATACAGAGCCATGCAAGGAAGAACACTCTTTCCTTATAAAAGTAGGGTGGTATCTTTTTCTTACAATACTGTTAAAGGTAACAGAGTGTTCTCAAGAAATATTAAGTCTGGTGCTTACAATTTTATTTGATGTCTCCTGAGTCATTGAGCACTTACCTGGATAATAACGGGCCAGGCCTGTGGCACTGCCAAACACCTGCCACAACAACGAAGGATCTTCTTCTCGATTTTTTTTGAAAACTTCATCTAAGGCACTTGTCCAGTTGAGTTCATTTAGCACGATTGTTGCTAAGAGAAACAAAAAGAAAAAGTCATATCTATAATAATTGAGTCTGTCTTCATTTATTTGCAAAATAATGCTACATATTTTCATCACTTTACCTCTAAAAGTACTCTAATCCAGTGGCTACCAACAAGTTTAGACATGGAATGATTTCCTGCAACAAACTTTTGTATGACGGAGGCCATATTGACATTTCGGGCTTGGTAATTCTTTGCTGGGGGAGCTATTCTGTGCTTTGCCCGGTGTTTAGCAGCACCTATGACCTCTACCCAGTAGATGCCAGTATCACCCAGCCCACACCCCCAGTGGTGATAAGCAACAGGCTTCCAGACACTGTCAGAACAGAATACAAACAAAACTGCTCCCTGTTGAGAACCACTGTGATGTATAAAGCAGGCCAGAGCAGCTCTCCTGGAAGAGAAGGGGTGGGAGGCATTCCTCCCTTGGAAGCAGCTCTGAAGAAATCTACACAACACATAAGGGCACAGTTTGATCGCCACCCTGCCCTCAATTCTTGATGAATCTCCATAATAAACGAACATAATTTGATCTGTTACTAAGATTGAAAAGAAAAGATGTTGGTCATTTAGCATAGTTTATTAACTGTATTTATACCATAGCAACAAACGTATAGATTCTGACAAAGAAAAACATTCATTCAGGGACTTGACAATACATCAGTGTTAGAAATAGGGAGTACCTGATGCTTTACTACTACCTGTATGAACAATAATTCTTTTTTTCTGGTTACTTCAATTAAATATCAGAGGATGTTGCTAATAAGGGCCAGGCCATAGATCTTGATTCTTACTTATAACTATGGACTGATCTTGGATAGGTATTAAAAACATATGCCATTTGGGGTGCCTGGGTGGCTCAGTCGGTTAAGCATCCGACTTCGGCTCAGGTCATGATCTCATGGTTCATGAGTTCGAGTCCCGCATTGGGCTCTGTGCTGACAGCTCAGAACCTGGAGCCTGCTTCGCATTCTGTGTCTCACTCTCTCTCTGCTCCTCCCCTGCTCACACGCTATCTCTCTCTCTCTCAAAAATAAATGAAGACTAAAAAAAAACTTTTAAAACATATGCCACTCATATAATGAAAGATAATTATAATGTGAGATTTAGCATATAACTTATAATTATGGGCCTCCATGATCATAGTATCTCATGTCTAACATATTAAACATGTAATTAGCTTTGAATATTACGTTCCCTTTACAGAAAAAGATGACATACATCATCTCATATCCCCCTCCCCCTCCTTTATGTGTAAAATATGTACCACGGCCCTAGCAGATCAGGAGACTGCACCACCGTGCACTTGAGAATCTATAGCCAAGCCTAAACAATGGAAATGAGTTTGGGATAAGGACTGGAGATAATGCTTAACTCTTATTCTTCCCTGTGACCACAGCAAATAAAGGAAGCAAATGCAGTCACGGTTAAATCATGCCTGGTATTTTGTAAAGGTAAAAGAAAAAAAAAGCTTCTATTTAGAAAGATGCACAGCATCTGTGTTTATATTTTAAAGTTTATCATTTACAAAAAAAAAAAATGAAAACAAGGGTATTGTGAAATTGTTCTGGGACCAGCATCCTAATGCATTTCTCATTATTGAGAACTAACAAGATTTCCATCTTTATGGATGTGATTACTTGCAGAAAGATCAGTTGTGTGTGTGAATATTCATGAGCTGGGTCTGATCCATAGTGCATGTGAGATACTGGTGAATTCATATTCAAAAGCATGATCCAATGAACATTAAGTGGCCTGTTATATAAAAATTTATATTCACATAGATAACCTGAACTAATACTATTCATGAATATTTATAGTTATATACAAAACAGCACAGAAAAAGAGGAACATTGTACTTTTCTTTAAACATTCATGAGTTTTACAGTAATATTCTACTGAACAAATAATCATGTTTATTTATGATCCAGATACACTTCATTAATTGCCAATCTATTCTAACTTATCTCTTCAATTTCCTTGACTCTTTAATTCCCATTAAGCAAGTGATATCTAATTATTATTTTTAATAAAGTTTTATTTGTTTTTAAGGCTGCTAATTTTTTTCTTAGTTTTATTTGACAACAACTACTAAGTACCAGGCTTTGATATGCTGATTGTGAATTACACTTCTATGTATTTACGGGAAAAGTCAAGCTCTGAAATATTCTTATTATGGTATAGGTCTTAAGATTTGTTGTTTATATACCTGAAAATTCTTTTTCAGGTAAGATATTACTGAGGCAGATTTCTAAATATTTTTCTCAAAACTTGTGCATTTGCAAATAAGCTAAGTACAGCAAAACTCTGGATAATAGGTGTTTGAACTGATTTTAAATTTCATTCATATGACAGAAATGGTACTGTATACCTATCACATGTGCAAGGTTTTATACCAGTTAAAGATACAGATGCTTCCATTTGCCCTTGTACATTTATAAAGATTTTTGAGTGCAATCATTATTCTATTACTCATTAACTCATTAACTTGAACGACCACAGCAAGAAACCAAAATTCAAAGGATCTGTCATGGGATTGAAAAGTTAATGCAACCTCTTTAGATGAAGAGTTTGGCTATAGCTGTCTATCAAAATTCACTTGGTCTTTAATCCAACAGTTCTACTTCAAGGGATTTTTATACTATGGAGAGAGTATGGATCTCTAGTCTTTAATCAGAAAACGTTAGAGAGACACTCGTTCAATTATAGTGTTCAAATGCCTCAAAACACCAAAATCACAAAGTAAATCAACTGTTGCACTAGGAATTAATTTTTTTAACTATATTGAACATGTTAAAATGTAAAAAAAAAAAATATGTAAACCATCAAAGCAAGCAAAAAAGTATGAATGCTATTTTAGATATTTCTTGGTTATTTGGCTATATTTTTCTGATTCACAGTATTACATTTGACTAAGAAACATATCTTATTTTGGTTTCCTAGTGATCTGCTTAAACTTGTAAAATTCAACAGCTTCTCCAGAATTACTAAGGTGTCTAACATCTCTCCATTTCTACACTATTGGCGTGATTCAGGATAAACAATACTGAAATAACTGGGTAATCTGCAGATGATAGAATGAAACTAATGCAGGATATTGGCCATGCTAAAACAAGTTTATGTCATCTCCTGAATCTTTTATCTTCTCCCTGCTACCTCCATTATAATTACATACACAATTTTTTTTTCTTTCTCTTATTTAAATTTATAAGTAGATGTTATTTAGGAAGATGTTTTTAAATAATTCTTCTGGCTACCACTGGGTAGAAAGCCTAGTGCAATCAACAACTTAAAAGTTACTATTCGATTTTTCATTTCACATTATCAAAATCTAAACCTTCCATGATGAAGAAAAAAATGAGTCCAAATTCTTCAGAATATTATTTTCAGCAAGTAATACTGTTTAATAAGAATATGAAAGTGTGCTGTTCATTCTCAGAAAGACTCAATACTCAAAAAGTAACTGTGGTATTCTGACTCACTAAAATTCAACAGACTTTCAGTTTCGGTTTGTGACTACATATTACAAAGACGTTTAAAAGCAATTACTTTTCTGTAGGTCATAATCTTTACTTGAATGTCCAGGGCAAGAAATAAAAATGCAAAGACTTTTATTTTAATTGCAGAAATACAGACATGAATTGGCAACCAAAAAAAAAAAAAGTTTCATATAAGAATTTCATAACAAATTATCTTTTTAAAAGAACTCCAAATTTCTTAGCCAAACATAACTTCATCCTCCTTCCAAGGAACTTAACTAAGTGTCTTATGGCTGCTTGAAGAGTAAAATCAGTCCTCATTCTAAGTCTGTTTTTCAGAAATGAAGATTTTTATCTTTTAGAATATTAGATTTTGCAAAAAAATAAGTCTTTTATAATGTGCAAGGCTAAGCTGTTAGAAGCAGTGAATGCTGGAAAAGCAAACCTTGACTCAGGGGCCTCTACTCTGAAACGTAAGACAGAATTTCCCTGCTAATTGAATCAGAACGCTGAGAATACACATCTCTGTTCTTCTTATACTTAGTTTTCAAAACATGGCCTTGGGGTTCAGCAATTCTCTCTTGTAGAATATCCTATTGTTCAATCTGGCTTCTCGGCGGAACAAAGAAAACTCTAATTTCTAACAGCACAAAAGAAGTACCTTACATTTCCTGCTAATTCTTCCAAGATACACGAGGTAAATCTACATCTTATTTATGACATGGATTACAGAGTCATTGACAAGTTCTGAATGCCATTTTCCTCTGCCAATTTCAACCCACAAAGTGTTGCACTATTGCTCCCTTTTCAATTTGAGTACATTTTCTTGATTTACTCAGGGTTCAGGGCCTCACTGTGCTTGGAAGGCACTACGTGACTATTGGAAAACCTTAAGGTTATTTACAATGCCCATAAATGTCAACCACATCTTCCAAATGAAGCAGAGAGAAGCTATCAAAATAAAAACATAACAGTTATGATTTATTCCAAATATAAAATAATTTTGATAAGTCTGTAGCAAAAATGTGTTTTATATAACACACGATAGTTCTGACAAGTCTTTGATAAGACCTGTAGCTATTAAAGCAGTGAAACAAACTAGATACTAAAATTATTTTTAATAGTGCTTGATATGTTACAGTTAAATAAGTTAAACTAGAGAATTGGCCAAAATGTTTAATATACTATTTCCATTTAATAAAACTGATCTATTATAGCCTGGCATTTAGATAAAATTGGCATTTTTATTTAAACTACTGCCAAGTGAATAATATTTATTAAGCCTTTACTGCGTGACAGCAGGTGTGTTAACCATTTTCTATGCACCATGTCATTTAACTTTTAAAATGACACCTTGAGTGAGATACTAATATTATTTTCTTTTTAAATGACAAAAAGAAAAAAGAAAAACCCAGAAAAGGTATTAAATTTGACAAAAAAATACAGTGAGAGCTGTAAAGACAGCATTCCATTGTGTTAGATTCTAAAATTTATGGTTTCTGAGCAATTGATTTCTAAGCTTTCATTATATGTGGAGCTCTGATTATCTACAATTTCAAATGCGGAACAAATTAAAAAAACAACTATGCCTCTGTAGCACAGTATTTCTCAATCCAGAGTGATACTCCTCCCCAAGGAATATTCAGTTACGCTTAGAGACATTTTGATTGTTGTGACATGTGGGAGGCTACCAGCAGGCAGTAGGGAGAGGCCAGGGAGGCTGCTTATTTCCTACCACACACAAGATAACCCCAGCACAAAGAACTACCCAGCCCGAAATGACACCACCACCCAGGGTTAGAAATCTTGCTCAAGTACAACTATAAACACAACACATTCAATGCACTATGTAAAAAGCAATATTCACGATAAACGGTGTCAACAAAAAGCCAAAACAAAATGTCTTCGAAGTTGAGAGGTAAGGTAATTTAAAAATAGTATTTCATGATATCAAGTTAATACTTTGGGCTACATTTTGAGACCCTTTGAGTTGGACAAGTTTTCATTTTAGTCTCAGAAATTCTAAGTAACGCCTGATTCTCACACTTTAAGAAGTGAGGATTTTAAAGTTACCTTTTAATGCCATTAAATATCATCCTTTCCCACCTCCTGTGTTTATACATTCACAGCCAATTACAGTTTTGCTTTGTTTTTCTCTTAATGATTCAACACTTACTATGTGATTCTAAACTCATTGTATCTCTGTCACATTTGTTCATTTTATCCTGTAGTGCATAAAGTAGTCATTACAAGTTATATTTAATAGATGAGCTGAGCCGGTGTCACTAATTTTATTCATCAACTTCATCTCTAAAAAGAAAAATGTTAATAAGAAACCCACTGATCCAATTAAGCACACACACAAAAAGAATCCACTTTAAGGACTAGACAGGGTGCATAAATATTAAAATGAATGAATCTTTTCAGTGGATTGGGCTAATGGAATCTCATCTAATCCCAGTGTAAATGAAAGATTAATAAGGTACAGGGAGATTGGAAGACCAAATCTCCTCTCTCTAAGCACGTCTCAGGCACCAGAATCCATCTCCCACTGTGGATGGGTCAACAGAAGGCTCTATGGCACACGTAGACCCTGATGAAGAGATGAGCCTTACTCCGAACACCATGTGTTTGGTACAAATATTAAAAGGCCCTTGTCCTTGTCAGTTCTCTAACGCCCCTATTACTGAGATTTCTGGCCGTGCTCCCTCTCTTTAGTTTCCCATAGATTGAGCACGTGGCTAATGCCCAGAACACAGTTGGAGTCCTTTAATGAAATCTGCACATTGTGGCGGGCCTAGATGGAGCTCAGAAGAATCCACCTGATCATTAGACAAAATAAGAATAATGCAAGGAAAATGGAAGACCCTAGGATCTAATGTCATGTTTATTAATTGAAGGATTTTAATGTCACTTTCAATAAAACAGTGATTACTTGTAAGATTTTTCTTGCAAGCACCCAGGGATTTTGCTGAAGAAATATCCTAAGTAGAGTAAACAAGGTAAAAACTTTGTTTCATCATTCAAGCATTTTAATTTTTTTTTCTAATATTATCGAAACCAAATAAACCATTAGTATCTTTGGTAGCCAAGAGCCTGTATCGCTGGCACAACATGCTACTTATAACTAATCATTTAGCCCCTTATGCTTCTGTTGTTTTCATCTAAAACAACAACAACAACAACAACAAAACAACACACAAATGCAGTAAGGATCCTTAGATAATCTGCAGGATTGATGTGATTGTCAATTAAGTTTATGAGTAAAAGGCAATCAGTCAAAAACGGCTAAGATTACAATCCTCTCCTTAGCTATTTAAAACCTTCTATGGTGTGGGGCGCCTGGGAGGCTCAGTCATTTAAGTGTCTGACTTTGGCTCAGGTCATGACCTCACAGTTTGTGGGTTGGAGCCCCGCATTGGGGTCTGTGCTGACAGCCTACTTCAGATTCTGTGTCTCCCTCTCCCTGCCCCTCCCTGCTTGCGCGCTCTCTCTCAAAAATAAACAAACATCAACAAAAATAAAAACACACAACTTGTATGGTGCATATGTCTTTTAGCTGCTTTGCACAGATGAAAGCTTTCTTTTACAGCTCAGCTTATTATTTTAGTCTTATCAGTTATTTTCTTTTATTTGAACAGCAACATTTCTTTTACATACAGCAATTAGACTGTAATTCAGTTGATTCCATAATGAAGCCACCTTCCTTCTAATTTATTAAGAAACTCTCGAATGATGAGATACTCTTCATTTGAATCATTTGGTTGAAATATTTTAATTTTAATTTTGGAAACACTGCATTAATTTGTAAATAGAAACCAGGAACTTCAGAGTAATTACCTGAAGAAGACATTCCAATTGCTTTCATTGATATTACTTCACCAAAGGTATTTTTATCAAAAATTAAACTATTTGTAATTTAAATTGCAAAAAAAAAAAAAAGTTAAATATTTGTTTCTATATATTAGTATTATCTTTCAGGAAGCACAGAGCCTGTTAAATTTTGAACACATGAAAATAACTAAAACCGCTCTAAACATCTTTTATTTCAACTTTTAAAAGTGAAACAAAGTATGGGAGTTTTACAAAAAATAAAAATAAACCGAGGCCATTCAAGTGGAGTTGGAAGCCATGTGAGAATTAAAATGCAATTTAGAGCAAATCTACAAGACCTCACACTGAGTTTTTTTTTTTTTTTTTTTTTTAATGCATATAATAGATTATGTTCCTGGTGGTACCCTTTCCTTTGAAACTCCCATTTATGAATCGAGTATACAAATGAAGGTAGTGTAGGCACAGGCTATTCCTGCTGACTGCCTTCCCACTCATAGGCCTGATGTTGTGATGCCAGAAGAAACTACCTGACCTTGGGAAAGTGTTTCCCCCTCTTGCAAACCTCATCTTCCTCACGTGTACAATGTGGATAATCAGCGCATCTGCCTCATGGAGCTGTGTTGAAGATTACATGCACTTAGAACACTGTTTGTCACCTAGTAACTGCACAATAAATATTACCAGCCCTTATCATTAGTATTATCTTATTTAGCTCTTAATATCCAGCATGCAAAAGATATTTTTTAAGAACTATCTTGATGGAACAATTCTGATGGAGCTGTAAGATGCTAGATAAGGAATTAAAACCTGGTATTTTCCCCTTTCCTAAAGGCACATTTTCTCTTACCTCGACCCCAAATGAATGGCCAAAGACACTACTTCACTTTCCTGTTGTAAAGTCTCATGAAGAAACCAGTGTGTTAACTTTTCCAAAACCACTGGCATTATTAGAAGAGAATACAAACTGAAAAAAAAAAAAAAAACATAAATCTAATGATATAATTCAGTGTACCATGTGATTTTGGTGAGGAGGTAATTTTTACAATGGGATATTCCCAGTGGTCCCAAAATCAAACCACATTGGTGAATGCAGCGCTGAATATATAGCCCAGACACACTAGAATTCTGGTAGAATAAAATATGAAAGACCTAATATACGCACCAGAGGCAAAAATGCACATGTATGTATGGAGTTATGAATACACAGTTCTGTTAAAGCTGAAAGGAAACTCCGGCTGAGAATTACAGACCAAATGAGACATGGGAATTCCGTGGCCTTTGCTCTGAGACTGTCTAACTGCATACACAATTTAATGTCTACCATGTAAATCTGGACTGCTGAATTCACTAAGAAGGATCAAAAAGTATCGAAGCTGAAATAACAAGATACGGTTGAAGAAGAAGGATAACAAGGTTCCTAGGGAATAGGGTGATACCGTCAATGAGGCACATGCTGCCTGGTACCTCAGGGTTTGGGTCAACCAGTTTTAGAACAAAGAAGCTGCCTGGTGATTTTAAGGTGGAAAGATCAGATGCACTGAAACGTAGTAAGCAGTACTGGCTGGCTATAATGGAGAAGAGAAATCCCTTGGTTTAAACACCATGCACTGCTTCACAGTGAAAATAAAACAAAACGAAACATATCTAAGACACTAAGCTAGATTGTTACTTACACAGTTGTGAATGAAATCTAAGATCATTTTTAAGACATGAGATTAACACCCTTGGGTCTGTGGTTGCTCATGAATAGAGAATTGTGCCTATGCGCATACACACAGAGCATGTAGTACGTATTTTGTTATTTATACAAACAGACATTTATGAAATACATCAACTGCCAGTTTTCAAGATGCTTACAACATACTGAGCATGATTGCTTCAGATTTTAATGTACGTGATATACTTATTGACACATGAAATTCATAGTTATCAGCCCTGGCTGCTGTGTTACTCAGCAAACAATTTAATAATAAATAATTATTGGGGCACCTGGGTGGCTCAGTCGGTTAAGCGGCCGACTTCAGCTCAGGTCATGATCTCGCAGTTCGGGAGTTCGAGCCCCGCATCCGGCTCTGTGCTGACAGCTCAGAGCCTGGAGCCTGTTTCAGTTTCTGTGTCTCCTCTCTGACCCTCCCCCATTCATGCTCTGTCTCTCTCTGTCTCTCAAAAATAAATAAATGTTAAAAAAAATTAAAAATAAATAAATAAATAATTATTTTTCTATCTTAATAAGTCATGTGTTTTAAGTTTTCATTTATAGCTTAATATCCCACAAGGGTTTAAATTTATTGAAGTCCAGTTGGGGAAGAACCACAAGTTATTCTGACATAGCTATGAAATATAAACGATTCAACACCTAATCAAAACAAATAATTTGCACATAAACTATTAGAAATGACTTACAGGTTTTTAAGCTGGTAAATGGAATTTGAAGATAGTAAATGACCAGGTCTTGTTGGTGCTAGCTCTTAGGTATTTCGTAACTTCTCTGACTCTATGACTATACCCACTTAGGACTTTAGCAGTAGCTTTCAAATAGTCTCCCTGCTTCAAATTTTAGCTCACTTTAACCCATTCTTCCCACTGTTGCCACGGTGTTCTACTTGGCAAATGCCCACCCTAATGAAAAGTCTTCAGCTGTTCTCCATAAAAGCTGGTCTTAGATGGTCTTCTTCCCAGCCGCCCGACTTCCCCTTTGATTGCTTTTGTATGTGCCATAAGCCCAAGCTATAATGAGAGTTGCTCCTTTCTCAGAGGAAACAGTGCCAATGCCTCCCTCCCATGTTACTGCACATACTGTCTTCTCTCTCAGGACTTTATCTACCATGGCCACTCATCAACCTTCTTCCTTTTCTCTTAACACAGAGAGCATCACCTTCTCTTTATTGATTTTCCCACCCCACCTCCTTCTCATTTAGCAGAATGTGTATCTCCCCACTCTCCTATAGCTTTTTCTATAGACCTCTATCACATGCTTCCCACGTTTCACTATCTTTGTTTATTTTCATGCCTATTATACTGTCCATTACTAGGGTAGACTGTACGTTATTTATTTTTCCTCCAATACCTAGAATACAGTGGTCCCAATAGGATGGGACCATTTTGTGTTTAATGCACATTTACAGTTTTGCAGGTAGAGGCTGGAGAAAACCACACCTAGGATATCTAGGGTTGTTAGGAAAATGAAAATGATGCTATGTTTAATGCATAATAGGCATTCAGGGACCAGTAATGACTAACATGTTTACTCAAAAATAGACATAAATGAAACAGTAAACAAATATGTGTGATTCTCATGTGTTAGGTCACCTTTTTAAGTTAGAGGTAATTTTCAGTAAAGGGTAAAACAATTTCAGTTCATCCTTCATTAGGCTACATTCTGAGCAGGTACAAATGATCCAATGATTCCTTTTTCTCCCTTTAACCCCAAGTGGTAGGTGAATGGTATCATCATCTGAACTGGAGGAGTCTAATCATTCTGGTCCTCTTTTTGGCTTCACTTCAAGTTCTGTAATCGATCAACTGCTTTTAACATAGATGATTTGAAGAGCCAATATCACACCATAGCCCAGTTTTTAGGAAGCCCTTTAAATCAACCAATATTTCTAAGAAGGTTTCTATTAAGTATCTACCAATTTTTCTGCTCCATTTCTTAATCACCTGATTTTCTATCAAACATACATCTAACAAACACTTAGTGAAATCCTATTCTGTGTCAGGCACTAAGTGAAGCTCATGGGCAGAAGCTGGCAAATTTTCTTCCTGAAGGACCAGATAGGAAATATTTTTAGGTCTATGACCTACACGGTCTCTGTCACAACTACTCACATTCAAACTGTGGGAAAAAGCAATCAGAGCCAACACATTAACAAATGGATGTGACTGTGTTCCAATAAAACTTAATTTAAATGGCTAAAATTAAAAAAAGATAAGAAATAACAAGTTTTGAAGAAGATGTGGAGGAAAGGAAGCATTGTATCCGTTGATAGGAATGTTAAATTGCTATAGGGACTACAGAAAACAATAGGAGACCCCTCAAAAAATTAAAAATAGAAATCCATATGATCCAATAATTCCACTTTTGGATATTTACCTTAAAAAATTAGTAACACTAATTCAAAAAGATACATGCACTCATGTTTATTGCAGCATTACTTATAGTAGCCAAGATATGGAAAAAACCTAAGTGTCCACCAGTAGACAAATGGATAAATAAGATGTGGTACACACACAAACACACACACACACACACACACATAATAGAGTATTATACAGTTATAAAAAAAAAAGGATGCAATCTTGTCACTGGAGACAACATGGATGGACCTAAAGGATATTATGCTAAATGAATTAATTCAGACTGAGAAGGACAAATACCCTATGATTTCACTCCAAAATAGTACCTAAAAATAAATCAATAAACAAAAAACGTAATCAGACTTATAAATACAGAGAACAAACCAATGGCTCCCAGAAGGGAGGGAGAGGGGGACTCAGAAAATTGGATGAAGGGCAGAGGGAGATACAAGCTCCCAATTATGGAATGAATAAGTCACGGGAATAAAAAAACACAGCATGATGAATACAGTCAATGAAATTATAACAGTGAGGTATGGAAGAGATGGACGCTACACTAGAGTGAACCTAACGATGTATAAACTGGTCAAATCATTATGTTGTACACCTGAAACTAATTTAATATTGCGTGTCAACTAGACTCAAATAAAAATAGAAAAATAGATGTAACTTTATTTACAAAAATAAGTAGTAGGGCAGTGGGTTATAGTTAGCCAACACTTTCTTCAGAGCTACAGGGTCATCCAGTCAGGCCTTCTAACATCCTAGGGGAAGTGACACACAGTAAACCTGAATAAGTAATAACCTATCAGTGTTGTTTAGTGCTCTTTAAATAATTAAAACGGGGATGTCATAGAGACGGAGTAGGTGGCTACTTTACATCAGGCTTTGAGTAATATTCGGTCTGAAGAAATATTTTAAGCTGAGACATGAATGACAAAGAACTCTCCATAAAGCATTCTATGAAAACAATAGATACTAATGATACTGACAAGTTGGAAATTCAGATGGCAATAGAATGGCTTTATGATCTAGTACGATGTTTCAAGGAGAAAAACTCACAGTTTCCTGTAACACTAAAATATCCAAACAATTACATAAGGCACAAAGGAATATATGACAGATTAAAAATGATTTGGGCACTTTTATTGTAATAAATGAAATCCTAGAGAGGGGCAGGTCTAATTCCAGCACTGTATTCAATCATTCAAAAAACATTTATTAATAAACCTTGACTAGGCTCTTGGAATTAAAATAAAAAAAATTGTGAAAATTCTTCTCCAGTTGCTCTAAATCTGATAGAGAAGACAGAGAGATAAATCAAAGCATCTTAGATCAAATTTTGCTTCTGCATCACAGACTCTAGCAACAGCCAACTTGCCTATGAAGCTAAGTATATGTTTAGAGACTCAGAGGAGGGTGTGGTGGTCACTCAAGAGTTCCTGGAGCAGGTGGCACACAGATTTTTTTTTTCTATTTGTTTTGAGAGAGAGAGACAGAGGACGAGCAGGGCAGGGGCAGATAGAGGGGAAGACACAGAATCTGAAGCAGGATCCAGGCCATGAGCTGTCAGCACAGAGCCCGACACAGGGCTAAAACCCATGAACTGTGAGATCATGACCTGTTGCTTAAACGACTGAGCCACCCAGGCACCCCAAGTGGCACACAAGATTTAAAAGAGGAACGGAGAGGTGGTAGGAAGGCTGGGTGGCTGATTCAGGGAATACCCTGTGAAGGACACAGAAGTCTTGTCTGTTTTTGTTTTTGTTTTATTTTCTTTTTTAAAAAGGCATTCCAGGCGGTGGATGTTATTCAAAATGGTTGAATGAAAGAGGCATGTGGGACAACAGTGGCAGGAATAGGATTAGGGGCACACTGCTAGGATGATCCAGAACACTAACAACAAAATATATTTATTCTGAGAATTATAGAGACCTATAAGCTGAAGTGCAAAATAAACATATTGGCACTTAATACTTCCCTCAGAAGCTATTATGAAGACTGTGCATTGGAAGCAAGACAGATGAAAATGGAGAAGATAGAAAGCTAGTATCATCAAGCCAGTGAGGAGTAACAATAGACTAAAGCAAAAAATGAAAATAAAAATAAATAAAAACAAAAAGTGGTGGACCTGGGGAATTGTAAGGAGATTTAAAAGATGATTAGGAGAAATAATCTGCAGATCAAAGTGACATGATGGGAAAAGGGTAAAAAGGAGTCCTGGCTTTCTGTCTTGGGCCCAAATATCACTATTTACAAAGATATGAATATTAAGTCAGGGGGTATATTTGGGGACAAGCATGATGCATTCAATTTTAAGCATAATGGGGGGCAGTGCCTGTGAGATACCATTAAAAAGGGTTATTCAGGAGGCAAATAGAGAAATGAATCTGTACCTTAGCTATGATATCTACATGGAAGAATCAGATTGGGGAGTCACTGTTTCAATAACAATGAGACCATCAGTTTCAATGAAGTTAGTTATTGACATCAAGAAGCTCTATTGGTCCTTAAGTATCAAAGAAGCTTTACTTCGCAAAGAGAGACTCCCAAAAGGAAACAACGTGGACCTAACTCTGATAAACAAGAACATCTTTCCCCATTAAAATAATCAGTGGGCAGAAGGCTTTATTCTCTCTTGTTTTCATTTACCAAAAAAGCAAAATGTGCCTTTCAAGTATGATTTTCACATCTGCATTAAATAAATGCACCAAATACAAATTCGATGTATCAATGAATGCCTCACAGTCCATCAAGAGATAATGTAAAGATACTGAAACCAATAAAAACCTATTATCTTCTAACCCAGTTTTTTTTTTAAATGTTGCTTTTAAAAATAGTTATTCACTTAAATCAAGTACGCAGGGATACAATGCCTGCACCTCTTGTATGTATAACACTTCAACTAAGACTCGCTGTGCACTGGGAGAAGAAGCAATTTCCCTTCTGTCTCCCTTAGAATGATGAGGTAATCTATTGTGCCTTTACACTTACTGAGCCTCAGGAGACTGAGGCTTGATGATTACATGGGCTTGTACGACCATCAAGTTCTACCACAGGAGTCGTACATGTATTATAAAGACGCTTCAAATTGCCGAACATGCTCTTCTCACCATCACTGTGTGGCTCTCTTCCGCAATTCACTCACAACCTTTGACTTCCAGAAATGATGTAAATCTGCATCAGCTGTGAATGCATGAACGCCAACCACCCTTATTCCTCAGAAGGCAAGAGTGGCGGGATTTAATTACTTAGAAACATATTACATTTTTGTTCCAAAAAAGCCAAATTTCAATCAACCTTTCAGTAAAACTTCCTATCAGGAGGTAACAAACGGATCAATACTTTTTAAATTTCCATTTCATAAAACCCAAAATTAGGCGCAGGTTAAGAAGTAATAAACTCCATTTGATCTTAAACACACAGTTACCATTCTGATATAGACACTGATGGCTTACTGAAATGTATTTTCTATGATATTAATCTTATTCATGTTTTTTAAAAGAAGCCTGTACTTTCTTGTCACTTTGTGTTCCATATCAAACTGATGGAAGCCAGAATCTTTTATATTATTTGTCAGTTTCTCTAGCCTTCCAAATCAATCTGAAGCAAAGGCTTTTCATTTCTTTGATTCAACTGAAATTCTCTTATATTTATTCTATTAAAGTATCAATCTCCCACTTTCTTCCCCTTTTATCTGCTATTCCTAAATGTGACAATGTCAACAATTTGTGTTTAAAAACAAAAGCTTGTGCATAAAAAAATACACAAAGATTAATGGAACAGAAGAGGGAGCCCAGCAATAAACTCAAGCATATATGGTCAATTAATTTATGGTAAAGGAGGTAAAATTTTACAGTGGGGAATGAATCGCTCTTAAGCAAATACTATTGGAAATACTAGATAGCTATATGCAAAAAGAATAAAACAACCAGTATCTTACACAATACACAAAAACTAACTCAAAATATGAATTAAAGACCTGAATGTAAAATTTCAATTAATGGAACTCCTAAAAGAATACACAGGTGGTGAGCTGCTTGATATTGGTCTCAGCAACAATTTTTTGGATCTGACTCCAAAGGCAAGAGCAACAAAAGCAGAAACAAACAGGACTACATCAAACTAAAAAGCTTCTGAACCGTGAAGGAAATCATCAATTTACTGAATGCAAGAACTTATTTGAAAATCATATTTGAAAATAATATCCAAACACTTAAAGAACTCATACCACCCAATAACATCAAAAAGAAAGAAAGAAAGAAAGAAAGAAAGAAAGAAAGAAAGAAAGAAAG